>NC_083760.1:39675523-40035433 GCF_963514075.1 Conger conger
GCATTTTAAGGACTCAATACAAAACAGCTGTTCGGAAAGTTGGCTTGAAAACCAAGAAGCCTTATTAAGGAATTCGAGCCGTTTCTATTTGACTTCATTCGATTGAAGTGAATGCCGTAACCCAATTAAATGTAATTCGCGTCGGAATACACATAATAGCCTACACTGTCAACGTGAAATAAAAATATATAGAGGTTTAAATCGATCCTGTATTGGGACATTTGTTATGATGGCTGGTGCAACGGGCATTTTCGGTACCGTTGTCATAATCGAATGCTAGCATTTATATCATTACACTGACCAAGTCCTGTTAAAAAGCACATTTTTGGTTCCTTTGTGGAAACAGTGAAGTTGTCTACACAATCTGTTCTACTCACAGACTAACTGCGTCGCTGTAACTTCCCCCCATTTCTGATACGGCGATTCAATTAATTGGCAGAAAATGGTACTTTCATTTTTTTCTTCCTTCAAGTGATTTTTCAACGATAGGTTTTTGTTTTTTTCTAGCGAGCCAGTAGGCATAACGATGTATGATTTACAGCTGCAGCCTACGTGACAAAATGTATTGACAACACCCAGCCCGACGTTTCTTTGCATCTATTTTCATTACATGAATTGAATAACTAAAAGAAATATGAAAGACATTTAAAGACTTAAAGACAGGCTTTAACTGGCAGGAGAGTATCATATTTTTAAAAGATTAACACATGAAGTCAAAAAGAAACTTTAGCGTCTGAGGTGGCTCTGCTCGAACGCTGTGTTAACAAGAGACCGTTTTGTTCAACAAAGGTATCACATGCAGGTCGTTGCGAGATGACACGCACGGGCTAACAGCAGCCAGCCAGTCCACTGTCTGTGTGAGTCAAAAAACAGGTCAGCTACGTTGGTTTACATGAATAGAAAACTTTCAGTTAAATCGCCAGCTATGTTAGTTTCTTTTGCTTGTCATTAAACACGAATTAAGAGAAAATACAATTTCGCTAGGAATGGTAAATTAATATGAAAATACTGTATTGAGGGCAGAGAGTTGGCATCTCTTTTAGATTTGGCTGAACAAATGCGTTTCAGGCAGCATAATTACCAGTGAAATGGAAAAGAATGATGCTGGTTAACTCGACGTTTCGTGCAATATTATCCGACACTTCGTAGAGAAATTATTAAACCAAGATAAAAGGAGACATTTGGCCAATAGATGACACCCGTGTATAAGCGGGCAGTATAGCGTAATGGTTAGGGCGGTGGATTAAGGCACGCAAATACAGCCGTTCGATCCCCGCTGCAGCCACAATTAATTTGAATAGTTTCTTGAAGCCAATTGTTTTCATTTTGAGTGCATATTTATGGCCGAATGACTTCTCAAGCGTAAATTGTGCCTCCCCGTGTAAAAACTATGGAAATTAATTAATCTCTGCTCTCCATACAGGACTGTAGCATGTTATCACAATGTGCAAGCAAGAAGTAATTTTTGTTTCATTCTACATTGTCTGATGTGGCAAAAACTTCACACATGTTCATTTTTGGAGTGTAATCTCATCAATATACCAAGACAGGCTCAATGGCATAGCGCCACCATCTGGCAACAGGAAGTGGCTTTAATTTTACTTGACATCTTCCAATGTGGCTGAAAATGTACAAATATGTTAATTATTGGAGTTTAATCAAATCCATGAACCATACACGGCTCAATATTATAGCGCCAGCATCTGGCAACAGGAAGTGGCTTTAATTTTACTCGACATCTTCCAATTTGGCTGAAAATGTACAAATATGTTCATTTTTGGAGTGAAATCAAATCCATAAACCATACACAGCTCAATATTATAGCGCCACCATCTGGCAATAGGAAGTGAGGCTTATATCATTGATGCATTCCAATAGCAGCAGCAACATCTTCATTGATCAAAGGGGAATTCCTGTGCACACTATTCGTTGTCCAGGAAGGTGATAATTTCCAAAGTGTGTACATATTGTGAAAAATGTCATTGGCACAACTGTGCCACCAAGGCGGTTGCGCCCATGGTGCTTGGGCCCGTTCATTGCTGCTTGCAGCTATATTTATTATTATTATTCTTTTTCTTCAGGCAAATGGGCTTTTTTGAGGGCCTTGCCATGCGTAAAAAGTCTTGACATTTTGCACACACATCAGAAGTGGTTGCTGTCAGGAGCTCTCAGATGCTCAGACCTGGGCGTGGCCGAGGGACTCCACAGCGCCCCCTATCGCATTGTCTTCTATTGTGGGCAGGCACTTTGAGCTACCTGCACCTAATTTGGTGGCCATATAGCGCTCCTCGGTCCAAACACATTTCTCATTCGGATCTAATCAAATATCCAAACAGGAAGTCAGCCATTTTGGATTTTGTGAGTTTTACACGTACTACACTTTTAAGTACTCCTCCTAGGGGGTTCATCGCATTCACACCAACTGTGGTCAGAATGGTCTCAGGATAGTCATGATGCTAAATTGCCAGGATATTTTTGATAGCTCAAACGGGACGGTCATGGGGAGGAGTACAATTTTTATGTCACGCCGCGCCAACAGGAAGTGGCCATAATTTCATGGTCTACATTGTCTGATCTGGCTGATATTTAAGAAATTTGTTTATTGTTGGAGTGTAATCACATCCATATCCCAAGAACAGGTCAATGTTATAGCGCCACCATCTGGCAATAGGAAGTGAGGTCTTTAACATATTTGTATGCATTCCTGCTAGGGCATTCAGCACATTCACACCAAATGCGGTCAGCATGATCTTAAGATAGTCCTTACGCTAAGTTGTGAAGGGATTTTTGATATCTCAAACGGTATGGAAATGGCGAGTCGTACAGTACACATATTGCGTGCAAAAAAATGACTTTTTTTTCGACATCGTCCGATCTGGCTGATATTTTACAAATATGTTCACTGTAGCAGTACAATATCAGATATATACATATCAATCGGGGCGTGGCTAGACAGCGCCCCCTATAATTATTATTCTCTTTTTTTTCAATGTATTTTGCATTTTTGAGGTGCTTGCCATGGATGGAAACTCACAGAATTTTGCACACACATGAGGAGTGTTGGCTGTCAGGATGTATCAGATGCTCAGACCTGGGCGTGGCCAAGGAACTCCACAGCGCCCCCTAATGCTTTGTCTTTTATTGTGGACAGGCACTTTGAGCTACCTTTACCTAATTTGGTATGCATGTGGGGCTCCTCTGGACAAACACATTTCTCATTCGCATCGAATCAAATATGTAAACAGGAAGTCAGCCATTTTGAATTTTGTGCATTTTACACGTACTACACTTTTAAGTACTCCTCCTAGGGGGTTCATTGCATTCACACGAAATGTGGTCTCAGGATAGTCATGATACTAATTCCAAAGGATATTTTTGATATCTCAAACGGTATGGTCATGGCGAGGCGTACAATTTTCATGTCACGCCGCGCCAACAGGAAGTTGCCATAAATTCATGGTCTACATTGTCTGATCTGGCTGATATTTTACAAATATGTTCACTGTTAGAGTGTAATCACATCCAAATACCAAGAAGAAATCAATGTTATAGCGCCACCATCTGGCAACGGACGTGAGGTTTTTATCATGTTTGTATGCGTTCCTGCTAAGGTATTCATCACATTCACACCAAATGTAGTCATCATGATCTTAGAATAGTCCTGACCCTAAATGACGAAAGGATTTTTGATATCTCAAACTGTTTGGCAATGGCGAGGCGTATAATACACACGTTACGCCCAAAAACAGGAAGTGGTCTTAATTCCGTTCTACATCATCTGATCGGGCTGATATTTTACAAATATATTCACTTTTGGAGTGCAATCACATCCATATCCACATTCATCTGGGCGTGGCTACACAGCGCCCCCTATGGCTTTTTTCTAATATTGTGGACATATACTTTCACGTAAATGCACCACGTCTGGTAGGCATAAGGGTCTCCTCAAGACACACACATTTCTCATTTGCATCCCTTAACTTTTCCCAACAGGAAGTGAGCTATTTTGGATTTTGTGTGTTTTTAAGTGTTTTTTCACGTACCAAACTTTGAAATACTCTTCCTAGGGGGTTCATCACATTCACACAAAATGTGGTCAGCATGATATTATAGCCCTGACACACAACTATGAACTGATTTTTAATATCTTGGAATGGTATGGCTATGGTCAGCCTTAAAATTAACTTGTAATGCTGCCCAAATAGGAAAATTATATATTAAATAATTTCAAAAAGGTATTAAATTCTACATTGCCTGATTTTGAGGCTACATCTTTTCACATATGTTCATTGTTGGAGTGTCATCACATCCATTAAGCAATAATAGTTTACTATTTTCGCTGGAGACTCATTATCTCCAGTCTTAAAACTTCAACTCAAGTCGCAACTGACTCTTCCATTTCTAATACGCGACTGCCATCTAGTGGCAAAGGTTAGTATTCTTTCTAATTTTCGGTATGGTTTCTCTTTTTCTTGGATAAAGTGATTTCTCAACGACAAGTTTTGTTTCTTTTTGCGAGCCAGTAACCATAACGATGTATGAGTAACAGCGGCAGCCTACATGACAAAATGTACTGAAAACACCCAGCCCACAGCAACGTTTTTTCTCATCTATCTTAATTAACTCGATTGAATAACTAAAATAAAAAACAGGCTTTTACTGGCAGGAAAGTATCATATATTTAAAAGATTAACACATATAATGCATATATTGCTTTGACGTTCAATGTTATTTGGATTTTAAAAAAACCGTATTGTAGCATTTTAAGGACTCAATGCAAAACAGCTGTTCGGAAAGTTGGCTTGAAAACCAAGAAGCCTTATTAAGGAATTCGAGCCGTTTCTATTTGACTTCATTCGATTGAAGTGAATGCCGTAACCCAATTAAATGTAATTCGCGTCGGAATACACATAATAGCCTACACTGTCAACGTGAAATAAAAATATATAGAGGTTTAAATCGATCCTGTATTGGGACATTTGTTATGATGGCTGGTGCAACGGGCATTTTCGGTACCGTTGACCATAATCGAATGCTAGCATTTATATCATTACACTGACCAAGTCCTGTTAAAAAGCACATTTTTGGTTCCTTTGTGGAAACAGTGAAGTTGTCTACACAATCTGTTCTACTCACAGACTAACTGCGTCGCTGTAACTTCCCCCCATTTCTGATACGGCGATTCAATTTATTGGCAGAAAGTGGTACTTTCATTTTTTTCTTCCTTCAAGTGATTTTTCAACGATAGGTTTTTGTTTTTTTCTAGCGAGCCAGTAGGCATAACGATGTATGATTTACAGCTGCAGCCTACGTGACAAAATGTATTGACAACACCCAGCCCGACGTTTCTTTGCATCTATTTTCATTACATGAATTGAATAACTAAAATAAATATTAAAGACATTTAAAGACTTAAAGACAGGCTTTAACTGGCAGGAGAGTATCATATTTTTAAAAGATTAACACATGAAGTCAAAAAGAAACTTTAGCGTCTGAGGTGGCTCTGCTCGAACGCTGTGTTAACATGAGACCGTTTTGTTCAACAAAGGTATCACATGCAGGTCGTTGCGAGATGACACGCACGGGCTAACAGCAGCCAGCCAGTCCACTGTCTGTGTGAGTCAAAAAACAGGTCAGCTACGTTGGTTTACATGAATAGAAAACTTTCAGTTAAATCGCCAGCTATGTTAGTTTATTAGGCTTGTCATTAAACACGAATTAAGAGAACATACAATTTCGCTAGGAATGGTAAATTAATATGAAAATACTGTATTGAGGGCAGAGAGTTGGCATCTCTTTTAGATTTGGCTGAACAAATGCGTTTCAGGCAGCATAATTACCAGTGAAATGGAAAAGAATGATGCTGGTTAACTAGACGTTTCGTGCAATATTATCCGACACTTCGTAGAGAAATTATTAAACCAAGATAAAAGGAAACATTTGGCCAATAGATGGCACCCGTGTATAAGCGGGCAGTATAGCGTAATGGTCAGAGCGGTGGATTAAGGCACGCAAATTCAGCCGTTCGATCCCCGCTGCAGCCACAATGAATTTGAATAGTTTCTTGAAGCCAATTGTTTTCATTTTGAGTGCATATTTATGGCCTAATGACTTTTCAAGCATAAATTGTGCCTCCCCGTGTAAAAACTATGGAAATTAATTAATCTCTGCTCTCCATACAGGACTGTAGCATGTTATCACAATGTGCAAGCAAGACGTTATTTTTATTTCATTCTACATTGTCTGATGTGGCTGAAACTTCACACGTTCATTTTTGGAGTGTAATCTCATCCATTTTCCAATAAAGGCTAAATGGCAAAGCGCCACCCGCTGGCAACAGGAAGTGAGCCTTATATTGCATTCTTAAGCATTATTTTTCAATGGGTTCATGACATTCACGGTAAATGTGGTCAGCATGATGTTAGGATGGTCCTGACAAAACAGATTTTTGATTTACTGGGATGATATAGCTATGGTCAGGCACATAAAAAAACACATCATGCCAGACAAACAGGAAGTGGTCATACTTAAATTCTCCAATGTCTGATGTGACTGCAACTTTACACAGATGCTCAGTGTTGGAGTGTAATCAAATCCATATTCCAAAAACGACTCAATGTTATAGCAGCATCATCTGGAAACAGGAATTTACCTTAATTTCGCTGAACATCTTCCGATGTGGCTGAAAATGTACAAATATGTTTATTTCTGGAGTGTAATCAAATTCAAAAAACATACACGGATCAATAATATAGCGCCACCATCTGGCAACAGGAAGTGAGGCTTATATCATTGATGCATTCCAATAGCAGCGCCAACATCTTCATTGATCAAATGGAAATTCCTGTGCACACTATACGTTGTCCAGGAAGGTGATTATTTCCAAAGTGTGTACATGTTGTGAAACATGTCATTGGCAGAACTATGCCACCAAGGCGGTTGCCCCCATGGGGCTTGGGCCCGTTCATTGCTGCTTGCAGCTATATTTAGGGCCCAAGCACCGTAGGGTGCGAAGGACCCTATTGTTATTGTAAAGATTATTATTATTAGGGCCCAAGCACCGTAGGGTGCGAAGGACCCTATTGTTATTGTAAAGATTATTATTATTATTATTATTATTCTTTTTTCTATATGCAAATGGGCCTTTTTGAGGTGCTTGCCATGCATAAAAAGTCTGGGAATTTTGCAAACACATCAGAAATGAGGACCTTCAGGATCGCTTAGATGCTCAGACCTGGGCGTGGCCGAGGGACTCCACAGCGCCCCCTATCGCATTGTCTTCTATTGTTGGCAGGAACTTTGAGCTATTTTAACCAAATTTAGTACGCATATAGCACTCCTCGGACCAAACACATTTGTAATTCGCATCTAATCAAATATACAAACAGGAAGTCAGCCATTTTGGATTTTGTGCGTTTTACACGTACTGCACTTTTAAGTACTCCTCCTAGGGGGTTCATCACATTCAGACCACCTGTGGTCAGAATGGTCATAGGATATTCATGATGCTAAATTGCCAGGATATTTTTGATAGCTCAAACGGGACGGTCCTTGGGAGGCGTAGAATTTTTATGTCACGCCGCGCCGACAGGAAGTGGCCGTAATATCATGGTCTCCATCGTCTGATCTGGCTGATATTTTAGAAATACGTTTAGTGTTGGAGTATAATCACATCCATATCCCAAGAACGGGTCAATGTTATAGCGCCACCATCTGGCAACAGGAAGTGAGGTCTTTATCATATTTGTATGCCTTCCTGCTAGGGCATTCATCACATTCACACCAAATGTGGTCACCATGATCTTAAGATAGTCCTTACACTAAATTGCGAAGGGATTTTTGATATCTCAAACGGTATGGAAATGGCGAGTCGTACAGTACACATATTGCGTGCAAAAAAATGACTTTTTTTTCGACATCGTCCGATCTGGCTGATATTTTACAAATATGTTCACTGTTGGAGTACAATATGAAATATATACATATCAATCGGGGCGTGGCTAGACAGCGCCCCCTATAATTATTATTCTCTTTTTTTTCAATGTATTTTGCATTTTTGAGGTGCTTGCCATGGATGAAAACTCACGGAATTTTGCACACACATGAGAAGTGTTGACTGTCAGGAGGTATCAGATGTGTAGGGGAAAATTCACAGAACGAAAGATCTCCCTCCTAAAAGCATGATAACCAATCACAAGTCAAAATCAGACTCCACCTTAGTGAGCAGGCTGGTTCCTCCAAAACTCTCGACGATGTGTGCTAAAAGTTTATCAATATATCTGTATTAAAGTATGATATGTACCCTGTATAGTTTCAAACTGATTAACTGCTAAATTGTGCTAGGATTACACGGTGAGGTCTGGTAGTTTGCCAAGAGCAGGTGCGGGGTGAAGTGAGGACACGTAGTTGGCAGAATGCCCTGAACTTTGTACAGAGTTGGCAGAGCATAAGGACCGTTGGCAATTTGCCACAATGACGTTGTGGGAGGAGCGTTGGGAGGAGTTACGATAAGAAAAGTGTGGGTGATTTGCCAGAATGCGGTTCGAGGAGGAGTTGTAGGTGGAGTAACTGTGTATAAAATGGGTGTACAAATGCCAGTCGGGGTTCAGTTCTGGAGAGCTGATCCGGCTTTATGCACGTGTGCTAATAAAGTCTGATTTTCCTGAAGATCTTGCTGCCTGGTGTCGTCTTTTCCCTCGCGAAGATGTTTTTCGACAAATTGAAGATTTGGACTCTGTCGTTTCCTAGACACGACATTTGGGGGCTCGTCCGGGATACGAAAGAGAAAGAGAAGCTCCCGGCGACTGGAGACCAGGGTGGAGAGTACTTTTTGATAGGCTGCAGCTGCAGCTTATCAGGGAATGAAAGTATTCAAGGACTCTGATCTCCTCTCCCGGACGCCGGAGGCAACATTCTCTCGTATAACTAACCCGGCAACTAAATTAAGGGGAAAAACGTAGCAAACTTTTCAGGAAACGTGCGCGAGGTGAACTGTGAGTAAACGGTGTGGGAATTTATTAATTGTGTTGGAAAATGTTTTTTTAGCAGAACTTGTATTAAGTCTAAAAAGTATATTGATACTGCGGACTGAAGTTATATTGTTGCTGCTAACGATTTTAAGTTATGTGATAAGAGGTGCCAGAGACTTGGAAGGAAAGAAACCCAAAAAGGGGATCCTGCAAGCTATATCTAGGTAGTTACCTCAAGGTGTGATGTAAGAGAAAAATTGCTGTGATGTTGTCGTGTCTAGGAAACGACAGAGTCCAAATCTTCAATTTGTCGAAAAACATCTTCGCGAGGGAAAAGACGACACCAGGCAGCAAGATCTTCAGGAAAATCAGACTTTATTAGCACACGTGCATAAAGCCGGATCAGCTCTCCAGAACTGAACCCCGACTGGCATTTGTACACCCATTTTATACACAGTTACTCCACCTACAACTCCTCCTCGAACCGCATTCTGGCAAATCACCCACACTTTTCTTATCGTAACTCCTCCCAACGCTCCTCCCACAACGTCATTGTGGCAAATTGCCAACGGTCCTTATGCTCTGCCAACTCTGTACAAAGTTCAGGGCATTCTGCCAACTACGTGTCCTCACTTCACCCCGCACCTGCTCTTGGCAAACTACCAGACCTCACCGTGTAATCCTAGCACAATTTAGCAGTTAATCAGTTTGAAACTATACAGGGTACATATCATACTTTAATACAGATATATTGATAAACTTTTAGCACACATCGTCGAGAGTTTTGGAGGAACCAGCCTGCTCACTAAGGTGGAGTCTGATTTTGACTTGTGATTGGTTATCATGCTTTTAGGAGGGAGATCTTTCGTTCTGTGAATTTTCCCCTACAGATGCTCAGACCTGGGCGTGGCCGAGGGACTCCACAGCGCCCCCTAATGCTTTGTCTTCTATTTTGGACAGGCACTTTGAGCTACCTTCACCTAATTTGGTATGCCTGTGGGCCTCCTCTGGACAAACACATTGCTCATTCGCATCGAATCATATATGTGAACAGGAAGTCAGCCATTTTGAATTTTGTGCATTTTACACGTACTACACTTTTAAGTACTCCTCCTAGGGAGTTCATTGCATTCACACGAAATGTGGTCAAAGTGGTCTCAGGATAGTCATGATACTAATTCCAAAGGATATTTTTGATATCTCACACGGTATGGTCATGGCGAGGCATACAATTTTCATGTCACGCCGCGCCAACAGGAAGTAGCCATAAATTCATGGTCTACATTGTCTGATCTGGCTGATATTTTACAAATATGTTCACTGTTAGAGTGTAATCACATCCATATACCAAGAAGAAATCAATGTTATAGCGCCACCATCTGGCAACAGGAAGTGAGGTTTTTATCATGTTTGTATGCGTTCCTGCTAGGGTATTCATCACATTCACACCAAATGTAGTCATCATGATCTTAGAATAGTCCTGACCCTAAATGACGAAAGGATTTTTGATATCTCAAACGGTTTGGCAATGGCGAGGCGTATAATACACACGTTACGCCCAAAAACATGAAGTGGGCTTAATTCCGTTCTACATCATCTGATCCGGCTGATATTTTACAAATATATTCACTTTTGGAGTGCAATCACATCCATATCCACATTCATCTGGGCGTGGCTACACAGCGCCCCCTATGGCTTTTTTCTAATATTGTGGACATATACTTTCACGTAAATGCACCACGTCTGGTAGGCATAAGGGTCTCCTCAAGACACACACATTTCTCATTTGCATCCCTTAACTTTTCCCAACAGGAAGTGAGCTATTTTGGATTTTGTGTGTTTTTAAGTGTTTTTTCACGTACCAAACTTTGAAATATTCTTCCTAGGGGGTTCATCACATTCACACAAAATGTGGTCAGCATGATATTATAGCCCTGACACACAACTATGAACTGATTTTTAATATCTTGGAATGATATGGCTATGGTCAGCCTTAAAATTAACTTGTAATGCTGCCCAAACAGTTCATGTTTTAATACAATTATGTATTAAATAATTTCAAAAAGGTATTAAATTCTACATTGCCTGATTTTGAGGCTACAACTTTTCACATATGTTCATTGTTGGAGTGTCATCACATCCATTAAGCAATAATAGTTCACTATTTTCGCTGGAGACTCATTATATCCAGTCTTAAAACTTCAAGGCAAGTCGCAAATGACTCTCCCATTTCTAATACGCGACTGCCATCTAGTGGCAAAAGTTGGTATTGCATATATCTTGCAATGACGTTCAATGTTATTTGGTTTAAAAAAAACCGTGTTGTAGCATTTTAAGGACTCAATACAAAACAGCTGTTCGAAAAGTTAGCTTGAAAACCAAGAAGCCTTATTAAGGAATTCGAGCCGTTTCTATTTGACTTCATTCGGTTGAAGTGAATGCCGTAATGCCGAATGCCGGAATACACATAATAGCCTACACTGTCAACGTGAAATAAAAATATATAGAGGTTTAAATCGATCCTATATTGGGACATTTGTTATGATGGCTGGTGCAACGGGCATTTTCGGTACCGTTAACCCTAATCGAATGCTAGCATTTATATCATTACACTGACCAAGTCCTGTTAAAAAGCACATTTTTGGTTCCTTTGTGGAAACAGTGAAGTTGTCTACACAATCTATTCTACTCACAGACTAACTGCGTCGCTGTAACTTCCCCCCATTTCTGATACGGGGATTCCATTTATTGGCAGAAAGTGGAACTTTTATTTTTATTAAGTGATTTTTCAACGATATGTTTTTGTTTTTTTTCTAGCGAGACAGTATGCATAACGATGTATGATTTACAGCTGCAGCCTACGTCACAAAATGTATTGACAACACCCAGCCCGACGTTTCTTTGCATCTATTTTCATTATATGAATAGAATATCTGAAATAAATATTAAAGACATTTAATGACTGTCTTTAACTGGCAGGAGAGTACCATATATTTAAAAGAGTCAAAAGTCAAAAAGAAACGTTAACGTTTGAGATGGCTCTGGTCGAACTCTGTGTTAACATGAGACCGTTATGTTCAACAAAGGTATGGCATGCAGGTCGTTGCGAGATGACGCGCATTGGCTAACAGCAGCCAGCCTGTCCACTGTCTGTGTGAGTCAAAAAACAGGTCAGCTACGTTTGTTTACCTGAATAGAAAACTTTCAGTTAAATCGCCAGATATGTTAGTTTATTTTGCTTGTCATTAAACACGAATTAAGAGAACATACAATTTCGCTAGGAATTTTTGACTTAATATGAAAATACCGGATTGAGGGCAGAGACTTGGCATCTCCTTTAGATTTGGCTGAACAAATGCGTTTCAGGCAGCATAATTACCGGTGAAATGGAAAAGAATGATGCTGGCTAACTCGACGTTTAATGCAATATTATCCGACACTTCGGAGAGAAATTATTTAACCAGGATAAAAGGAAACATACAACCTTTGGCCAATAGATGGCGTACGTGTATGAGAGGGCAGTATAGCTTAATGGTTCAGACAGTGGATTAAGACATGCAAGGTCCGCGGTTCCATCCCCGGTGCGGCTACAATAAAGTTGAATAGTTTCTTCACGCCAATGGTTTTATTTTGAGTGCATATTTATAACCGAATGACTTCTCAAGCGTAAATTGTGCCTCCCGCTGTAAAATCTATGGAAATTAATTCATCTCTGCTCTCCATACAGGACTGGAGCATATTATTACAATGTGCAAGCAAGAAGTAATTTTTGTTTCATTCTACATTGTCTGATGTGGCAGAAACTTCACACATGTTCATTTTTGGAGTGTAATCTCATCCATATACCAAGAAAGGCTCAATGGCATAGCGCCACCATCTGGGAACAGGAAGTGGCTTTAATTTACCTTGACATCTTCCAATTTGGCTGAAAATGTACAAATATGTTAATTATTGGAGTGTAATCAAATCCATAAACCATACACGGCTCAATATTATAGCGCCACCATCTGGCAACAGGAAGTGGCTTTAATTTTACTCGACATCTTCCAATTTGGCTGAAAATGTACAAATATGTTCATTTTTGGAGTGAAATCAAATCCATAAACCATACACAGCTCAATATTATAGCGCCACCATCTGGCAATAGGAAGTGAGGCTTATATCATTGATGCATTCCAATAGCAGCAGCAACATCTTCATTGATAAAAGGGGAATTCCTGTGCACACTATTCGTTGTCGAGGAAGGTGATTATTTCCAAAGTGTGTATATATTGTGAAACATGTCATTGGCACAACTGTGCCACCAAGGCGGTTGCGCCCATGGTGCTTGGGCCCGTTCATTGCTGCTTGCAGCTATATTTATTATTATTATTCTTTTTTCTATATGCAAATGGGCCTTTTTGAGGTGCTTGCCATGCATAAAAAGTCTGGGAATTTTGCACACACATCAGAAATGAGGACCTTCAGGATCGCTTAGATGCTCAGACCTGGGCGTGGCCGAGGGACTCCACAGCGCCCCCTATCGCATTGTCTTCTATTGTTGGCAGGCACTTTGAGCTACCTTAACCAAATTTAGTACGCATATAGCACTCCTCGGACCAAACACATTTCTAATTCGCATCTAATCAAATATACAAACAGGAAGTCAGCCATTTTGGATTTTGTGCGTTTTACACGTACTGCACTTTTAAGTACTCCTCCTAGGGGGTTCATCACATTCACACCACCTGTGGTCAGAATGGTCATAGGATATTCATGATGCTAAATTGCCAGGATATTTTTGATAGCTCAAACGGGACGGTCCTTGGGAGGCGTAGAATTTTTATGTCACGCCGCGCCGACAGGAAGTGGCCGTAATTTCATGGTCTACATTGTCTGATCTGGCTGATATTTTAGAAATACATTTATTGTTGGAGTATAATTACATCCATATCCCAAGAACGGCTCAATGTTATAGCGCCACCATCTGGCAACAGGAAGTGAGGTCTTTATCATATTTGTATGCCTTCCTGCTAGGGCATTCATCACATTCACACCAAATGTGGTCACCATGATCTTAAGATAGTCCTTACACTAAATTGCGAAGGGATTTTTGATATCTCAAACGGTATGGAAATGGCGAGTCGTACAGTACACATATTGCGTGCAAAAAAATGACTTTTTTTTCGACATCGTCCGATCTGGCTGATATTTTACAAATATGTTCACTGTTGGAGTACAATATGAAATATATACATATCAATCGGGGCGTGGCTAGACAGCGCCCCCTATAATTATTATTCTCTTTTTTTTCAATGTATTTTGCATTTTTGAGGTGCTTGCCATGGATGAAAACTCACGGAATTTTGCACACACATGAGAAGTGTTGGCTGTCAGGAGGTATCAGATGCTCAGACCTGGGCGTGGCCGAGGGACTCCACAGCGCCCCCTAATGCTTTGTCTTCTATTTTGGACAGGCACTTTGAGCTACCTTCACCTAATTTGGTATGCCTGTGGGCCTCCTCTGGACAAACACATTGCTCATTCGCATCGAATCATATATGTGAACAGGAAGTCAGCCATTTTGAATTTTGTGCATTTTACATGTACTACACTTTTAAGTACTCCTCCTAGGGAGTTCATTGCATTCACACGAAATGTGGTCAAAGTGGTCTCAGGATAGTTATGATACTAATTCCGAAGGATATTTTTGATATCTCAAACGGTATGGTCATGGCGAGGAGTACAATTTTCATGTCACGCCACGCCAACAGGAAGTAGCCATAAATTCATGGTCTACATTGTCTGATCTGGCTGATATTTTACAAAAATGTTCACTGTTAGAGTGTAATCACATCCATATACCAAGAAAAAGTCAATGTTATAGCGCCACCATCTGGCAACAGGAAGTGAGGTTTTTATCATATTTGTATGCGTTCCTGCTAGGGTATTCATCACATTCACACCAAATGTAGTCATCATGATCTTAGAATAGTCCTGACCCTAAATGACGAAAGGATTTTTGATATCTCAAACGGTTTGGCAATGGCGAGGCGTATAATACACACGTTACGCCCAAAAACAGGAAGTGGGCTTAATTCCGTTCTACATCATCTGATCCGGCTGATATTTTACAAATATATTCACTTTTGGAGTGCAATCACATCCATATCCACATTCATCTGGGCGTGGCTACACAGCGCCCCCTATGGCTTTTTTCTAATATTGTGGACATATACTTTCACGTAAATGCACCACGTCTGGTAGGCATAAGGGTCTCCTCAAGACACACACATTTCTCATTTGCATCCCTTAACTTTTCCCAACAGGAAGTGAGCTATTTTGGATTTTGTGTGTTTTTAAGTGTTTTTTCACGTACCAAACTTTGAAATATTCTTCCTAGGGGGTTCATCACATTCACACAAAATGTGGTCAGCATGATATTATAGCCCTGACACACAACTATGAACTGATTTTTAATATCTTGGAATGATATGGCTATGGTCAGCCTTAAAATTAACTTGTAATGCTGCCCAAACCGTTCATGTTTTAATACAATTATGTATTAAATAATTTCAAAAAGGTATTAAATTCTACATTGCCTGATTTTGAGGCTACAACTTTTCACATATGTTCATTGTTGGAGTGTCATCACATCCATTAAGCAATAATAGTTCACTATTTTCGCTGGAGACTCATTATATCCAGTCTTAAAACTTCAACGCAAGTCGCAAATGACTCTCCCATTTCTAATACGCGACTGCCATCTAGTGGCAAAAGTTGGAATTGCATATATCTTGCAATGACGTTCAATGTTATTTGGTTTAAAAAAAACCGTGTTGTAGCATTTTAAGGACTCAATACAAAACAGCTGTTCGAAAAGTTAGCTTGAAAACCAAGAAGCCTTATTAAGGAATTCGAGCCGTTTCTATTTGACTTCATTCGGTTGAAGTGAATGCCGTAATGCCGAATGCCGGAATACACATAATAGCCTACACTGTCAACGTGAAATAAAAATATATAGAGGTTTAAATCGATCCTATATTGGGACATTTGTTATGATGGCTGGTGCAACGGGCATTTTCGGTACCGTTAACCCTAATCGAATGCTAGCATTTATATCATTACACTGACCAAGTCCTGTTAAAAAGCACATTTTTGGTTCCTTTGTGGAAACAGTGAAGTTGTCTACACAATCTATTCTACTCACAGACTAACTGCGTCGCTGTAACTTCCCCCCATTTCTGATACGGGGATTCCATTTATTGGCAGAAAGTGGAACTTTTATTTTTATTAAGTGATTTTTCAACGATATGTTTTTGTTTTTTTTCTAGCGAGACAGTATGCATAACGATGTATGATTTACAGCTGCAGCCTACGTGACAAAATGTATTGACAACACCCAGCCCGACGTTTCTTTGCATCTATTTTCATTATATGAATAGAATATCTGAAATAAATATTAAAGACATTTAATGACTGTCTTTAACTGGCAGGAGAGTAGCATATATTTAAAAGAGTCAAAAGTCAAAAAGAAACGTTAACGTTTGAGATGGCTCTGGTCGAACTCTGTGTTAACATGAGACCGTTATGTTCAACAAAGGTATGGCATGCAGGTCGTTGCGAGATGACGCGCATTGGCTAACAGCAGCCAGCCTGTCCACTGTCTGTGTGAGTCAAAAAACAGGTCAGCTACGTTTGTTTACCTGAATAGAAAACTTTCAGTTAAATCGCCAGATATGTTAGTTTATTTTGCTTGTCATTAAACACGAATTAAGAGAACATACAATTTCGCTAGGAATTTTTGACTTAATATGAAAATACCGGATTGAGGGCAGAGACTTGGCATCTCCTTTAGATTTGGCTGAACAAATGCGTTTCAGGCAGCATAATTACCGGTGAAATGGAAAAGAATGATGCTGGCTAACTCGACGTTTAATGCAATATTATCCGACACTTCGGAGAGAAATTATTTAACCAGGATAAAAGGAAACATACAACCTTTGGCCAATAGATGGCGTACGTGTATAAGAGGGCAGTATAGCTTAATGGTTCAGACAGTGGATTAAGACATGCAAGGTCCGCGGTTCCATCCCCGGTGCGGCTACAATAAAGTTGAATAGTTTCTTCACGCCAATGGTTTTATTTTGAGTGCATATTTATAACCGAATGACTTCTCAAGCGTAAATTGTGCCTCCCGCTGTAAAATCTATGGAAATTAATTCATCTCTGCTCTCCATACAGGACTGGAGCATATTATTACAATGTGCAAGCAAGAAGTAATTTTTGTTTCATTCTACATTGTCTGATGTGGCAGAAACTTCACACATGTTCATTTTTGGAGTGTAATCTCATCCATATACCAAGAAAGGCTCAATGGCATAGCGCCACCATCTGGCAACAGGAAGTGGCTTTAATTTACCTTGACATCTTCCAATTTGGCTGAAAATGTACAAATATGTTAATTATTGGAGTGTAATCAAATCCATAAACCATACACGGCTCAATATTATAGCGCCACCATCTGGCAACAGGAAGTGGCTTTAATTTTACTCGACATCTTCCAATTTGGCTGAAAATGTACAAATATGTTCATTTTTGGAGTGAAATCAAATCCATAAACCATACACAGCTCAATATTATAGCGCCACCATCTGGCAATAGGGAGTGAGGCTTATATCATTGATGCATTCCAATAGCAGCAGCAACATCTTCATTGATAAAAGGGGAATTCCTGTGCACACTATTCGTTGTCGAGGAAGGTGATTATTTCCAAAGTGTGTATATATTGTGAAACATGTCATTGGCACAACTGTGCCACCAAGGCGGTTGCGCCCATGGTGCTTGGGCCCGTTCATTGCTGCTTGCAGCTATATTTATTATTATTATTCTTTTTCTTCAGGCAAATGGGCTTTTTTGAGGGCCTTGCCATGCGTAAAAAGTCTTGACATTTTGCACACACATCAGAAGTGGTTGCTGTCAGGAGCTCTCAGATGCTCAGACCTGGGCGTGGCCGAGGGACTCCACAGCGCCCCCTATCGCATTGTCTTCTATTGTGGGCAGGCACTTTGAGCTACCTGCACCTAATTTGGTGGCCATATAGCGCTCCTCGGTCCAAACACATTTCTCATTCGGATTTAATCAAATATCCAAACAGGAAGTCAGCCATTTTGGATTTTCTGAGTTTTACACGTACTACACTTTTAAGTACTCCTCCTAGGGGGTTCATCGCATTCACACCAACTGTGGTCAGAATGGTCTGAGGATAGTCATGATACTAAATTGCCAGGATATTTTTGATAGCTCAAACGGGACGGTCATGGGGAGGAGTACAATTTTTATGTCACGCCGCGCCAACAGGAAGTGGCCATAATTTCATGGTCTACATTGTCTGATCTGGCTGATATTTTAGAAATTTGTTTATTGTTGGATTGTAATCACATCCATATCCCAAGAACAGGTCAATGTTATAGCGCCACCATCTGGCAATAGGAAGTGAGGTCTTTAACATATTTGTATGCATTCCTGCTAGGGCATTCAGCACATTCACACCAAATGCGGTCAGCATGATCTTAAGATAGTCCTTCCGCTAAGTTGTGAAGGGATTTTTGATATCTCAAATGGTATGGAAATGGCGAGTCGTACAGTACACATATTGCGTGAAAAAAAATGACTTTTTTTTCGACATCGTCCGATCTGGCTGATATTTTACAAATATGTTCACTGTAGCAGTACAATATCAGATATATACATATCAATCGGAGCGTGGCTAGACAGCGCCCCCTATAATTATTATTCTCTTTTTTTTCAATGTATTTTGCATTTTTGAGGTGCTTGCCATGGATGGAAACTCACAGAATTTTGCACACACATGAGAAGTGTTGGCTGTCAGGATGTATCAGATGCTCAGACCTGGGCGTGGCCAAGGGACTCCACAGCGCCCCCTAATGCTTTGTCTTCTATTGTGGACAGGCACTTTGAGCTACCTTCACCTAATTTGGTATGCATGTGGGGCTCCTCTGGACAAACACATTTCTCATTCGTATCGAATCAAATATGTAAACAGGAAGTCAGCCATTTTGAATTTTGTGCATTTTACACGTACTACACTTTTAAGTACTCCTCCTAGGGGGTTCATTGCATTCACACGAAATGTGGTCAAAGTGGTCTCAGGATAGTCCTGATACTAATTCCAAAGGATATTTTTGATATCTCAAACGGTATGGTCATGGCGAGGCGTACAATTTTCATGTCACGCCGCGCCAACAGGAAGTTGCCATAAATTCATGGTCTACATTGTCTGATCTGGCTGATATTTTACAAATATGTTCACTGTTAGAGTGTAATCACATCCAAATACCAAGAAGAAATCAATGTTATAGCGCCACCATCTGGCAACGGACGTGAGGTTTTTATCATGTTTGTATGGGTTCCTGCTAAGGTATTCATCACATTCACACCAAATGTAGTCATCATGATCTTAGAATAGTCCTGACCCTAAATGACGAAAGGATTTTTGATATCTCAAACGGTTTGGCAATGGCGAGGCGTATAATATACACGTTACGCCCAAAAACAGGAAGTGGGCTTAATTCCGTTCTACATCACCTGATCGGGCTGATATTTTACAAATATATTCACTTTTGGAGTGCAATCACATCCATATCCACATTCATCTGGGCGTGGCTACACAGCGCCCCCTATGGCTTTTTTCTAATATTGTGGACATATACTTTCACGTAAATGCACCACGTCTGGTAGGCATAAGGGTCTCCTCAAGACACACACATTTCTCATTTGCATCCCTTAACTTTTCCCAACAGGAAGTGAGCTATTTTGGATTTTGTGTGTTTTTAAGTGTTTTTTCACGTACCAAAGTTTGAAATACTCTTCCTAGGGGGTTCATCACATTCACACAAAATGTGGTCAGCATGATATTATAGCCCTGACACACAACTATGAACTGATTTTTAATATCTTGGAATGGTATGGCTATGGTCAGCCTTAAAATTAACTTGTAATGCTGCCCAAATAGGAAAATTATATATTAAATAATTTCAAAAAGGTATTAAATTCTACATTGCCTGATTTTGAGGCTACATCTTTTCACATATGTTCATTGTTGGAGTGTCATCACATCCATTAAGCAATAATAGTTTACTATTTTCGCTGGAGACTCATTATCTCCAGTCTTAAAACTTCAACTCAAGTCGCAACTGACTCTCCCATTTCTAATACGCGACTGTCATCTAGTGGCAAAGGTTAGTATTCTTTCTAATTTTCGGTATGGTTTCTCTTTCTTGGATGAAGTGATTTCTCAACGACAAGTTTTGTTTCTTTTTGCGAGCCAGTAACCATAACGATGTATGAGTAACAGCGGCAGCCTACATGACAAAATGTACTGAAAACACCCAGCCCACAGCAACGTTTTTTCTCATCTATCTTAATTAACTCGATTGAATAACTAAAATAAAAAACAGGCTTTTACTGGCAGGAAAGTATCATATATTTAAAAGATTAATACATATAATGCATATATTGCTTTGACGTTCAATGTTATTTGGATTTTTAAAAAACCGTATTGTAGCATTTTAAGGACTCAATACAAAACAGCTGTTCGGAAAGTTGGCTTGAAAACCAAGAAGCCTTATTAAGGAATTCGAGCCGTTTCTATTTGACTTCATTCGATTGAAGTGAATGCCGTAACCCAATTAAATGTAATTCGCGTCGGAATACACATAATAGCCTACACTGTCAACGTGAAATAAAAATATATAGAGGTTTAAATCGATCCTGTATTGGGACATTTGTTATGATGGCTGGTGCAACGGGCATTTTCGGTACCGTTGACCATAATCGAATGCTAGCATTTATATCATTACACTGACCAAGTCCTGTTAAAAAGCACATTTTTGGTTCCTTTGTGGAAACAGTGAAGTTGTCTACACAATCTGTTCTACTCACAGACTAACTGCGTCGCTGTAACTTCCCCCCATTTCTGATACGGCGATTCAATTAATTGGCAGAAAGTGGTACTTTCATTTTTTTCTTCCTTCAAGTGATTTTTCAACGATAGGTTTTTGTTTTTTTCTAGCGAGCCAGTAGGCATAACGATGTATGATTTACAGCTGCAGCCTACGTGACAAAATGTATTGACAACACCCAGCCCGACGTTTCTTTGCATCTATTTTCATTACATGAATTGAATAACTAAAAGAAATATGAAAGACATTTAAAGACTTAAAGACAGGCTTTAACTGGCAGGAGAGTATCATATTTTTAAAAGATTAACACATGAAGTCAAAAAGAAACTTTAGCGTCTGAGGTGGCTCTGCTCGAACGCTGTGTTAACAAGAGACCGTTTTGTTCAACAAAGGTATCACATGCAGGTCGTTGCGAGATGACACGCACGGGCTAACAGCAGCCAGCCAGTCCACTGTCTGTGTGAGTCAAAAAACAGGTCAGCTACGTTGGTTTACATGAATAGAAAACTTTCAGTTAAATCGCCAGCTATGTTAGTTTATTAGGCTTGTCATTAAACACGAATTAAGAGAACATACAATTTCGCTAGGAATGGTAAATTAATATGAAAATACTGTATTGAGGGCAGAGAGTTGGCATCTCTTTTAGATTTGGCTGAACAAATGCGTTTCAGGCAGCATAATTACCGGTGAAATGGAAAAGAATGATGCTGGCTAACTCGACGTTTAATGCAATATTATCCGACACTTCGGAGAGAAATTATTTAACCAGGATAAAAGGAAACATACAACTTTTGGCCAATAGATGGCGTACGTGTATAAGAGGGCAGTATAGCTTAATGGTTCAGACAGTGGATTAAGACATGCAAGGTCCGCGGTTCCATCCCCGGTGCGGCTACAATAAAGTTGAATAGTTTCTTTACGCCAATGGTTTTCATTTTGAGTGCATATTTATGGCCGAATGACTTCTCAAGCGTAAATTGTGCCTCCCCGTGTAAAAACTATGGAAATTAATTAATCTCTGCTCTCCATACAGGACTGTAGCATGTTATCACAATGTGCAAGCAAGAAGTAATTTTTGTTTCATTCTACATTGTCTGATGTGGCAAAAACTTCACACATGTTCATTTTTGGAGTGTAATCTCATCAATATACCAAGACAGGCTCAATGGCATAGCGCCACCATCTGGCAACAGGAAGTGGCTTTAATTTTACTTGACATCTTCCAATTTGGCTGAAAATGTACAAATATGTTAATTATTGGAGTGTGATCAAATCCATAAACCATACACGGCTCAATATTATAGCGCCAGCATCTGGCAACAGGAAGTGGCTTTAATTTTACTCGACATCTTCCAATTTGGCTGAAAATGTACAAATCTGTTCATTTTTGGAGTGAAATCAAATCCATAAACCATACACAGCTCAATATTATAGCGCCACCATCTGGCAATAGGAAGTGAGGCTTATATCATTGATGCATTCCAATAGCAGCAGCAACATCTTCATTGATCAAAGGGGAATTCCTGTGCACACTATTCGTTGTCCAGGAAGGTGATTATTTCCAAAGTGTGTACATATTGTGAAAAATGTCATTGGCACAACTGTGCCACCAAGGCGGTTGTGCCCATGGTGCTTGGGCCCGTTCATTGCTGCTTGCAGCTATATTTAGGGCCCAAGCACCGTAGGGTGCGAAGGACCCTATTGTTATTGGAAGGATTATTATTATTATTATTATTATTATTATTATTATTATTATTATTATTATTCTTTTTTTTTCAATGTTTTGTGCATTTTTGAGGTGCTTGCCATGGATGAAAACTCACAGAATTTTGCACACACATCAGAAGTGGTGGCTGTCAGGTTGTGTCAGATGCTCAGACCTGGGCGTGGCTGAGGGACTCCACAGCGCCCCCTATCGCATTGTCATCTATTGTGGGCAGGCACTTTGAGCTACCTTCACAAAATTTAGTACGCATATAGCACTCCTCGGTCCAAACACATTTCTCATTCGCATCTAATCAAATATACAAACAGGAAGTCAGCCATTTTGGATTTTGTGCGTTTTACACGTACTGCACTTTTAAGTACTCCTCCTAGGGGGTTCATCACATTCACACCACCTGTGGTCAGAATGGTCTCAGGATATTCATGATGCTAAATTGGCAGGATATTTTTGATAGCTCAAACGGGACGGTCCTGGGGAGGCGTAGAATTTTTATGTCACGCCACGCCAACAGGAAGTGGCCGTAATTTCATGGTTTACATCGTCTGATCTGGCTGATATTTTAGAAATACGTTTATTGTTGGAGTATAATCACATCCATATCCCAAGAACGGGTCAATGTTATAGCGCCACCATCTGGCAACAGGAAGTGAGGTCTTTATCATATTTGTATGCCTTCCTGCTAGGGCATTCATCACATTCACACGAAATGTGGTCCGCATGATCTTAGGATAGTCATGACCATAAGCTGTGAAGGGATTTTTGATATCTCAAACGGTATGGAAATGGCGAGTCGTACAGTACACATATTGCGTGCAAAAAAATGACTTTTTTTTCGACATCGTCCGATCTGGCTGATATTTTACAAATATGTTCACTGTTGGAGTACAATATGAAATATATACATATCAATCGGGGCGTGGCTAGACAGCGCCCCCTATAATTATTATTCTCTTTTTTTTCAATGTATTTTGCATTTTTGAGGTGCTTGCCATGGATGAAAACTCACGGAATTTTGCACACACATGAGAAGTGTTGGCTGTCAGGAGGTATCAGATGCTCAGACCTGGGCGTGGCCGAGGGACTCCACAGCGCCCCCTAATGCTTTGTCTTCTATTGTGGACAGGCACTTTGAGCTACCTTCACCTAATTTGGTATGCATGTGGGCCTCCTCTGGACAAACACATTTGTCTTTCGCATCGAATCAAATATGTGAACAGGAAGTCAGCCATTTTGAATTTTGTGCATTTTACACGTACTACACTTTTAAGTACTCCTCCTAGGGGGTTCATTGCATTCACACGAAATGTGGTCAAAGTGGTCTCAGGATAGTCATGATACTAATTGCAAAGGATATTTTTGATATCTCAAACGGTATGGTCATGGCGAGGCGTAAAATTTTCCTGTCACGCCGCGCCAACAGGAAGTAGCCATAAATTCATGGTCTACATTGTCTAATCTGGCTGATATTTTACAAATATGTTCACTGTTAGAGTCTAATCACATCCATATACCAAGAAGAAATCAATGTTATAGCGCCACCATCTGGCAACGGAAGTGAGGTTTTTATCATGTTTGTATGCGTTCCTGCTAGAGTATTCATCACATTCACACCAAATGTAGTCATCATGATCTGAGAATAGTCCTGACCCTAAATGACGAAAGGATTTTTGATATCTCAAACGGTTTGGCAATGGCGAGGCGTATAATACACACGTTACGCCCAAAAACAGGAAGTGGGCTTAATTCCGTTCTACATCATCTGATCGGGCTGATATTTTACAAATATATTCACTTTTGGAGTGCAATCACATCCATATCCACATTCATCTGGGCGTGGCTACACAGCGCCCCCTATGGCTTTTTTCTAATATTGTGGACATATACTTTCACGTAAATGCACCACGTCTGGTAGGCATAAGGGTCTCCTCAAGACACACACATTTCTCATTTGCATCCCTTAATTTTTACCAACAGGAAGTGAGCTATTTTGGATTTTGTGTGTTTTTAAGTGTTTTTTCACGTACCAAACTTTGAAATACTCTTCCTAGGGGGTTCATCACATTCACACAAAATGTGGTCAGCATGATATTATAGCCCTGACACACAACTATGAACTGATTTTTAATATCTTGGAATGGTATGGCTATGGTCAGCCTTAAAATTAACTTGTAATGCTGCCCAAATAGGAAAATTATATATTAAATAATTTCAAAAAGGTATTAAATTCTACATTGCCTGATTTTGAGGCTACATCTTTTCACATATGTTCATTGTTGGAGTGTCATCACATCCATTAAGCAATAATAGTTTACTATTTTCGCTGGAGACTCATTATCTCCAGTCTTAAAACTTCAACTCAAGTCGCAACTGACTCTCCCATTTCTAATACGCGACTGCCATCTAGTGGCAAAGGTTAGTATTCTTTCTAATTTTCGGTATGGTTTCTCTTTCTTGGATAAAATGATTTCTCAACGACAAGTTTTGTTTCTTTTTGCGAGCCAGTAACCATAACGATGTATGAGTAACAGCGGCAGCCTACATGACAAAATGTACTGAAAACACCCAGCCCACAGCAACGTTTTTTCTCATCTATCTTAATTAACTCGATTGAATAACTAAAATAAAAAACAGGCTTTTACTGGCAGGAAAGTATCATATATTTAAAAGATTAATACATATAATGCATATATTGCTTTGACGTTCAATGTTATTTGGATTTTTAAAAAACCGTATTGTAGCATTTTAAGGACTCAATACAAAACAGCTGTTCGGAAAGTTGGCTTGAAAACCAAGAAGCCTTATTAAGGAATTCGAGCCGTTTCTATTTGACTTCATTCGATTGAAGTGAATGCCGTAACCCAATTAAATGTAATTCGCGTCGGAATACACATAATAGCCTACACTGTCAACGTGAAATAAAAATATATAGAGGTTTAAATCGATCCTGTATTGGGACATTTGTTATGATGGCTGGTGCAACGGGCATTTTCGGTACCGTTGACCATAATCGAATGCTAGCATTTATATCATTACACTGACCAAGTCCTGTTAAAAAGCACATTTTTGGTTCCTTTGTGGAAACAGTGAAGTTGTCTACACAATCTGTTCTACTCACAGACTAACTGCGTCGCTGTAACTTCCCCCCATTTCTGATACGGCGATTCAATTTATTGGCAGAAAGTGGTACTTTCATTTTTTTCTTCCTTCAAGTGATTTTTCAACGATAGGTTTTTGTTTTTTTCTAGCAAGCCAGTAGGCATAACGATGTATGATTTACAGCTGCAGCCTACGTGACAAAATGTATTGACAACACCCAGCCCGACGTTTCTTTGCATCTATTTTCATTACATGAATTGAATAACTAAAATAAATATTAAAGACATTTAAAGACTTAAAGACAGGCTTTAACTGGCAGGAGAGTATCATATTTTTAAAAGATTAACACATGAAGTCAAAAAGAAACTTTAGCGTCTGAGGTGGCTCTGCTCGAACGCTGTGTTAACAAGAGACCGTTTTGTTCAACAAAGGTATCACATGCAGGTCGTTGCGAGATGACACGCACGGGCTAACAGCAGCCAGCCAGTCCACTGTCTGTGTGAGTCAAAAAACAGGTCAGCTACGTTGGTTTACATGAATAGAAAACTTTCAGTTAAATCGCCAGCTATGTTAGTTTATTAGGCTTGTCATTAAACACGAATTAAGAGAACATACAATTTCGCTAGGAATGGTAAATTAATATGAAAATACTGTATTGAGGGCAGAGAGTTGGCATCTCTTTTAGATTTGGCTGAACAAATGCGTTTCAGGCAGCATAATTACCAGTGAAATGGAAAAGAATGATGCTGGTTAACTAGACGTTTCGTGCAATATTATCAGACACTTCGTAGAGAAATTATTAAACCAAGATAAAAGGAGACATTTGGCCAATAGATGGCACCCGTGTATAAGCGGGCAGTATAGCGTAATGGTTAGGGCGGTGGATTAAGGCACGCAAATTCAGCCGTTCGATCCCCGCTGCAGCCACAATGAATTTGAATAGGTTCTTGAAGCCAATTGTTTTCATTTTGAGTGCATATTTATGGCCGAATGACTTCTCAAGCGTAAATTGTGCCTCCCCGTGTAAAAACTATGGAAATTAATTAATCTCTGCTCTCCATACAGGACTGTAGCATGTTATCACAATGTGCAAGCAAGAAGTAATTTTTGTTTCATTCTACATTGTCTGATGTGGCAAAAACTTCACACATGTTCATTTTTGGAGTGTAATCTCATCAATATACCAAGACAGGCTCAATGGCATAGGCCACCATCTGGCAACAGGAAGTGGCTTTAATTTTACTTGACATCTTCCAATTTGGCTGAAAATGTACAAATATGTTAATTATTGGAGTGTAATCAAATCCATAAACCATACACGGCTCAATATTATAGCGCCACCATCTGGCAACAGGAAGTGGCTTTAATTTTACTCGACATCTTCCAATTTGGCTGAAAATGTACAAATATGTTCATTTTTGGAGTGAAATCAAATCCATAAACCATACACAGCTCAATATTATAGCGCCACCATCTGGCAATAGGAAGTGAGGCTGATATCATTGATGCATTCCAATAGCAGCAGAAACATCTTCATTGATCAAAGGGGAATTCCTGTGCACACTATTCGTTGTCCAGGAAGGTGATTATTTCCAAAGTGTGTACATATTGTGAAACATGTCATTGGCACAACTGTGCCACCAAGGCGGTTGCGCCCATGGTGCTTGGGCCCGTTCATTGCTGCTTGCAGCTATATTTATTATTATTATTCTTTTTTTTTCAATGTTTTGTGCATTTTTGAGGTGCTTGCCATGGATGAAAACTCACAGAATTTTGCACACACATCAGAAGTGGTGGCTGTCAGGTTGTCTCAGATGCTCAGACCTGGGCGTGGCTGAGGGACTCCACAGCGCCCCCTATCGCATTGTCATCTATTGTGGACAGGCACTTTGAGCTACCTTCACAAAATTTAGTACGCATATAGCACTCCTCGATCCAAACACATTTCTCATTCGCATCTAATCAAATATACAAACAGGAAGTCAGCCATTTTGGATTTTGTGCGTTTTACACGTACTGCACTTTTAAGTACTCCTCCTAGGGGGTTCATCACATTCACACCACCTGTGGTCAGAATGGTCTCAGGATATTCATGATGCTAAATTGGCAGGATATTTTTGATAGCTCAAACGGGACGGTCCTGGGGAGGCGTATAATTTTTATGTCACGCCACGCCAACAGGAAGTGGCCGTAATTTCATGGTCTCCATCGTCTGATCTGGCTGATATTTTAGAAATACGTTTAGTGTTGGAGTATAATCACATCCATATCCCAAGAACGGGTCAATGTTATAGCGCCACCATCTGGCAACGGACGTGAGGTTTTTATCATGTTTGTATGCGTTCCTGCTAAGGTATTCATCACATTCACACCAAATGTAGTCATCATGATCTTAGAATAGTCCTGACCCTAAATGACGAAAGGATTTTTGATATCTCAAACGGTTTGGCAATGGCGAGGCGTATAATACACACGTTACGCCCAAAAACAGGAAGTGGGCTTAATTCCGTTCTACATCATCTGATCGGGCTGATATTTTACAAATATATTCACTTTTGGAGTGCAATCACATCCATATCCACATTCATCTGGGCGTGGCTACACAGCGCCCCCTATGGCTTTTTTCTAATATTGTGGACATATACTTTCACGTAAATGCACCACGTTTGGTAGGCATATGGGTCTCCTCAAGACACACACATTTCTCATTTGCATCCCTTAACTTTTCCCAACATGAAGTGAGCAATTTTGGATTTTGTGTGTTTTTAAGTGTTTTTTCACGTACCAAACTTTGAAATACTCTTCCTAGGGGGTTCATCACATTCACACAAAATGTGGTCAGCATGATATTATAGCCCTGACACACAACTATAAACTGATTTTTAATATCTTGGAATGGTATGGCTATGGTCAGCCTTAAAATTAACTTGTAATGCTGCCCAAAAAGTTCATGTTTTAATACAATTATGTATTAAATAATTTCAAAAAGGTATTAAATTCTACATTGCCTGATTTTGAGGCTACAACTTTTCACATATGTTCATTGTTGGAGTGTCATCACATCCATTAAGCAATAATAGTTCACTATTTTCGCTGGAGACTCATTATATCCAGTCTTAAAACTTCAACGCAAGTCGCAAATGACTCTCCCATTTCTAATACGCGACTGCCATCTACTGGCAAAAGTTGGTATTGTTTCTCAAGTGATTTCTCAATGACAAGTTTTGTTTCTTTTTGCGAGCCAGTAACCATAACGATGTATGAGTAACAGCGGCAGCCTACGTGACAAAATGTACTGACAACACCCAGGCCACAGCAACGTTTTTTCTCATCCACCTTAATTATATGGATTGAATAACTAAAATAAAAGACACATATAATGCATATCTTGCAATGACGTTCAATGTTATTTGGTTCATAAAAAACCGTGTGTTGTAGCATTTTAAGGACTCAATACAAAACAGCTGTTCGGAAACTTAGCTTGAAAACCAAGAAGCCTTATTATGGATTTCGAGCCGTTTCTATTTGACTTCATTCGTTTGAAGTGAATGCCGTAACCCAATTAAATGTAATTCGCGTCGGAATACACATAATAGCCTACACTGCCAACGTGAAATAAAAATATATAGAGGTTTAAATCGATCCTATATTGGGACATTTGTTATGATGGCTGGTGCAACGGGCATTTTCGGTACCGTTGACCATAATCGAATGCTAGCATTTATATCATTACACTGACCAAGTCCTGTTAAAAAGCACATTTTTGGTTCCTTTGTGGAAACAGTGAAGTTGTCTACACAATCTATTCTACTCACAGACTAACTGCGTCGCTGTAACTTCCCCCCATTTCTGATACGGGGATTCCATTTATTGGCAGAAAGTGGAACTTTTATATATTTCTTCCTTCAAGTGATTTTTCAACGATAGGTTTTTTTTTTTTCTTCTAGCGAGCCAGTAGGCATAACGATGTATGATTTACAGCTGCAGCCTACGTGACAAAATGTATTTACAACACCCAGCCCGACGTTTCTTTGCATCTATTTTCATTATATGAATAGAATATCTGAAATAAATATTAAAGACATTTAAAGACTTAAAGACAGGCTTTAACTGGCAGGAAAGTATCATATATTTAAAAGATTAACACATATAATGCATATCTTGCATTGACGTTCAATGTTATTAGGTTTTAAAAAAAACGTATTGTAGCATTTTAAGTTCTCAATACAAAACAGCTGTTCGGAAAGTTGGCTTGAAAACCAAGAAGCCTTTTTCAGGAATTCGAGCCGTTTGTATTTGACTTCATTCGACTGAAGTGAATGCCGTAACCCAATTAAATGTAATTCGCGTCGGAATACACATAATAGCCTACACTGTCAACGTGAAATAAAAATATATAGAGGTTTAAATCGATCCTATATTGGGACATTTGTTATGATGGCTGGTGCAACGGGCATTTTCGGTACCGTTGACCACAATCGAATGCTAGCATTTATATCATTACACTGACCAAGTCCTGTTAAAAAGCACATTTTTGGTTCCTTTGTGGAAACAGTGAAGTTGTCTACACAATCTATTCTACTCACAGACTAACTGCGTCGCTGTAACTTCCCCCCATTTCTGATACGGGGATTCCATTTATTGGCAGAAAGTGGAACTTTTATTTTTTTCTTCCTTCAAGTGATTTTTCAACGATATGTTTTTGTTTTTTTTCTAGCGAGACAGTATGCATAACGATGTATGATTTACAGCTGCAGCCTACGTGACAAAATGTATTGACAACACCCAGCCCGACGTTTCTTTGCATCTATTTTCATTATATGAATAGAATATCTGAAATAAATATTAAAGACATTTAATGACTGTCTTTAACTGGCAGGAGAGTAGCATATATTTAAAAGAGTCAAAAGTCAAAAAGAAACGTTAACGTTTGAGAAGGCTCTGGTCGAACTCTGTGTTAACATGAGACCGTTATGTTCAACAAAGGTATGGCATGCAGGTCGTTGCGAGATGACGCGCATTGGCTAACAGCAGCCAGCCTGTCCACTGTCCAGCAGTCCACTGTCTGTGTGAGTCAAAAAACAGGTCAGCTACGTTTGTTTACCTGAATAGAAAACTTTCAGTTAAATCGCCAGATATGTTAGTTTATTTTGCTTGTCATTAAACACGAATTAAGAGAACATACAATTTCGCTAGGAATTTTTGACTTAATATGAAAATACCGGATTGAGGGCAGAGACTTGGCATCTCCTTTAGATTTGGCTGAACAAATGCGTTTCAGGCAGCATAATTACCGGTGAAATGGAAAAGAATGATGCTGGCTAACTCGACGTTTAATGCAATATTATCCGACACTTCGGAGAGAAATTATTTAACCAGGATAAAAGGAAACATACAACCTTTGGCCAATAGATGGCGTACGTGTATAAGAGGGCAGTATAGCTTAATGGTTCAGACAGTGGATTAAGACATGCAAGGTCCGCGGTTCCATCCCCGGTGCGGCTACAATAAAGTTGAATAGTTTCTTCACGCCAATGGTTTTATTTTGAGTGCATATTTATAACCGAATGACTTCTCAAGCGTAAATTGTGCCTCCCGCTGTAAAATCTATGGAAATTAATTCATCTCTGCTCTCCATACAGGACTGGAGCATATTATTACAATGTGCAAGCAAGAAGTAATTTTTGTTTCATTCTACATTGTCTGATGTGGCAGAAACTTCACACATGTTCATTTTTGGAGTGTAATCTCATCCATATACCAAGAAAGGCTCAATGGCATAGCGCCACCATCTGGCAACAGGAAGTGGCTTTAATTTACCTTGACATCTTCCAATTTGGCTGAAAATGTACAAATATGTTAATTATTGGAGTGTAATCAAATCCATAAACCATACACGGCTCAATATTATAGCGCCATCATCTGGCAACAGGAAGTGGCTTTAATTTTACTCGACATCTTCCAATTTGGCTGAAAATGTACAAATATGTTCATTTTTGGAGTGAAATCAAATCCATAAACCATACACAGCTCAATATTATAGCGCCACCATCTGGCAACAGGAAGTGAGGCTTATATCATTGATGCATTCCAATAGCAGCAGCAACATCTTCATTGATAAAAGGGGAATTCCTGTGCACACTATTCGTTGTCGAGGAAGGTGATTATTTCCAAAGTGTGTATATATTGTGAAACATGTCATTGGCACAACTGTGCCACCAAGGCGGTTGCGCCCATGGTGCTTGGGCCCGTTCATTGCTGCTTGCAGCTATATTTATTATTTTTATTCTTTCTCTTCCGTCAAATGGGCATTTTTGAGGGCCTTGCCCTGGCTAAAAAGTCTTGAAATTTTGCAGACCCATCAGAAGTGGTGGCCATCAGGATGTATCAGATGCTCAGACCTGGGTTTGGCCGAGGGACTCCACAGCGCCCCCTATTGCACTGACCCCCCCCCCCCCCTGCATTGTTGTCTATTGTGGGCAGGCACTTTGAGCTACATGAACCTAATTTGGTATGCATATGTGGCTCCTCAATTGAAACACATTTCTCATTCGCATTGATGCAAATATGCAAACAGGAAGTCAGCCATTTTGAATTTTGTGCGTTTTCACATGTACTACACTTTTAAGTACTCCTCCTAGGCGGTTCATCGCATTCACACCAAATGGGGTAAGAATGGTCTCAAGATAGTCATGATTCTAAATTGCCAGGATATTTTTGATATCTCAAACGGTCTGGTCATGGCGAGGCGTACAATTTTTATGTCACGCCGCGCCAAAAGGAAGTGGTCATAATTTTGTGGTTTACATCGTCTGATCTGGCTGATATTTCACAATTATGTTCAATGTGTGAGTATACTCACATCCATGTCCCAAGAAGAAGTCAATGTTATAGCGCCACCATCTGGCAACAGGAAGTGAGGTTTTTATCATATTTGTATGCGTTCCTGCTAGGGTATTCATCACATTCACACCAAATGTAGTCAGCATGATCTTAGCATAGTCCTGACCCTAAAAGCCAAAGGGATTTTTGATATCTCAAACGGTTTGGCAATGGCGAGGCGTACAATACACACGTTATGAGCAAAAACAGGAAGTGGGCTTAATTCTGTTCTACATCGTCTGATTGGGCTGATATTTTACAGATATATTCACTGTTGGAGTGCAATCACATCCATATCCACATACATCTGGGCGTGGCTACGCAGCGCCCCCTATGGTTCTTTTCTAATATTGTGGACATATACTTTCACGTAAATTCACCGAATATGGTATGCATATGGGTCTCCTCAAGACACACACATTTCTCATTTGCATCCCTTAACTTTTCCAAACAGGAAGTGAGCTATTCTGGATTTTGTGTGTTTTTAAGTGGTTTTACACGTACCAAACTCTGAAATACTCCTCCTAGGTGGTTCATCACATTCACACCAAATGTGGTGAGAAAGGTCTCAGGATAATCCTGATGCTAAATTGAAAGGATATTTCTGATATGTGAAACGGTACGGCTATGGCGAGGCGTACAATTTAAGGTCTCGCCGCGGCAACAGGAAGTGGTCGTAATTTCATTCTAGATGGTCTGATCTGGTTGATATTACACAGATATGTTCGTTGTGGGAGTGTAATCTCATCCTTATCCCAAAAATGACTCAATGTTATAGCGCCACCATCTGGCAACAGGAAGTGGCCTTAATTTTACTCGACATCTTCTGATGTGGCAGAAAATTTAGAAATATGTATATTGTTGGGGTGTAATTAAATCCATATTTCAAAAACGACTCAATGTTATAGCGCCACCATCTGGAAACTAGAACATTGAATTGACCTTAATTTCACTCAACATCTTCCGATGAGGCTGAAAATTTTGAAATAGGTTTATTATTGGAGTGTAATCAGATTCAAAAACCATACACGGCTCAATAATATAGCGCCACCATCTGGCAACAGGAAGTGAGGCTTATATCATTGATGCATTCCAATAGCAGCGCCAACATCTTCATTGATCAAAGGGAAATTCCTGTGCACACTATACGTTGTCCAGGAAGGTGATTATTTCCAAAGTGTGTACATGTTGTAAAACATGTCATTGGCAGAACTATGCCACCAAGGCGGTTGCCCCCATGGGGCTTGGGCCCGTTCATTGCTGCTTGCAGCTATATTTAGGGCCCAAGCACCGTAGGGTGCGAAGGACCCTATTGTTATTGGAAGGATTATTATTATTATTATTATTATTATTATTATTATTCTTTCTCTTCCGTCAAATGGGCTTTTTTGAGGGCCTTGCCCTGGCTAAAAAGTCTTGATATTTTGCAGACACATCAGAAGTGGTGGCTGTCAGGATGTATCAGATGCTCAGACCTGGGTTTGGCCGAGGGACTCCACAGCGCCCCCTATTGCGCTGACCCCCCCCCCCCCCGCATTGTTGTCTATTGTGGGCAGGCGCTTTGAGCTACCTTCACCAAATTTAGTAGGCATATAGCACTCCTCGGACCAAACACATTTCTAATTCGCATTGATGCAAATATGCGAACAGGAAGTCAGCCATTTTGAATTTTGTGCGTTTTCACCTGTACTACACTTTTAAGTACTCCTCCTAGGCGGTTCATCGCATTCACACCAAATGGGGTAAGAATGGTCTCAACATAGTCATGATTCTAAATTGCCAGGATATTTTTGATATCTCAAACGGTATGGTCATGGCGAGGCGTACAATTTTTATGTCACGCCGCGCCAAAAGGAAGTGGCCATAATTTTGTGGTTTACATTGTCTGATCTGGCTGATATTTTAAAAATATGTTCATTGTGTGAGTATACTCACATCCATGTCCCAAGAAGAAGTCAATGTTATAGCGCCACCATCTGGCAACAGGAAGTGAGGTTTTTATCATATTTGTATGTGTTCCTGCTAGGGTATTCATCACATTCACACCAAATGAAGTCAGCATGATCTTAGGATAGTCCTGACCCTAAAAGCCAAACGGATTCTTGATATCTCCAATGGTTTGGCAATGGCGAGGCGTACAATACACACGTTACGAGCAAAAACAGGAAGTGGGCTTAATTCCGTTCTACATTGTCTGATTAGGCTGAAATTTTACAGATATATTCACTGTTGGAGTGCAATCACATCCATATCCACATACATCTGGGCGTGGCTACGCAGCGCCCCCTATGGTTCTTTTCTAATATTGTGGACATATACTTTCACGTAAATTCACCGAATATGGTATGCATATGGGTCTCCTCAAGACACACACATTTCTCATTTGCATCCCTTAACGTTTCTAAACAGGAAGTGAGCTATTCTGGATTTTTTGTGTTTTTAAGTGTTTTTACACGTACCAAACTCTGAAATACTCCTCCTAGGGAGTTCATCACATTCACACCAAATGTGGTGAGAATGGTCTCAGGATAATCCTGATGCTAAATTGAAAGGATATTTCTGATATGTCAAACGGTACGGCTATGGCGAGGCGTACAATTTGAGGTCTCGCCGCGGCAACAGGAAGTGTTCGTAATTTCATTCTAGATGGTCTGATCTGGTTGATATTACACAGATATGTTCGTTGTGGGAGTATAATCTAATCCATATCCCAAAAATGACTCAATGTTATAGCGCCACCATCTGGCAACAGGAAGTGGCTTTAATTTCACTCGACATCTTCCGATGTGGCCGAAAATTTAGAAATATGTATATTGTTGGAGTGTAATTAAATCCATATTCCAAAAATGACTCAATGTTATAGCGCCACCATCTGGAAACTAGAACATTGAATTGACCTTAATTTCACTCAACATCTTCCGATGTGGCTGAAAATTTTGAAATAGATTTATTATTGGAGTGTAATCAAATAATACACGGCTCAATATTATAGCGCCACCATCTGGCAACAGGAAGTGAGTCTTATGTCATTGATGCATTCCAATAGCAACACCAACATCTTCATTGATAAAAGGGGAATTCCTGTGCACACTATACATTGCCAAGGAAGGTGATTATTTCCAAAGTGGGTACATATTGTTAAACATGTCATTGGCACAACTATGCCACCAAGGCGGTTGCGCCCATGGTGCTTGGGCCCGTTCATTGCTGCTTGCAGCTATATTTAGGGCCCAAGCACCGTAGGGTGCGAAGGACCCTATTGTTATTGGAAGGATTATTATTATTATTATTATTATTATTATTATTCTTTTTTTTTCAATGTTTTGTGCATTTTTGAGGTGCTTGCCATGGATGAAAACTCACGGAATTTTGCACACACATCAGAAGTGGTGGCTGTCAGGATCGCTCAGATGCTCAGACCTGGGCGTCGCTGAGGAACTCCACAGCGCCCCCTATCGCATTGTCATCTATTGTGGGCAGGCACTTTGAGCTACCTTCACAAAATTTAGGACGCATATAGCACTCCTCGGCCTAAACACATTTCTAATTCGCATCTAATCAAATATACAAACAGGAAGTCAGCCATTTTGGATTTTGTGCGTTTTACACGTACTGCACTTTTAAGTACTCCTCCTAGGGGGTTCATCACATTCACACCACCTGTGGTCAGAATGGTCTGAGGATATTCATGATGCTAAATTGCCAGGATATTTTTGATAGCTGAAACGGGACGGTCCTAGGGAGGCGTAGAATTTTTATGTCACGCGGCGCCAACAGGAAGTGGCCGTAATTTCATGGTCTACATTGTCTGATCTGGCTGATCTTTTAGAAATATGTTTATTGTTGGAGTATAATCACATCCATATCCCAAGAACGTGTCAATGTTATAGCGCCACCATCTGGCAACAGGAAGTGAGGTCTTTATCATATTTGTATGCCTTCCTGCTAGGGCATTCATCACATTCACACGAAATGTGGTCAGCATGATCTTAGGATAGTCATGACCATAAGCTGTGAAGGGATTTTTGATATCTCAAACGGTATGGAAATGGCGAGTCGTACAGTACACATATTGCGTGCAAAAAAATGATTTTTTTTTCGACATCGTCCGATCTGGCTGATATTTTATAAATATGTTCACTGTTGGAGTACAATATTAAATATATACATATCAATCGGGGCGTGGCTAGACAGCGCCCCCTATAATTATTATTCTCTTTTTTTTCAATGTATTTTGCATTTTTGAGGTGCTTGCCATGGATGGAAACTCATGGAATTTTGCACACACATGAGAAGTGTTGGCTGTCAGGATGTATCAGATGCTCAGACCTGGGCGTGGCCGAGGGACTCCACAGCGCCCCCTAATGCTTTGTCTTCTATTGTGGACAGGCACTTTGAGCTACCTTCACCTAATTTAGTAGCCATGTGGGCCTCCTCTGGACAAACACATTTCTCATTCGCATCGAATCAAATATGTGAACAGGAAGTCAGCCATTTTGAATTTTGTGCATTTTACACGTACTACACTTTTAAGTACTCCTCCTAGGGGGTTTATTGCATTCACACGAAATGGGGTCAAAGTGGTCTGAGGATAGTCATGATACTAATTCCAAAGGATATTTTTGATATCTCAAACGGTATGGTCATGGCGAGGCGTACAATTTTCATGTCACGCCGCGCCAACAGGAAGTAGCCATAAATTCATGGTCTACATTGTCTGATCTGGCTGATATTTTACAAATATGTTCACTGTTAGAGTGTAATAACATCCAAATACCAAGAAGAAATCAATGTTATAGCGCCACCATCTGGCAACGGAAGTGAGGTTTTTTTCATGTTTGTATGCGTTCCTGCTAGGGTATTCATCACATTCACACCAAATGTAGTCATCATGATCTTAGAATAGTCCTGACCCTAAATGACGAAAGGATTTTTGATATCTCAAACGGTTTGGCAATGGCGAGGCGTATAATACACACGTTACGCCCAAAAACAGGAAGTGAGCTTAATTCCGTTCTACATCATCTGATCGGGCTGATATTTTACAAATATATTCACTTTTGGAGTGCAATCACATCCATATCCACATTCACCTGGGCGTGGCTACACAGCGCCCCCTATGGCTTTTTTCTAATATTGTGGACATATACTTTCACGTAAATGCACCACGTCTGGTAGCCATAAGGGCCTCCTCAAGACACACACATTTCTCATTTGCATCCCTTAACTTTTCCCAACAGGAAGTGAGCTATTTTGGATTTTGTGTGTTTTTAAGTGTTTTTTAACGTACCAAACTTTGAAATACTCTTCCTAGGGGGTTCATCACATTCACACAAAATGTGGTCAGCATGATATTATAGCCCTGACACAAAACTATGAACTGATTTTTAATATCTTGGAATGGTATGGCTCTGGTCAGCCTTAAAATTAACTTGTAATGCTGCCCAAACAGTTCATGTTTTAATACAATTATGTATTAAATAATTTCAAAAAGGTATTAAATTCTACATTGCCTGATTTTGAGGCTAACACTTTTCACATATGTTCATTGTTGGAGTGTCATCACATCCATTAAGCAATAATAGTTCACTATTTTCGCTGGAGACTCATTATATCCAGTCTTAAAACTTCAACACAAGTCGCAAATGACTCTCCCATTTCTAATACGCGACTGCCATCTACTGGCAAAAGTTGGTATTGCATATATCTTGCAATGACGTTCAATGTTATTTGGTTTAAAAAAAACCGTGTTGTAGCATTTTAAGGACTCAATACAAAACAGCTGTTCGGAAAGTTAGCTTGAAAATCAAGAAGCCTTATTAAGGAATTCGAGCCGTTTCTATTTGACTTCATTCGGTTGAAGTGAATGCCGTAACCCAATTAAATGTAATTCGCGTCGGAATACACATAATAGCCTACACTGTCAACGTGAAATAAAAATATATAGAGGTTTAAATCGATCCTATATTGGGACATTTGTTATGATGGCTGGTGCAACGGGCATTTTCGGTACCGTTGACCATAATCGAATGCTAGCATTTATATCATTACACTGACCAAGTCCTGTTAAAAAGCACATCACCTTTGTGGAAACAGTGAAGTTGTCTACACAATCTATTCTACTCACAGACTAACTGCGTCGCTGTAACTTCCCCCCATTTCTGATACGGGGATTCCATTTATTGGCAGAAAGTGGAACTTTTATATTTTTCTTCCTTCAAGTGATTTTTCAACGATAGGTTTTTGTTTTTTTTCTAGCGAGCCAGTAGGCATAACGATGTATGATTTACAGCTGCAGCCTACGTGACAAAATGTATTGACAACACCCAGCCCGACGTTTCTTTGCATCTATTTTCATTTTTGAATAGAATATCTGAAATAAATATTAAAGACATTTAATGACTGTCTTTAACTGGCAGGAGAGTAGCATATATTTAAAAGAGTCAAAAGTCAAAAAGAAACGTTAACGTTTGAGATGGCTGTGGTCGAACTCTGTGTTAACATGAGACCGTTATGTTCAACAAAGGTATGGCATGCAGGTCGTTGCGAGATGACGCGCATTGGCTAACAGCAGCCAGCCTGTCCACTGTCTGTGTGAGTCAAAAAAACAGGTCAGCTACGTTTGTTTACATGAATAGAAAACTTTCAGTTAAATCGCCAGATATGTTAGTTTATTTTGCTTGTCATTAAACACGAATTAAGAGAACATACAATTTCGCGAGGAATTTTTGACTTAATATGAAAATACCGGATTGAAGGCAGAGACTTGGCATCTCCTTTAGATTTGGCTGAACAAATGCGTTTCAGGCAGCATAATTACCAGTGAAATGGAAAAGAATGATGCTGGCTAACTCGACGTTTAATGCAATATTATCCGACACTTCGGAGAGAAATTATTTAACCAGGATGAAAGGAAACATACAACTTTTGGCCAATAGATAACGTACGTGTATAAGAGGGCAGTATAGCTTAATGGTTCAGACAGTGGATTAAGACATGCAAGGTCCGCGGTTCCATCCCCGGTGCGGCCACAATAAAGTTGAATAGTTTCTTTACGCCAATGGTTTTATTTTGAGTGCATATTTATAACCGAATGACTTCTCAAGCGTAAATTGTGCCTCCCGCTGTAAAATCTATTGAAATTAATTAATCTCTGCTCTCCATACAGGACTGTAGCATGTTATTACACTGTGCAAGCAAGAAGTAATTTTTGTTTCATTCTACATTGTCTGATGTGGCAGAAACTTCACACATGTTCATTTTTGGAGTGTAATCTCATCCATATACCAAGAAAGGCTCAATGGCATAGCGCCACCATCTGGCAACAGGAAGTGGCTTTAATTTTACTTGACATCTTCCAATTTGGCTGAAAATGGACAAATATGTTAATTATTGGAGTGTAATCAAATCCATGAACCATACACGGCTCAATATTATAGCGCCACCATCTGGCAACAGGAAGTGGCTTAAATTTTACTTGACATCTTCCAATTTGGCTGAAAATGTACAAATATGTTAATTATTGGAGTGAAATCAAATCCATAAACCATACACGGCTCAATATTATAGCGCCACCATCTGGCAATAGGAAGTGAGGCTTATATCATTGATGCATTCCAATAGCAGCAGAAACAACTTCATTGATCAAAGGGGAATTCCTGTGCACACTCTACGTTGTCCAGGAAGGTGATTATTTCCAAAGTGTGTACATATTGTGAAACATGTCATTGGCACAACTATGCCACCAAGGCGGTTGCGCCCATGGTGCTTGGGCCCGTTCATTGCTGCTTGCAGCTATATTTATTATTATTCTTTTTTCTATATGCAAATGGGCCTTTTTGAGGTGCTTGCCATGCATAAAAAGTCTGGGAATTTTGCACACACATCAGAAATGAGGACCTTCAGGATCGATTAGATGCTCAGACCTGCGTGTGGCCGAGGGACTCCACAGCGCCCCCTATCGCATTGTCATCTATTGTGGGCAGGCACTTTGAGCTACCTTCACCAAATTTAGTCGGCATATAGCACTCCTCGGACCAAACACATTTCTAATTCGCATCGAATCAAATATACAAACAGGAAGTCAGCCATTTTGGATTTTGTGCGTTTTACATGTACTGCACTTTTAAGTACTCCTCCTAGGGGGTTCATCACATTCACACCACCTGTGGTCAGAATAGTCTCAGGATATTCACGATGCTAAATTGCCAGGATATTTTTGATAACTCAAACGGGACGGTCCTGGGGAGGCGTAGAATTTTTATGTCACGCCGCGCCAACAGGAAGTGGCCGTAATTTCATGGTCTACATTGTCTGATCTGGCTGATATTTTAGAAATACATTTATTGTTGGAGTATAATCACATCCATATCCCAAGAACGGGTCAATGTTATAGCGCCACCATCTGGCAACAGGAAGTGAGGTCTGTATCATATTTGTATGCCTTCCTGCTAGGGCATTGATCACATTCACACGAAATGTGGTCAGCATGATCTTAGGATAGTCATGACCATAAGCTGTGAAGGGATTTTTGATATGTCAAACGGTATGGAAATGGCGAGTCGTACAGTACACATATTGCGTGCAAAAAAATGACTTTTTTTTCGACATCGTCCGATCTGGCTGATATTTTACAAATATGTTCACTGTTGGAGTACAATATGAAATATATACATATCAATCGGGGCGTGGCTAGACAGCGCCCCCTATAATTATTATTCTCTTTTTTTTCAATGTATTTTGCATTTTTGAGGTGCTTGCCATGGATGAAAACTCACGGAATTTTGCACACACATGAGAAGTGTTGGCTGTCAGGATGTATCAGATGCTCAGACCTGGGCGTGGCCGAGGGACTCCACAGCGCCCCCTAATGCTTTGTCTTCTATTGTGGACAGGCACTTTGAGCTACCTTCACCTAATTTGGTAAGCATGTGGGCCTCCTCTGGACAAACACATTTCTCATTCGCATCGAATCAAATATCTGAACAGGAAGTCAGCCATTTTGAATTTTGTGCATTTTACACGTACTACACTTTTAAGTACTCCTCCTAGGGGGTTCATTGCATTCACACGAAATGTGGTCAAAGTGGTCTCAGGATAGTCATGATACTAATTCCAAAGGATATTTTTGATATCTCAAACGGTATGGTCATGGCGAGGCATACAATTTTCATGTCACGCCGCGCCAACAGGAAGTAGCCATAAATTCATGGTCTACATTGTCTGATCTGGCTGATATTTTACAAATATTTTCACTGTTAGAGTGTAATCATATCCATATACCAAGAAGAAATCAATGTTATAGCGCCACCATCTGGCAACGGAAGTGAGGTTTTTATCATGTTTGTATGCGTTCCTGCTAGGGTATTCATCACATTCACACCAAATGTAGTCATCATGATCTTAGAATAGTCCTGACCCTAAATGACGAAAGGATTTTTGATATCTCAAACGGTTTGGCAATGGCGAGGCGTATAATACACACGTTACGCCCAAAAACAGGAAGTGGGCTTAATTCCGTTCTACATCATCTGATCGAGCTGATATTTTACAAATATATTCACTTTTGGAGTGCAATCACATCCATATCCACATTCATCTGGGCGTGGCTACACAGCGCCCCCTATGGCTTTTTTCTAATATTGTGGACATATACTTTCACGTAAATGCACCACGTCTGGTAGGCATAAGGGTCTCCTCAAGACACACACATTTCTCATTTGCATCCCTTAACTTTTCCCAACAGGAAGTGAGCTATTTTGGATTTTGTGTGTTTTTAAGTGTTTTTTCACGTACCAAACTTTGAAATACTCTTCCTAGGGGGTTCATCACATTCACACAAAATGTGGTCAGCATGATATTATAGCCCTGACACACAACTATGAACTGATTTTTAATATCTTGGAATGGTATGGCTCTGGTCAGCCTTAAAATTAACTTGTAATGCTGCCCAAACAGGAACATCATGTATTAAATAATTTTAAAAATGTATTAAATTCTACATTGCCTGATTTTGAGGCTACAACTTTTCACATATGTTCATTGTTGGAGTGTCATCACATCCATTAACCAATAAAGGTTCACTATTTTCGCTGGAGACTCATTATATCCAGTCTTAAAACTTCAACGCAAGTCGCAACTTATCCCCATTTCTAATACGCGGCTGCCATCTTTCGGCAAAGGGTTGTATTGTCGTGATTTCTCAACGACAGGTTTTGTTTCTTTTTGCGAGCCAGTAAGCATCACGATGTATGAGTAACAGCGGCAGCCTACGTGACAAAATGTACGGACAACACCCAGCCCACAGCAACGTTTTTTCTCATTTACCTTAATTAACTCGATTGTATAACTAAAATAAAAGACAGGCTTTTACTGGCAGGAAAGTATCATATATTTAAAAGATTAACACATATAATCCATATCTTGCATTGACGTTCAATGTTATTTGGTTTAAAAAAAAAAAAGGATTGTAGCATTTTAAGGACTAAATACAAAACAGCTGTTCGGAAAGTTAGAAGCCTTATTAAGGAATTCGAGCCGTTTCTATTTTACTTCATTCGATTGAAGTGAATGCCGTAACCCAATTAAATGGAATTCGCGTCGGAATACACATAATAGCCTACACTGTCAATGTGAAATAAAAATATGTAGAGGTTTAAATCGATCCTATATTGGGACTTTTGTTATGATGGCTGGTGCAACGGGCATTTTCGGTATCGTTGACCATTATCAAATGCTAGCATTTATATAATTACACTGACCAAGTACCGTTAAAAAGCACATTTTAAGCTCCCTTGTGGAAACAGTGAAGTTTTCTTCACAATCTATTCTACTCACAGACTAACTGTGTCGCTGTAACTTTCCCCCATTTCCGATACAAGGATTCCATCTTTTGGCAAAAATGGTCCTGTTAGGGTGCACCGAGGGTGGAAGACACGAAGGACGAGGGATTGCGATGATGAGGTGCTGAAGGTGTATTTTATTTACAGTGATGACCAAAATAATAATAATAATAAACTAAGAAGAAAGATTTTACAACAAACAAAAGAAAATGCTCATGAAATTGGCATGCCCCTGGGCCTCTAGAGTGAATTTGGCTATGCCTCAAAAAGTAGGCCCATTACACAGCACACCCACTCCATGTCTCTCCAAAAAAAAAAAAAAAAAAAAAAAAAAAAAAAGGGCTCAGACCCCCTCAGCTCTCTCCTGGAGCTATAAATGGCCATAGCCCCTCCCACCTGACACCTTCCATGCACAAAAAATAAATATAATCAATTAACAAAATAAAATAAAAAATTATCAAACAGAACATAACACACATGGCCATAACAAGAGTAGCAAACAGCTAAACACACACGAATAACAAGGGGGTACTAAACAGAATTAAAACAATCATTCATGTACTATTCAAATTCCGCCCTTGTCTAAATTAAACAGGTGGTAGTTCCCGCTAATCACCCTTCATAAATATCACATGGTTCCCTACACTTCCTGTTTGGTTATTAGACCTGGATTGAACAGACCCAGGTAAACCTTTTGTTTTATGCGGTAAAACATTTTTTAAAGCACCCGCTGTGCGTTGTTTACTCCCGCTCAGTTTACAATGTAAAGCGTGTAGTGTTGCGGTGTTTGTGTTGCATGTCTGTAACAGTGTAACAGGCATTAGTCCGTGACAGGTACGTACATTTTTTTCTTCCTTCAAGTGATTTTTCAACGATAGGTTTTTGTTTTTTATAGCGAGCCAGTATGCATAACGATGTATGATTTACAGCTTCAGCCTACGTGACAAAATGTATTGACAACACCCAGCCCGACGTTTCTTTGCATCTATCTTCATTATATGAATTGAATAACTAAAATAAATATGAAAAGACATTTAAAGACTTAAAGACAGGCTTTACTGGCAGGAGAGTATCATATGTTTAAAAGATTAACACATAGGCTGTCATGCATATCTTGCATTGATGTTAACTGTTCTTTTGTTCATAAATCGTATTGTAGCATTTCAAGGAATATAAAAAACAGCCCTTAGAACAGTTAGGTTGCAAACCAAGAAGACTTTTTGTCGCATTTACGTCTCAGAAATTTTACATTTACATTTTAGTCATTTGGCAGACGCTTTTAATCCAATGCGACTTACAAGTGCATAGGTTCTACCACAAGTCAAAGCATCACATCCAGAACTAGAAAAATACACCTGGACTGCTGTTCTAAACATATAGTCGTCATCATAAGTGCAATTTTTTTTTTTTTTTTTTTTTTTTGGTGGGGGGGTTAGACAGGGATAGGGGTATCAGAAGGGGGGGGCGGGGTAAATCAGGAGGGGGGACTAAGGTAGAAATGAAGTCAAAAATAAACGTTAGCGTCTGAGGTGGCTCGTATCAGCTGCTCGAATGCTATGTTAACATGAGACCGTGATGCTCAACAACGGTATCGCATGCAGGTCGTTGCGAGATGACACGCATGGGCTAATAGCAGCCATCCTGTCCGCTGTCTGTGAGAGGCCAAAACAGATCAGCTACGTTTGTTTACAGGAAGAGAAAACTTTCAGTTAAATCGCCAGCTATGTTAGTTTATTTTGCTTGTCATTTAACACCAACTAAGAGAACATACAATCTCGCTCGGGAAAGGTAACTCAATATGCAAACACCGTATTGAGGGCAGAGAGTTGGCATCTCCTTTAGATTTGGCGTTTCACGCAGCATAATTATCGTTGTAATGGAAAAGAATGACGCTGGCTAACTAGACGTTGATGCAATATTATCCGACCCTTCATTGAGAAATTATTTAACCAAGAAAAAAGAAACATTCAACTTTTGGCCAATAGATGGCACCCGTGTATAAGAGAGGGCAGTATAACGTAATGGTTAGGGTATGGGACTAAGACACGCAAGGTCAGCAGTTTGATCCCCGGAGCAGCCACAATAATATTTAATAGATTCTTTAAGCCAATGGTTTTATTTTGAGGGCATATTTATAGCCTAAAGTCTTTTAAAGCATAAATTGTGCCTCCCGGTGTAAAAACTATGGAAATTAATATCTGCTCTCCATACAGGACTGTAGCATGTTATCACAATGTGCAAGCAAATTATTTTTGTTTCATTCTACATTGTCTGATGTGGCTGAAACTTCACACGTTCATTTTTGGAATGTAATCTCATCCATATACCAATAAAGGCTCAATGGCATTGCGCTGCCAGCTGGCAACAGTAAGTGAGGATTATATAGTAGTCTTAAGCATTATTTTTCAATGGGTTCATCACATTCATGCTAAATGTGGTCAGCATGATGTTAGGATGGTCCTGACAAAACAGATATGTGATATTTTGGGATGATCTGGCTCTGGTCAGGCATATAATTAACACATCATGCCAGGCAAACAGGAAGTGGTCATTCTTAAATTCTCTAATATCTGATATGACTGCAACTTTACACAGATGCTCATTGTTGGAGTGTAATCAAATCCAGATACCAAAAACACCTTAATATTATAGCGCCACCTGTTGGCAACAAGAAGTGACCTTAATTTCACTCGACATCTTCCGATTTGGCTGAAAATGTAGAAATATGTTTATTGTTGGAGTGTAATCAAATCCATATACCAAAAATAGCTCAATGTCATAGCGCACTATCTGACAACAGGAAGTGAGGCTTATATCATAGTTTTATGCATTCCAATAGCGGCACCAACATCTTCATTGATCAAAGGGGAATTCCTGTGCACACTATACACTGTCCTAGGAAGTTGATTTTTTCCAACTTTGCCACCAAGGCGGCCGCCCCTTTGGTGCTTGGGCCCGCTCATTGCTGCTTGCAGCTATATTTTTACTTGAGTTTGCTGATTTCCTTTCCAGCCTTATTGTTAATTCAGATAAAGTAGTAATTGTAGGGAATTTTTATATTCACATGGACAGTGAGGGCAATCCTCTCAGATCAGCATTCCTGTCTATCACTGAATCTATTGGCTTTGATGCCTGATAATTCTGCGTTGTTAGACCATTATTTAATTACTTTCCAACTTTCACAAGTCTGTCATGTGTCACCAGATCCTACTTTCTACTTCAGCCATAAGCTTTCCTCCAGGACTGCAAATGCTTTTATTAATGAGCTCCCAGGCTCATTTGTGCACTGTGGGGATTTTCTTGGCTCCAGCCAAAATGCATACACAAATGCAAGCATTAACTCAATTGATCAGCTGCTTGACAACAAATTACATACTTTGCAGAACCCTGGATACTATAACACATCTAAAGAAGAGGAAAGTCTGCCATAAGAAATTAGCACTTTGGTACAATGACCAAACTTGTGCTCTCAAGCAATCTTCATGCCAATTTGAGTACAAAAGGCATCCTACTAACCTATAAACATACCCCCCCTCCACAGCACGTTCCTAATACATCCTACTAACCTATAAACATACCCCCCCTCCACAGCACGTTCCTAATACATCCTACTAACCTATAAACATACCCCCCCTCCACAGCACGTTCCTAATATTTCTCTAGTTCTTCTACCACCCCACAGCGTCTGCCCTTCCATCCACTCAACACATGGTTGCAGAATCTTCAGAAGAACTGGTGGCCTATCTGAATTATTTTGCTCCAATAGATCTCATTGAATTTAATACCATAGTTAATTATTCTACTTGTCTTCTAGACCCTATCCCAACAAAGCTATTGAAGGAACTACTACCAGTTATTGGAACACCACTGTTACCTGTTGTTAATACTTCCTTAGTATCTGGACACATACCACAGACTCTTAAATTTGCAGTCATCAAACCCCTTCTTAAGAAGCCAAACCTAGATGTGAATGACTCGTCTAGCTACAGGCCTATCTCAAACCAACACTGTTCATTTCTGCACCCCAATCATAAATGGGAAGTTTTTCAATCTGGTTTTAGACCCTTCCACAGCACTGAAACAGCCCTAATGACCTACTCCTCGCTTCTGACTGGCTACATCTCTGTACTTCTGGTTCTAAATTTAAGTGCAGCATTCGACACAAGTGATCACCTCATCCTGTTGCACCTCATCCTGTTCCTGTTGAAATTCTTGTAGGCCCCAAAGGACAGGCTCTCTCTTAAATTAGATCATACCTATCAGACCCATAACAATTTGTGCATTTTAGCAATGACTCCTCTTATCAATCTAGGGTTAGATATGGAGTACCACAAGGATCTGTGCTTGGGCCCTTGATTTTCTCTATATATATGCTTCACCTGGGATAAGTTATTCGAAAACATGGAATTAACTTCCACTGCTATGCAGATGACACCCAGTTGTATATATCATTCAAACATTGATGGAATTTCCATCACTTCAAGTGCTGTCAAAGATTTTGGTGTTACTTCTGATCCAGATTTTGCATTTGATACACATATCAAAAAGTTGCTTTATTATCACTCACTATTTCTAAAATCCGGGAAATAAGCTGGTGGTGACTGTCTCAAGCCATGGCTGTGTTGGTCACTGCCTCTGTTTCCCTTAGCTATGCTGCCATAGCCTTATTCTGCTGAGGGTTTCCTTATCACATGCAGGCACCTCTCCCTCCTGCTGCAATTGACCAATTAATATCTGAACCCCCTAAGCTTACTTTCCTGCCAATGTTGATTCAGCTGTAGCACCAAGCCTGTCCCCTTACCTGATAGTACCACCGATTGGTGTTCTTGCCATCCCTCCACATGACCGGAGTCATCTCTGCTTGGACTTAATTAATTCAGATTGGACACTTGTACTATAATTTATATTTACAACCATTTTTACAAACAAACTGTGTCCACCAGCGGCAGATGGGTTCCCCTACTGAGTAAGGTTCTGCTCAAGGTTTCTTCCTGTAGGTCAGAAAGTTTTTCCTTGCTACTGTTGCCCTAGGCATACTCTTGGGGGCTGGTTCTCTGTAAAGCCCCTGTGACAAAGCTCCTTTGTTAAAAGTGGTATACAAATACAAATTGATTGAATTGATTGACTGAAAACAGTGCTTCGGTCTAACCCTATTAAATCGTGGAGCCCTATATCTCTGGTTTAATGGTAACAATTTATATCCACTGTTCACAACGTGATTATGGTCAGAGACGATATTGTTGGCCAGCCTTAATACGGTATTATTATAAATAGCATCACGTGTACTTCTATTGGCTGAAAGAAAATCACGTACGACATCATCACACGGCAAGAGAACAGAGAGTATGGTTGCAACAGAGTGTGTAAAAATAATAATAATAATTATTATTATTATTAGTGTGGTCACTGAAGCAATAATAACTGTTAGGTAAAACAGCAAGACTCTGGGTCAAAGAGGGATGCATACATGAGGTGAGCCATGGCAATACTCACGGTTGGGCTGAGATGTGACCCGTTCACAGCTCTTTCCTGGCGTCTTCCAGTGCAGTGATGGATGTGGCCACCCGAAGAGTTGGCTCAAGGGGCCGGTAGCGTTGCTGATGCACCTCAGCCGCCTTGCGGAAAGGCCCCTGACAGGTATGGGATAAGGTAAATGCTTTATCATGGGAGCTCGGGCTGTGACATTATGAACGAGACCCCAGCCTGCTGCAAGCTCTACAAACTCCTCTTGCCTTTGAATTATTAAAAGCAATTTCTCTAGATGGACCATCACAAATGGTGTGAACATGTGAAGCACATTTTGCAGCACATTAGTCTGCTGGGAAAATGGACTTGCACTGACATGTGCAGTTTCGAGACCTGTGAAAATCACCCTCAATACGATGAATAAAATAATGCATGATGACAGTATTGATGAAGATTACTATAAAATTGTACTGCAAGCAGAAGGAAATTGTTCCAAAAAATATGTAAACTAAAACAATAGAAAAACCTCATACTTGTTCAGTTGTGGTTTCTTGTATTTCTGTCTTCAAATATCAGTCCTGATTTGTAATTAACAACATATCACATGCTTAAAGGATTAAACCCATCTTGTATTAACAGTTTCATAGTAAATCATTATCGCTAAGATCAATAAAAATGCTAAAAGTATTAATGTTTGTCGTCAACTCCTTGAACCCTGAAGTTATTTTGATGCTTTTTCACTGTCATATTTTTCAAGTTGTTTTTTTTACAGATGAAACAGGTTTAAGTAATAGATAACCCCTCATGCAGTCCCTTATTTTAGCCAGAGGACTTTTCCTATCAGGTAATATCAGGCTTGTGTCTGGATATGATATTGATTAGATTCCCTATTTGAGGACAACAACTATTTCCACTTAGTAAAAATGTGTTCACTTGAGTTTATTTCTGAAACCAAAAGTGACAGTTCAGGTTTATCATCTTAGATTACAAGACGAGATTGTATGGAGTAACAATATCATAGAGCCATGTCAATAGGACATAGGACATACAATTGCTTTATAATGCATAGAAATATCAGCCCCAGATGGATATATTTTCAGAGAACTACAATGGTAAAATAAATGCTTTCATTATTTTGATGTACTTTATTACACAAATAGTTGAAAGATTTGAACGGTTGAACAGTTACTCATGTCACATTCACGTCATCCTGCAATTGCACCCAGCACATGGAAGTAAAAATCCTACCCAGAAAGTCTTTTTGGAGGCAAGTTTCTGAAGTACGACACTCCTGTGGAGCATTTTATTATTGCATTTTAGCAAGTACTACTACTGCTGGTGACAACAGGCAAAATTGAGAAATTACATTGAGAAATTATTTGATTGAGATTAAAATTATTGCTTTATGACACCAATTGGTATTATCCGGGTTCAAGGAGTTCATGAGAATCCAAGTCCACAGATTCCAATGCAGGTCATAGACCTACCTACGTTGGGTGTAATCTTAAGAGCACTATTAAGCAGGGTATTAGCAGAATGCAGCAGCTCGTCTGGTCTTCAACCTTCCCAAACACTCACATGTCATCCTCCAGCTTTCTTCCCTCCACTGGCTGCCTGTCATGGCTTGCATCAAATTTAAAACATTGGTGCTAGCCTAGACTTCCAAGCAGTTAAGGGGTCTGCGCCAGTTTACCTCCAAAAAATCATCAGACCCTACCTCCCTGCCAGACCTCTTCGTTCGGCCTCTACAGCCGCTTGGCACCTCCCCCTCTCCAAACTTCCACCTCACGCTCACGACTATTGTCTGTTCTGGCTCCACGGTGGTGGAACTCACCGTTGAGGTCAGAACAGTAGAACAATCATTCCATGGTCGAAATCACTGAGACCTATTCTAATGGTTGATGTGAACATTAACTGAAGCTCCTGACCTGTAACTGCATGATTTCATGCATTGCACTGCTGCCACACGATTGGCTGATTAGATCATTTCCTTTTCTCCTTTTCTTGCCAACTCCACCCATTGGGAGAGGCTAGGAAAAGATGAAAGAAAAAGAAGTAAAGATGGGGAAATCGAGAACATGAATTAGGCAAATAGAATGCCCTTGCTCCTTCAAACATCAGTTCGAAGCTATACAGTATCATGCTATACAGTAGCCATTCTCACACATAGCAGCGCCCCTCCCCTGCTAGAGAATAATTATCACCTCGTTTCCATGTCAATGAGATGGGCTGGAATTTGTGCTGAGTGGAACTCACATTAACAGTGGTCTAACTCATCTGATTTTAAAACAATCCATATTATTTGACAATAGGCACATTGGACAGACCAGATTCTAAGACTTATGTCAATGTTTTTGCTACTTCGTGTTACTACGCAATCACACTAATTCAGTCCCCTCCAAAAGTATTGGAAGAACAACGTCAATACCTTTTTTGTTTTTTTTGCTGTACACTGAAGACGATTGAGTTTGAGGTCAAAAGATGTACATTAGATGACAGCTTTCTGGTATTTATATCTAGATTTGTTAAATATCTTTGAACATATCACCTTTTGTATCAGACCACCAAATTTTTAGGAGAGAAAAAGTATTGGAACATGTGACTGACAGGTGTTTCTTGTTACCCAGATGTGTCCTGTTGGATTGATTGGTTAAACAATAAATCATTCTGAATGTCTCCTCTTGGTTTCAGCCTTGGGTTTTGCATGTGAAGACTGCATTTCGATAAACCAACATGAAGGCTAGAGAGCTGTTGGGGATAGCTTGTACAATGGTGTGAGGTGCTAGGGTGTTGCTAGGTGGTTGCTAAGGAGTTGCTAGACAGTTACTAGGGTGTTGCTAAGTGAGGCTAGGTGTTTATTAGGGTGTTGTTGGGTGGTTGCTAGGGCATTTCTAGGGTGTTGCTAGGTGATTGCTAAGGTGTTGCTAGGTGGTTGCTAGGTTGGTTACTAAGGTGTTCCTAGGTGGTTGCTAAGGTGTTTACAGCCAATCACTGGTGTTACATTAAAAGTTATGGCAGTATATGAACCTCTTCATGTTTCAAGTCAGTTATGAACTCTGCTTGAGGGCAGACATCACAAGGTTCCATGAAGTACACAGCTAATTTGCATATCAATAGCGGATTGGCTGAACTGTAAAAGGCTGTTCGAGTTCTTTTTTTAGATTTCAGATTTTTCCCTTTTTCTCCAAATTTGGTTGCCAATTGCACCCTAACTATATCAATTACCCATGCTATCTTGGATATACCTGATACATACGATCACGTCCCCCAGCATAACTGGCTTGCCACAAATGTATCTAATGAACCAGAGAGTCACATGGAACCTTCTCTGAACCGCATCATCACCTGTGACTCCGAGGCAATCGGGCTGCGGCCATTATATGCGGCAAGCCTCCCTCTGCTGAGTCCTCCTCCCCCTGCAAGCCAATTATGCCACTCCATGTGAGCTGGCCAAACACAAACTCTTGAGCATAACTTTGATTGTTTGTGAGTGCAGAGACACTCTCAAATCAGTTACATTTTTAAGTTGTCATGTAAAGTTTACTCAAAATCTGTTTTTAACTCCTGGTTAGAAATGGGGGCGTGGCTACAGGAGAGACCCGCAAGTGGGAATACATTTTTTAATGTTATTTCAATAATTTCCCACTGCTGCATAGGAGATGTATTAATTAATTTAAAAAATAAACTAAATAAAAAATTTGTTTTAACTAACTAATAAAATTTGTTCAGGTTCTGGAAAAAAGGGCCCTAAAATGTGAAAGACTGACTCGCACTCAGTATTGTATTGCCCGTTGATTCTCTGAAAATACAATCATAAAAGACGAATGAGTCAGATTTTTGCCTTCTAAATTTGTCAAATAAAAGAGTGAATCTGAAATAAAATCACACTGGACAACTCAATTCCAGTAAAAAACAAAATAAAAAAACTTTTCTGGAACTGCTTTCACCTCCTGAAACTCAATTTGTATCCCTCTCTGTGAAATATATTATACATGGATCTGAATACTTATGTAAATGAGAGAATTCAGTTTTAGATTTTTAATAAATGAGCAAAAATGGAAAAATATTTTTTTTAGTTTTCACTTTGTTATTATGGGTTATTGAGTATAGATTTATGGTCAAAATCTATTTAAAATCAAATCTGCAACACAATAAAGTGTGCAAAACCTGAATACTTTCTGAATCCACTGTCTGTGGACCCATTGCTTACTTACGTAATCCATGCCTATTTGCACTAAATATTCTGAGTTTACACAAATATGAGGCAGAGAGGGTTTGAAGGAGCTGTGCATTGATGAAGCTGTGCCCGGTTGCATAAAACACCTTAAGTGTTTCCCTTAACTCTGAAATCAACCATTAACTTAAGGGTTATAGGCTATGCAATAAGAAGCTATATGTTCTCCATTCGCCTATGTTAGCCTAGCTATATTTTATTTTATTTTGAGAAAATAGAAAATACAGAATACAAAAAAAAGGAAACCAAATTGGACAGATGAGGAGAAGTGTAGCCTATAATGTTAGAGGAATACAGGAAAAGAAAAACAATCTCAAAAAGCAAACTCAATATGACTGTGACAGCAACCAAAAAACAGAAGATATAATAACAAATAACAAAATGACAGATTGGATTAATGCTAGAAATCTAGCTGTGAAGAGAAAAATTAAGGAGGTAACTAAAAAATGTGAGAATATATTTGTATCGCGAAAAAAGAATTGAGCAATTATATGAGGGAATCCAGCAAAACCAGTGAGAAATAAAGTTATACCCAGCTACTTAGCTACCCTTAGATAACTATAGTAAGCCATATTCAATCAAGTAACATTAAAATTAAATTTTGTATTAATGTTTGAAGATACAATTCTACGGTACAGTCCATGAAAATGGTCAAAGACATTTTTGGGAAGGACTCACTGGTTCTGGCGGTATCCCAGGCGGTTTTGAGAGTGGACTCAGTAGTGGACCACCTGAGCCGATGAAGACTACTGTAGTCATTTAAGAAGTAACTATGAAATAAATGAGTATGCCTAGTATAATCACTCTCTCCACTGTAGACCGAGGCGATATGTGGAAAACAGCAGCGCATGGGAAGGCACCAACAATGTTCCTATGCATTTGAACCCACCGCTTCAAGTCAGGTTGCAACATTATGTGTGACGTCCCAATGAAATCGAAATTTGTTGCAACAATGTTTAAAACAAACCAGCTCCCAGCCTATGCCTCCCACCTCAACCTTGACTTTCTTGCTTTTCCCACACACCCAGAACCTCTGGCAGAGGAGGTGGCACAGGTCTCCTAATCTCATCCTCATGGAGATCTAGTGTCTTCTCCTCATCCTTCGCCTTCTCCTCTTTTGAATTTCATGCGGTTTCTGTTACTTTGCCGTGCAAACTGTTTATTATTGTTGTTTATCGGCCCCCCGGGTCCTCTGGGGAGCTTCTTGGATGAGATGGACATCCTCCTTAGCTCCTCACCAGTCAATGACACTCCCCTCATCCTCCTGGGTGACTTCAATCTCAACTCAGTCTACCTTTCTCTCCCTCCTTTCTTCGTTTCACCTTACCCTCACACTTTCCTGTTTTCTGTTATGTTTTACATTAATAGAAACCAATAATAATAACAGTGTCCATAAATGTCATGGACCGTAAATAATACAAATGGCAAATTCATATATTTAAATACTTTGCACAGCTGGACAAGATGATATGTTAGATACAGAGATGCTTAAATAATTCTTCCTCTGGAGTTGTTCCGGAAGCTATGGTGTTCCCTTGCTGTTTGCCAATTGCTACAAGTCTTAATAATGCACAATATAGGCTACTTGATGCACAATTAAAGACAGCTCTTGAAAATGTAATGAGTTTCCCAAAAGATAACGTGAAGATCACGAGTGAGACAGATACTGAACATAACAATCTACCAAAGCATATTGTGAAATGGCACATACTGTATTTTAACTTACCAGTTTGAGCCTAAATATTCTTCAAGTGAAGAAATAGAATATGAGTTGGGTAGTGCTTCAGAAAGCGAGTTAAACGCAACTCAAAATGACTCATACAGAGTGCAGATTGGTGCCATTGTGCTTCTTGTTTGCAGATGCCAACAGAAGTTGAAAGCGTTTGTTGCCAGGAATGGCACTTTCTTTCAAACACAATGGGAGGATAGTGAAGCTGTTATTCCATTCAAAGTTCTTTATACTGTCTTTATTCTGATGAAGAACAATGCTGTGTTCATCCTCATAAGCTTCTTTCCATACAATTCTCAGAAACCTCCTACAGACTCCTACAGACTCCTGTATTCACCATTGCAGCCACCCAAAAGTTCTTTAGTAACGGATAGGTTTGGTCCATTGTCTCTATTGGTTAGTTTGAGTTGCAGCCATGCCAATATTGACGATATACGCATGGCTAAATGGAATCTTCATGCATCTTTTAATATTACTCTGCATTTGTAGATCACTATTATCTACTTCGTAACCGAAATCAACATTGTCATAATTTTTCTGTTAGTAGCCTACCAAAGTAAAACAAAATTAGTGATTTTAAAGTGCCTTTTGACCTTCTTGGGGATTTGGAAAGGAGTGAGGATAGCTATAAAAAAATTAAAAATACAATTAAGGCATCATCCTCGGATCGAAATACCAGCAAGACCACCATACCTCCGTGAAGCAAATGATGACTCATAACGACGCTATGAGTTATTTCATTACTTACAGTGCCCAAATTAACGTTTACAACAAAGACAAATGACTTGTGTGTCAGTGTCATCAGGTATAATGCAAGCTAGCTAGCTAACGTTAGTGCAGTGGGGATACATAATTGCAGTAGCATTGCTTAGCTAACGTTAGTACAGTAGGGACGCATTATTGCTATCTAACGTTAGCAATACCATTGCGTAGCAAGCAATAAACTAGCCTACTGGAAGAATACATTTACCATAAAACATAGTTTTGCTTTGTGTCGTGCCTAACCACCCCGCTAGCTGTGCCAATATCCACAATATACCATTGGTTCTCGTTCCATAAGGCTTACTTATGTGATTGTTCCTTTGTCTTTTTTAGTGACTATACTTACAGTAGTAATATCATGGAAAGCAGCCTTCAGTAGATGTTGTATTATTGGATTATTCAACTATATTGTATTTATCATTTAATTATACATTTACCCTGCATAACAAGCCATGAGAGCTTTCAAGCTGTGTGTACGAATAAAGACGTGATATGGACAGCTATTTTAAGTTTGCATGATAGAGAGAGTGCAGGATTACCAAACAGGGAGGTCCCTTATACAGTGGGCTCCAGGAAAATCTACTGTCATTGTCATTGGCTCCTGCTTGGTAGCCTGTGTCAACACCATTCAGGCCACTGTGCCCAAATCTTGTTTACAGCCGAGGAGGGTATCACCAGTGATTTATTTTTACCAATGCACCCATGTACCCACCAGGTAAACTGTTGAACATTGTAGAGTTTTTAAAAATAGAATACCTTTTAAATAGAATATATATTTTTAAATAGAATACCTTTTAAGTACAATATATAATATATACAATACATGTGTATATGTTATATATTAGCAACAGTTGCAGCATTTACAAATACTGAGCAAAAAGAAACCGTAAGGTACAAGCTATTTCCCTTTAGGGAATTTCATACAGTAATAATTTAGATGTAGACAATTAGTAGTACTCTGTTAGTGTTTGAGTGTGTTTGCATATAATACAGTGAGCTCCAGAATTATTGGCACCTTAATAAAAATGGAGAAAATTGGGAAAAAAGGCTGCATATAGTAAACAACATTGATAATGATGTATATTTTCTGTTCAAACATATGGGAAAACTCCACTCAGTGAAAACATTATTAGGTATTTATTAGACATTTTTTAGACTTATTGGTCTTCTGCTGCTGTAGCCTATCCACTTAGAGGTTTGACGCGCGTCTTCAGTGATGCTAATAAATTGCTCACTGAGTGTAAATAAGTTTATTTCAATAAACGTACATATACTCTCATGTTTCAATGCTTTCTATTTAGTAATAATTGTTTTTATTATTGGTATCCCTAACAATTATTGTACATAAAGTGAAAGTGAAATTACTAATAGAATTTTACTTTCACTCAGTTAATGTCTAAAGGAACCATATTGTGTCATTCTATCACTTACGGCATCGGTCTTCAACCGGGAGGTACTACAGGGGGTCCGGCAAATTATTTCACCTGAAGCATTTTTTTCCTCTTCCAAAAATTAAAAATGTCATAGGCTAACAGAATATAGAAAAGAAAAACGCTTCCTATTCGTTTATAATAACACATAGTAGGCTACCCATGAATCATGCATGCGATCATGTGATCCCCATGTGCAACATTTAGCTATCCTGTGCCAAAACACGTTAGCGATAACCATAAAATGTGAAATGATGGATCGTTTTGTAATTTCTCGGAACAAAAGCTCCATGTCAAACACGACTTATGGCGGTTCGGGTGACCCACCTTCAGAGGATGCCAACACCCCTTCAATGAATAGCCATAAACGCAAACGAGAGAAGACTCGTAAATATTCAGAAAATTATCTAGTTTGGCTTCACCTGCAAGGAGACCGATGGTGTTGAATTACCAATGTGTGTGGTTTGCTCTTCCGTGCTATCAAACGAAAGTATGAAGCCATCAAAGCTGCAACGACACTTAGAGACACACGATGCATACTTGAAGAAAAAAACCATTGAATATTTCAAGTCCCGTTTAAAAGCTTTTGCGGGCCAACAGACCTTGATGAGACAATCAGCGAAAGTTGGCGAGTTAGCTTAAAAAGCATCTTATCAAGTTGCATTATGTGCCGCTCAGACAAAAAAGCCCTACACAATAGCGGGAAGTTTAATATTGCTTGCAGCTAGTGATATGTGCAAAACAATGTTTGGGAATGATGAGTACATTAAAAAATTGAAAAGCATCCCATTGTCAGACACAACCATCGCCCGCCGGATTGATGGATTCATCGAATTCTTTTGCACTGCAATTAGATGAATCCACCGATGTGTCAAACGACGCTCAGCTTTTGGTGTTTGTGCGGTTTGTCGACTAAAATGAGATGCAGGAGGAATTTCTTTTTTGTAAGCAGCTGCCTGGGCGTACAACAAGTTCTGAGATTTTCAAAGTGATCGAATGATTTTTTCCGTGAACATGATATACCCTGGCCAAAATGTGTCGCGATGTGCACAGACGGTGCAAGAGCTATGGTTGCCTTAAAAAGTGGCTTTAATGCGCTCGTCAAAGATGCATCCATACTCAATTAGCTTAATTCTTTGTCCCTCCATAATTAAAATGTGACCCTTTTTGTGTATCTACCGATCGCTGTGGATTATCTTTTATTTTATTTGAGAGTTATTGGATTACGGCGAGTAAAGGATCCTTTTTCCTAACGTGCGTTAAATGTCGAAATTGGGCTTTGTTTTTAGCGGCATCTGACCGTAAGCCAAACCCTTCTTTTAGATTCCGGGAGATCAGTTTGAGACTTAATTTACGTTTGGACTGTTTGATTCAGTTGCTAAATGTTGGGACTGATGGGCACTGAACTTTGGGGGGTATTTTTTGTTCATTGTGAAGTTTTGCGCTGTTTTATTAATGTCAATAATAAACAGAATAAATTGAAACGAGTTGTATAAAGCACCCGTTACAGATAATGTATAATCCTGTTGTGTGTGTGTGTGTGTGTGTGTGGAGTGTGTGTGTGCGCGCTTGCGGGCACGGGTGCTCATTACAAATATAAGATGAATAGGCCTATCAATACAAAATTTGGGGTGGGGGTCCGTGCTCAGTGTTTCTCTCAGCCAAGGGGTCCTTGGGCTGAAAAAGGTTGAAGACCCCTGACTTACGGTATAAAGATTAGGTAACAAGCATGCTAAATCTCTTTGTCAACCATCAGCATGGGAAAATCCACAGAATGGTAAATTTAGAAGACGCAGATGGTAATGCAATGTGCACAAAAATACATAGAGGGTTAAACATACAGCTAAGCACTGTAAGGGCAATAATAAAAAGGCATAAAACATATGGAATTGTTGGTAACTTGCCAGGAAGAGAACACAAGTGTAAGATGGTGAGGCAGTAAGTAACCCAAGGATTGCAGAGATTGGTTATGTCTTGAGGTCACCAAGTTACCACTTCTGATTCTAACCTTTACATCTCGAAAACCTCTACATTTTTGCAACGTGCATGCTCTGCAGGATGGAGATTGGGGAAAAAAACAGAACACTCTGTGGAGCAAAGAGTGTGATGTCCCACTGTGCTTGTAGCTACACAGGAACTGTTTTGAAAAAAGGCACAAAAACATTGAGGTGTTTGTGAATGGCATCTTCATTGTATGTAGTTTGTGTGGTGATTTCAATAAATTCCTGAATCCAAAAATGTATTTTTTTTCTGTCTTCTAAATGGCTCACTGAGTATTGCTTTGTGGAAAGGCTTTGGCTTAGAGGTAGGGAGGGATCAGACCAGGTGTGAAAAGCCTACTTGCCTAGCAGGGCCGCATACCACATAAATGGTATTCATTGAAGAAAGGCCATTAGCCCTCCCATTGTGAACTGGTGCTGAAAAATAGTAGTGACAAAACTAGGTTTTTTGTAATTTCTTTTATATTTCTAATTGGATTTGTGACAATGTTTTGTCATCTTTTGATACCCAAGACAGAGAGAAACATTTCAGTAATGCAAAAATTTTGTAACAAAAGATTAGTATGTGTTTTTATAGCATTCCTGTATGTGTTCAAAACCACTATTTGCAATTAGTAGTATATGATTCTGACCTACTACTGTTCCCATATTATTGAAGCTGAGTTTGTGCTGAAAACAAAGATATGAAACACTTTGGAATCAGATTGAAATGTCAGAGCATGGCACAGTCACCAGTGTTCCTCATTTAGCTCTCAGACCCCACAGGGTTAAGCATTCTGTAAACTCCCCTTGTTCTAAGGGTAAAAAATGACCTTCCTTCATTAAACCCCTAAAATAAAGCGGCTTAATTAAGTGTTATGGAACTTGGACCTGTGGTATATCGTGGATATTGGCACAGCTAGCGTGGTGGTTAGGCATGATGCGAAGCAGAGTGCTGTTAAAACCCCTAGCTGTGCCAATATCCACGATATACCAGAGGTTCGAGTTCCATAGTGCTTTTAAACAACAGTTACCACATTTATCTTTCAAAATTTCACTAATGAAAGATGACAAACTTTAAATTAATGTATCTTTAATGGAACTATGCTTTATGGTAAATGTATTCTTCAACAGTAGTTTATTGTTTGCTAAGCAATGGTATTGTGAACGTTAACTAGCAATAATGTATCCCCACTCCATTATCGAAGCAACAGTACTAACGTTAGCTAACATTAGTAGGAATAATGTATCCCCACTGCATTAGCCTTAGCTATGCAACACTATCGCAATAATGTATCCCCACTGCATTAACGTTAGCTAGCTTGCTAGTTTACGTTACACCAGACGACACTGGCACGCACATGTCATTTGTTTTTGTTGTAGATGTTTATCAGGACACTGCCAGTTAATGTGCAGGTATTGAAATAACTCGTTATGAGTTATCATTTGCTTTGCCGGGGTTTGGTGGTCTTGCTTGTGGATATTGGCATTGGCTGGAATCAGTGGAGGCTGGTGACTTCCAGAATTGAGGAGGCCATTTTTTTCCGCTTGCTCACTTAACTCGCGATGGAATGTTCCCTGTTCTCTTATCTGTCTTTGTGCTGGCCAAAGGCATACTATTTGGAGTGTAAGCTACAGTCAGAAAGTTCTGGCTGATGAAATTAATTGTGCAGAGCTTAGCCTTGTGCCTTCCTGAAGAAATGACATTGCTGTAAGTCTATGAGCCTGCCTGATAATTAAGCTGAGAAATGACATTTGGATGTAATATAAATGCCAAGTGAACATGTGTAAAAGGCAGGAATTTTAATTATGTAGTTAAAAACAATTTTGTTTAGCTTACATTTTTCATTCTTCTACAGCTTCAACATGTAATCACCAATTTAATCAAGTTTAGCATATAAAAAAGATAAGATAACACTTTCTTTATCATATGTAGTTTTATTCAATATATTTAATATAAAATATGTAAAAATATGGTTCCAGTTGGCTTTATCTAACGTTAACGTTATCCACTAGAGGGCAGCACTCTATTCGTATTTAGAGTGAATTTCCTCACAGAGCAACAATTCAGTAATTTGATATGGAAGATTATTAAATTGACTTGTAATAAAACGAAATGGACTACATTAAAAATAAAACTGTTCAATAAATCCCAAATGGTGTCTAACATGACCTATTGAATGTCATTCTCACTCCCTAGTATCTGGAATCTGCATATCTCCAGCCCAAGATCTCAAATTGCGCCAGAATCTCGCCGACTTCCGAGGTCGTTTTAAGCAAAAGTATTTGGCCAAATGAGCTATAAACTTCAGGGATGATAGCCAGGGGTGTTCTCTAAATTTCTAAAAACAAGTTGATAGGACACTCGTAGCCACTATGGCGAGTGTTTGTTTGACTGAAGTGACTGGCGAATTCTCAAAATGGCTTCTGTGTTGAATAGGAAAGGAAAGGATAGTTGATTCCAAATGAACCAGTAGCATGTGATTGGACGAACAAAATGTCAATCTTTCAGCCCTGGACACAATGCATGGTGAGGCCAGGCCTCCGTTGCCCACCCATTTTCAGTGATCTGGCCAATCACATATTGGCATGAAAAAAAATGCATTACATTGACTTCTATGAGAAGCTAATTTCCTAGGGGAGGCCTGGCCTCCCTTAATACAAACTGATAGGGAAATCTGGCCTGTTGCTTTACAATTGCAATATTGGGTTTTAGCCATGGGAAAATTTAGATTTATGAACAAAACTAAAATAATATGAATATAAAAAATAAAAAATATGTTTTTTGTTAAAGAAAATAAATAAAATAAATATATTTATTGTTCTTTTTAAATCTCTCTCTTCTCTCAAATTATTGGGGAGGCCAGGCCTCCTCCACCTCTATGGAGGAGCCTCCACTGGCTGGAATGGAGACTGACTGACCTTTTAATTTATATTAATCTTAGTAGAGTAGTTGCCACGGTTCATGTTTGTCACATCTTGTTTCATGTTTAGTTATTGTCTTAGTTACGTTATTGTCATGTCACATATTATGTTAGTCTAGTCTCGCCATGTTGTTATGCTTTATTTCTTGTAACATTTTATTTTCATGTCATGTCACGTTTCATGTTTAGTTGTTATGATTTAATTGTTAGCCTTGTCTTGCCACGTTATATAGTTTATTTAATATTTCGCAAACTTATGTCACGATTTATGTTGTTTCATGTTATGTTGTTCTGTTTATTGATTAGCATACATTTTTTTGTGTCTTTCTGCGAAGCTTACATTCATGCTTTTTCTCTCTCTCCCTTTGTCACTCACGTTTCCCTAATTGTTTCAATTTCCCTTGTCTTCTTACTAATCTACTAACTTTAGATCAGGATTGGGCAACAGGATTGACTTCTGTTTTGTTGACCATTGCCTGCCTGTACCACAAACTCTTGCCTGCTGTCTTTGTGCTTCTGCCTTGCGGAGCGGACTTCTGTCTTGACTCTTGCGCCGCCATCGACCCCGAACCTGCCTGCCTGCCGTCCGTCTGCACTACTGCCCCACTGACAGCTTTCCTGGGCACTGGACTTTTTGTATGGTTTACCAATTTCGAGGTACTGTACTTTGGTTTTGGCTGGATTTCACATGTATGAACTTTGCTTGTTTTTTGATTACGCTCACTGGACATTCCCTGAATAAAGCCCTGACGGGACTTTATTACACCTCTGTTGTCTGAGTCGTGCATTTTGGGTCCAACCCCCCACGCACCCGTCTCACTAGTAATGCATAGTGGTTTTAACGCACGTGAAGCAATAAAAAAACATAAGTCACCCCAAAATTGTTTTGTGTGTGCAAAGCCAGGAGATATGGTGGCCACACCCAGACAACCCTTGGACCCCCCTTGGCCACACCAGTAAAGAAAATCCTAGAACCGCCACTGTACCAAAGGGGTTAATATGTCCCGAAAATTACGGTGTCCTGAAATGGTGGACAACAGTGCAGTCTATGTATTTGGATAGTGGTACAAATTCTGTTTGGTTCTATACTCCAGCATATTGGATTTTAAATTAAACAATGAAAACAAAACAAAACGTAGAGCATAACATTCTTATGTGCAAGTACTTTTGTAAAAGTATACAAAGGCGAAATAGACAACAATGATAATTCATCCAGATACATTCTAAGTAAACATTGAATATTCTATCAACGTTTCGAGTTAGCACATTATTAAAATTATAAACCATCCATCCATCAATTATCTTAACCCGCTTATCCTGAACAGGGTCGCAGGGGGGCTGGAGCCTATCCCAGCATACATTGGGCGAAAGTCAGGAATACACCCTGGACAGGTCGCCAGTCCATCGCAGGGCACACACCATTCACTCACACACTCATACCCACGGGTAATTTAGACTCTCCAATCAGCCTCCCCTGCACCATCCGTGCCGCCCTTAATTATAAACTATTGTGCATTTCGTTTGCTGGAACCTTGCCATGACAAGGACATTAACATTACTTTATATCCTGTAGTATGTGGATTTCCAAAATGCAGAGAAGGCGAGGTTCCCCCACGCTTGTTTTACCACCCACATGTTATGAAGTAAGGAACTTTTGTTGTGAAAGCAATGCCATCTTAAAATAGGTTATACAGATAGAACCGTGAGTTTTAACGCTTTCAAATGGTATATCCCATTACCAGAGTGATGGAAAATGGCACCGTGAAAAAAGGAATTAATGCAAAAAAAAAAAAAAAAAAAAAACCCTCACCGGCCCAGCCCTGGACTACTGGATTACTCTTTCCAATAAGTTGGATTCACCAGACGACATTGACTGCTGACGGGATAAGAGGGACTGGAGCCTGGTTTCTCCCTTCTGGGCCTGCGTGCCACACTGTTCAACCAAAAAAACAAAGCACGCATCTGATCACCAAGCAAATAAGGCTGGCATCTGGCAATTGGATTGTGTGTGTTATGAATGCATTGCAATTTCATCATGCTTCGAGGAAATTTTTCAATTTTTGTGTTTATTATGTTGTTCAGACTGTTCTAGAACATCGATCGAGTATGCTCCCTCTCTCTCCTTTTTACTAACTCGCCGCACACATTTAACCATTAAGATCTCAGTACTAGCTGCGTAGAGTTTTCTGACTCTGAGACCACGGGGGAGAATTCATATTTTACTCCTGAGTTCATGGCCATTTGTTTCCTAACTCTCACACTTGCGTTCACTCCTGAAATCTTACGTACTCTGTGCATACAGCCATCCACTGTGTACAGGCAAACACACCCTCCTACATGCACTGTGTGCATACATACCGCATACAAACTCACATTTCTACACTCTACCTCTCTATGAAAACATAGCAATCAGTAGCAGTAGCAGTGTAGCATAGTACTTTTTGTGCCTTTGTATTATATATTGTATGTATTTCAACGTAAACTCACTGTGTTTCAAACAGATCACAGGGAAGCACACGTGTTCATTGAATGGTAGTTTTTCTCCTTAGGAGTGTGTTTTATGATTATGGTTACTTATTGACTATCTCAGACAGTAAAATACTTTGATTGATGTAAATTGGACCACTAATTATTGAGAAAAGGACAAATAATGCACAACATCCCTGTGTTTGGAAGGCCATGTTAGCTCACGACGTTCCGAACACCGCGGTATAAACCTGCCCGGTTTGTAGTCTCTTGTTGGCACCAGCGTCCCCACCACAATATCACAGTGGAGCACTAATAGTAATACCATGTCACTATGTTGTAATGGATCGCATATGGGACTCGTACCAATTCCTTTTTTAACTGGAAGGAATTATACTTTACACACACACAAAAACCAAGGCTGAGCTGGAAGTAATTTTTTTGCTTTTCATCATGAAAGTTGCACATGGTGAGCTAACTTGGTGTACGTTTCTTGTATAGCGTTGACTCAACAGTTGATGCTTGATTGTATAACAAATAATTATATTTCGTCACTGTATTCTGTATTCACAACTGTATTCTGTGGTTGTGACGAATGAGGCAAATTTATTTATTTGATTTATTTTTCCTAATTGGCTGATGTGTAAAAAAAATGTTGGTGTAAAAAAATCAAATCAATATTTGGTGTGACCACCCTTTGCCTTCAAGACAGCATCATTCTTCTAGGTATACTTGCACACAGTTTTTGAAGAAACTCGGCAGGTAGGTTGTCCCAAACATCTTGGAGAACTAGCCACAGTTCTTCTGTGGATTTAGGTAGCCTCAAAGGCTTTTGCCTCTTCATGTAATCCCAGACTGACTCAATGATGTTGAGATCAGGGCTCTGTGGGGGCCATACCATCACTTCCAGGACTTCTTGTTCTTCTTAACGCTGAAGATAGTTCTTAATGACATTGGCTGTGTGTTTGGGGTCATTGTCCTGCTGCAGAATAAATTTGGGGCCAATCAGATGCCTCCCTGATTGCATGATGGATAAGTATCTTCCTGTACTTCTCAGCATTGAGGAGACCATTAATTCTGACCAAATCCCCAACTCCATTTGTAGAAATGCAGCCCCAAACTTGCAAGGAACTTCCACCTGTTGCCTGCAGACACTCATTCTTGTACCGCTCTCAGTCCAGAGAACCTGTCGCCATTTTTCTGCACCCCAGTTCCTGTGTTTTTGTGCATAGTTGAGTCGCATGGCCTTGTTTCCATGTCGGAGGTATGGCTTTCTGGCCGCAATTCTTCCATGAAGATCACTTCTGACCAGACTTCTCTGCACAGTAGATGGTGTCCCGCTGGTTTCTGCCAATTCTGAGCTGATGGCACTGCTGGACATCTTCCTATTGCACTCTTACTTTACAGCATTTTTTCACACCTGCCTAAAGGTATATATTAGACTTATTTAAAAAAAATAATTGGTCTTCTGTTGCTGTAGCCTATCCACTTAAGAGGTTTGACACACACTTTGTTTGTTCTCCTGCATACCACAGTTGTAATGTGTGGTTATTTGCATTACTGTCCCCTTCCTGTCAGCTTTGACCAGTCTGGCCCTTCTCCACTGACCTCTCTCATTAACAAGGCATTTCACTGGATTAATTTTGTTTCTCTCACCATTCTCTGCAAACTCTAGAGAGTATTGTGCGTTAAAATCCCAGGAGATCAGCAGTTTTCTGAGATATTCAAACCACCCTCCCTGGCACCAACAATCATTCCATGGTCAAAGTCACTTAGATCACATTGAAGGGACATGCAAATGACTCTGACTTGTTTTCCTGTGCATTGTTCACATTTTATTATCAGCAATGGCAATGGTACTATTACTCTATAACAAAACTACAACAACAAATGAGCACAGATAGCCTACAAATAAACTATAAGCCTACTACCAGAGTGGGATGAATGATACCCCGCTTGCTAGCTGTCCAAGGTATTTTTTACTATATTCATTAAATTAGGCCATACTCCATTTTATAAACATGAACTACGATCTGATTAGTGAATCTAGACGTGAATCATCTTGGAAACTGTGCATGTTTTTTTCTTTACTTCGATACTAAGCAATGTGTTTTGAACTGAATGAGCCTGAAAAGATTGAATCTCAGCTATTACCTATGCACTATTCTATACGCTCCTGTCTCACCTGTGGAATCTTGCTGGGAATAGGTGGTAGGGGCTGCGTGGCACAGAGATTGAGGGAGGCCACAGGGATGGAAGGGTCATGGTTCCCCTTGAGTAGCTTCTTTTGGGGCACAGCCTTGATGAGCAGAGGCCTAATGCTCCTCATTCTCAGCTCCATCTCATGAGGTTGACCTCTGATTGGGGAGTTGAACACACCAGGACACTGCAAGGACCATGCGAAAACACTAAATACACACAAACGCAGTAACATACAGTTCAAATCAATTGACATATTTACAAAGCCTTGTTATCGCAGCAGACAGGCTCATACTGGAAAGTGGCAAATTTGAAATAATTTACAGTTATCACAGAGGGATGTATGCACGACACCAGTGTTTCTCAACTCAAGTCCTCGGGAACCACTTGCCAGAAGGTCTTTGTTGTAACCAGGAACTCACACACCTGAATTACTGACTGAACCAACCAAAAATGCCCTTAAATTAGGTGAGTTTCTAGTTACAACAAAAACTTTCTGGCAAGTGGGTGGACTAGAGTTGAGAAACACTGGACAAAACCAAATATCTATTCAATGAAATGTAAATAAAAACTATAATAACACATTTCAAGTCAGACGTGACTATCAGGTGTGTAGAACACCAGACGCAGATGCGAGACCAAGGTGTAGCTTTTAGTAAAGAGTCTTTATTAAAATAAAAGCAGGTCAGACAGGCAGCAAACAGAATCAGCAGGGATAAGGCAGTTTGTAGTAAATAGTTTTGGCAATGGGTCAACTCCCTAGCAAACAGGTACAATACGGACAATCCAAAACATAGTTGCAGGTGAAGAGTCGAAAAGAAACTGGTAAATCAGACAAAATCTGAAACCACAGAACGAAGTCGATAAACAGAAACAGGTCGATACACAGTGGTTCAAAACTAGACAGACTGAATAGTCAGAATGTGGAAGTAGAAAAAAAACAGGTCGAACCGGGTATCTATCAGAAATAAACGCTGGAGAGTATGGGGTTCACACATAACAATCTGGCCACGTACCAAACAGAGGGGTTTATATAAGACATATAACATGAGTGAATGGCAATCAAGTGCGGGAAACAATCAGGAAGTGAAAACAGGTAAAAACAATGAATGGAGCTGCGGTGGCGCAACAGGCTAGGATGCAGTGGACTTGCAGCGAATCGAACCCTGGTCCTCGGTGTGCAACTGCAGCGGACTTGCGGTTCACTGCAGTTGCACACCGAGGACCAGGGTTTGATTCCCGGTCCTGCCAAAAGCCAAGTTTGGCCAGCTGACATGGGCAGGGTTAGCTGATCGCCACACAATAAAGCACCTCGGGCCTCGGAATCACGGTCACTAGCATGAGACGAGACGGCTTGAAGAAGGCGGTGCACAGAGGGTACTAAAACATGGAAACGCAACGCACATAGACAAGACTAGACGGTGAAAACACAGAACCTGAGAGGGTTGGGCATGGTCAAGGGCGGATAAGAAGCGTTCTTTCAGCTCCATGAAAGCAGAGTTGGTGGCAGGTGTCCAGCAGAAGGTTACAGAACTGTAATGTCTGAAGAATCTCAGGTAGAAAATGGCAAATCCAAGGAAACATTGAAGCTCCTTGCGGTTGGTGGGAGGAGGCCAATTTGCTACCGCAGAGGTCTTTTCCGGGTCCATCACGATATGCTCCCTGGAGACGACAAAGCCGAGGAACTGGATGGAGGACTGGTGAAATTCACACTTCTCGGCTTTTACAAACAGAAAGTTCTCCAGGAGGTGACAAAGCACCTGCCAGACATGGCTGATGTGTTCCTCCAGAGTGGCAGAAAAGATGAGATGTCATCGAGGTACACAAAGATGAAACGGGAGATCATGTCTTGGAGGACATCATTAATGAGTTTCTGGAAGACGGCTGGAGCGATGGTGAGCCTGAACAGCATCACAAGGTATTCAAGTGGCCACTCGGGGTATTGAAAGTCGTCTTCCACTCATCTCCCTTGCGGATGCGGACCAGGTGGTAGGCGTTGCAGAGATCGAGCTTGGTGAAGCATTGGCATCTCTGCAGGAAGGAAAAGGCCTAGGAGATGAGTGGGATGGGGTAGCGGTTCCTGATGGTGATGTCATTAAGCCAACAGTAGTTGATGTAAGGGTGCAGAGACTTGTCTTTCTTCTCAACGAAGAAGAACCCGGCTGGAGAGGATGAGAGACTGATCAGGCCGGCAGCCAGGGAATCACCAATGTATTTCTCCGTGGACAGGGTCTCCAGGTCAGACAATGAGAAGAGACGACCTCTAGGAGGAGTAGTGCTGGGATGCAGCTCAATGGAGCAGTCATATGACCACTGAGGAGGCAGGGAGCAGGCTCAGGAAGACCTGTCCAATGTTGTGGTAGACAGGTGGGACGGAGGACAGGTCAGGAGGGATTTCGGGAGCCACAGGACAACCAATCAGTCTGGTTGGAGGCAGACTGGAGACAGGACTGGTGGCAGTTGGCGCTCCAGCTGGTGATAGTTCCCAGTCGGTGAGGTAATTGTGACAACTGCGGCCAAGGGGGCGGCAATGAGCGTGTTGGTGCAGAGGGCTTAGAACAGTGTGGACGTAGGAACTCCCAGCTGATGAACCGGAATAGGGCAGATCAGGTTGGTGTCGGTTCCAGAGTCATTTAGGACACTTGATAGCGAGCCCTCTCCCATAATGTAGGCCATTACGGTGGACCGTACAGTTATACAATGCTTTGGTACAGAGTGTTGGGCCGTCAACTGCATATCTTCAAACCCGAATTTAATGAGGATAAACATAGGCCGAGGGTGAGTTAACACCCAGCCTTTTTCAATCACAGGAAGGGATTTACAATGGTCTTTTAACAATGTTTTAACAGATTGTACCTATTGTACCTTTAGATGTGAATAATGTAAGCCTGTGCAATTGTCAGATTCTGTGTTTTTCATTGTCCAAGTTTTGTCTAAGTTGTCGTAAGTTGTTTCCGTGTATTGTTACCCTATTGCACACCATGATCTGTTTCCTGGTTGTTCCTTTCATTCATTCCTTTCATCTGTGTCTCATTTCATGTCTCCGCCTTTTCACTCCTTATATGTACTTCCTTCCTGTCTCTTGTCATTGGTTCCACCGGTTTCTCATTTCTGTGCTTGTTTAGAGGTGTCTTTAAACCCCTTTGTTTGTGTCTTTCGTTGCCAGATTGTTATGTGTCCCGACTACACTCTCCAGCATTATTTTCTGATTGACTTCTGTTTCGACCCGTGTTGTTTTAGACCTCCGTCTAAAGGGTAAGGATTTACCCTTTTGTTCTGATGTGACCCGTTGTGTTTGGGCTATTCGGTTTTTGATTTTGGATTCTCCTTTTGTTTCGACTGCCCATCTGTTATCAACCCCTTGCTTGTGACACAGACCATGTATTGGATTATCTCTGTGGAACCTGTTTGCTTGTGTAACAACCCTTTGTCTGGACTCTTGTTTTCGAACCGCCTGATTTCTGTCATGACTGTTTGCTGGATATCAACCCCTGTCTGATCAATGCCTATCTGATCTGTTCTTAAGTGAATAAAGACTTTAACGTTAACTTCTATCATCTCACTCTTTGGTTCATTGTTCTCTGATTCCTCACAGCAATATGGAAGGTTACACAATGTTATAGTAAACATAATATGTTAAACAAAATTCAAATATTTATTATGCTCACAATATAACGTACAACATTTTACTCATTGTAATTCATAAAAAAAGTATTACAAAGCTAGACAGACCCAGGCCCAAGGTTCCAGAAGGTACTAGATGAGGGTGGACCTGGAAACACCTGGCAGATTGTCCAGCTCACAGGAGTGAAATGGACAATTCCACCTTCAACTTACTCAGTAAAGCTCTGCCTCATCAACAACCTGTGTAGGTTTCTGTCAGCACGCTTTGGGAATGAGACAGGAATTCTGAAGTCACCCTCCACCCCCTTTGATCTGTATAACTGGCCAGAAAACACAACTGAACTGGTAACATTTGGCAATGCTGATCAAATTCACGGAGAATTTCCAATCCATCCAGCAGCATTTGGGGACTTTACTTCTGTAGCGGCAGCTAAGAGAGAGTGGCTTGACCTGAAAATACTTGTTCAGCGTCACTACAGGTACCTTGAACCACAGGCGCTGGGGCAGCGGCTACTTCAGGGTGCTGTTGGAAGGGAAGCACATTTTTGATATTTTCATACTGAAAATCACACACACAAGTGTTCCCCATGAGTTAATCTCGCTGTGAGCGTGGATTCTCCAGCATGAAGAGAATTAAGTCAGACTGGAGGTCTTGCTTGTCTAACAAGATGCTTAGCTTCTTCCTGCACATCTCATTTTATGGCACAGCAATTCAATGCCAAAAAAACCTGTCACCAAGTGGTGGAGTAGTGGCTGCAGGACCAGAAGATCACAGTTTTAAGACTAATTTGGCCTGGTCCCGCCCCATTGCTGGCTCGGCAGTAGCTTGCAATAGCTTGTCAAGCTCCATTAAAATGTCTGATTTACCTCTCGTCCATCATCTAATCGTTTCACATGGATTTCAATAAAAAGCTTGATGATTGATCATCTAATCATTTGTATGATTTTTTATTTATTTTAAAAGTCACTTTTAATGATTTTAATTAATGTTAACAGTCCAATAGATTAAAAAAAAAATCCATCTGGTATCTGCCTTATGATCAATGTGTAGGTTATCAAAAGTAGTGTAAATTACTGACTGCAGATCTGAGAACTGTTAGAAAAAATTAGGGACATTGTTTTGGAGGTCTATATATTGCCACTGCTAAAAGTGGAGGCTGACATTTTACTATAATGGCATTGTATTGAAATGACCTATAGAGCCCAATAGCTACATCCCTACCCTTACAGGCCTAAATAGCAGCAGTCCCCCACCTTTCCTTCTCACCCTGGTCGAATAGGAGAACTGGGGTGGACAAGCTTCAATGAATGTTGCTGGCCCGTCTTGAGCTCAACCACATTTCAGTTAAAAATAGACAATCAATTTCACGAGTGCTATGATTCTTAATAAGAAATTACTTGTTTAAAGCATGAATGTTAAAAAGCCATATTAATTTTATCTTGTTTTGTTGTCGGTTAAGAGGGATAACCAGCACATTTTTAACGTTAGATCCTCGAGACTGTAATTCAGCAGTGTTCTGTCCATTGCTAATTATTGAGTTAATGGGGTACTCAGTGGCTGTGTTGTTTGAAGAGGACAGTGACATGGCAATACCTTGCTCAATGTTTCTTGACAGCAGCTGAGTCCCCCTGCTGTTTGAATAAAGACCATCACACTTGAAGAAGGCAAGGCGACCCCAGAACAAATCAAATTTGGCAGTAAAAATGATGTGCCTTTTGTTACAAGTTGTTTTTAGCCAAGCAAGGCAGCTGAATTTTCCAATGCCGTGATTTTAGGTGGGGAGGGGTCCAGAGATTACAATGTTATTGTTAGCAGTTTGTAGGAGTTAAAAAGAGTTTGAAAATGTTCCTTTAAGACATCTGATTCCCTGAGGGAAGTGTCATTGGTGTCGGCATGTACAACAACAGTGCTCAGATTGGTTTAGTCCTTTAGGACAGCTGGTAGTTGCACGTTTATATCCAATACCCGGACTCCAGTAGACACTACTAGAAAACCTGGCAAACTGGAAGGGGTCGAGGACCATGACTTGCCTGATGTTATTACTGTATTGTATTCTCATTTACATTTTACATTTCATCATTTAGCAGATGCTTTTAATCTAAAGCGACCTAAAGTGCCTAAGTTCCTCAACAAGAGAAAAGTAATCCATGAATAGCAAAATACTGAGAGGAAGATGAGAACAGAGGAGGGAGTGAGTGGAGAACAGGAGAGTGGAGTGCCTCAGTCACCGCGAGTAGGGCAGTCTCAGTGGAGTGCTGTCTGAACACATTTCTTCAGTCAAATCCTAAGGAGATGCGCATTGCCTGCCATCAACACATATTATTTGCATATTATATCTGGCTAGCCAATTCTCATGTTTTCTTGAGTAAAGTTGAGAAATATCCCATATCAGCCAGTCAGCTAGCTAGTAGTAGATTGCAAAACCTAGCGAGTTAACAAGATGCCATGATCACTGTGTGCTAGTAATTTCATTTTGTTGGTGTTTATGAATTAGCGTTAGCTAGCTAATAAACTAGCTGCTGATTTAGACTGGCTAGATAAGTTTCATGGCTAGCTGAGGAGGACAAATGAGCAGCTAGCTAGACAGTAGGTAGCTACAGAAAACCAATAAATGGCTTGCCATACAGAACTGAGGTTTCACCCTTGCTTTAGTGGATAATCTGTTTCTGAGACCAACACAGACTGCTTGAGTCACTGCTGCTGAGACAAAACGATCTACCATTTTTTCTCAAGTTCGTTTAGATTTCAGAACAAGATGCTCTTCTGCATACCACTGTTGTAATGTGTGGTTATTTGCATTACCGTCACCTTCCTGCCAGCTCTGTCCAGTCTAGCTGTTCTCCTCTGACGTCTCTCATGAACAAGGCTTTGTTGTCTGCAGAACTTCTGCTCACTAGACTTTTTTTTTTTTTTGCACCACTCTTTGGAAATGCTAGTGTGTGGAGATCAACAGTTTCTAAGATACTCAAACCACCCTGTCTGCCGCCAACAATCATTCCATGGTCAAAGTCACTTTGATCAAATTTTTTCCCCATTCTGGTGGTTGATGTGAACATTAACTTAAGCTCCTGACCCGTATCTACATGACTGTATGCATTGCAATGCTGCCACACAATTGCCTGCTTAGATTATTACACCTACTTATTCATGTGATAAAGTAAAAATGTTCCTAATAAAGTGATCAATGAGTTTATAAGTTATATACAGTGCATCCGGAAAGTATTCACAGCGCTTCACTTTTCCCACATTTTGTTATGTTACAGCCTTATTCCAAAATGGAATAAATTCATTTTTTCCCTCAAAATTCTACACACAACACCCCATAATGAAAACATGAAAGAAGTTTTTTTTGAATAAAAAATAAACTAAGAAATCACATGTACATAAGTATTCACAGCCTTTGCTCAATACTTTGTTGATGCACCTTTGGCAGCAATTACAGCCTCAAGTCTTGAAGTCTGAATATGATGCCACAAGCTTGGCACACCTATCTTTGGGCAGTTTCGCCCATTCCTCTTTGCAGCACCTCTCAAGCTCCATCAGGTTGGAGGGGGAGCGTCAGCCATTTTCAGATCTCTCCAGAGATGTTCAATCAGATTCAAGTCTGGGCTCTGGCTGGGCCACTCAAGCACATTCACAGAGTTGTCCTGAAGCCACTCCTTTGATATCTTGGCTGTGTGCTTAGGGTCGTTGTCCTGCTGAAAGATGAACCGTCGCCCCAGTCTGAGGTCAAGAGCGCTCTGGAGCAGGTTTTCATCCAGGATGTCTCTGTACATTGCTGCATTCATCTTTTTTTTGCATGTTTGTCACACTTACATGTTTCAGATCATCAAACAAATTTAAATATTAGTCAAAGACAACACAAGTAAACACAAAATGCATTTTTTAAATGAAGGTTTTTATTATTAAGGAAGAAAAAAAATCCAAACCTACATGGCCGTGTGAAAAAGTGATTGCCCCCTAAACCTAATAACTGGTTGGGCCACCCTTAGCAGCAACAACTGCAATCAAGCGTTTGCGATAACCTGCAATGAGTCTCTTACAGCGCTGTGGAGGAATTTTGGCCCACTCATCTTTGCAGAATTGTTGTAATTCAGCCACATTGGAGGGTCTTCGAGCATGAACCACCTTTTTAAGGTCATGCCACAGCATCTCAATAGGATTCAGGTCAGGACTTTGACTAGGCCACTCCAAAGTCATTTTGTTTTTCTTCAGCCATTCAGAGGTGGACTTGCTGGTGTGTTTTGGATCATTGTCCTGCTGCAGACCCCAAGTTCGTTTCAGCTTGAGGTCACGAACAGATGGCCGGATGTTCTCCTTCAGGATTTTTTGGTAGACAGCAGAATTCATGGTTCCATTTATCACAGCAAATCTTCCAGGTCCTGAAGCAGCAAAACAGCCCCAGACCATCACACTACCACCATATTTTACTGTCGGTATGGTGTTCTTTTTCTGAAATGCGGTGTTACTTTTACGCCACATGTAATGGGACACACACCTTCCAAAAAGTTCAACCTTTGTCTCGTCAAAAAAAAAAGTTCAACTTTTGTCTCGTCAAAAAAAAAAAATGTTCTTTTTGCTCAGCAGTGGTTTTTGTCTTGGAACTCTGCCATGCAGGCCATTTTTGCCCAGTCTCTTTCTTATGGTGGAGTCATGAACACTGACCTTAACTGAGGCAAGTGAGGCCTGCAGTTCTTTGGATGTTGTTGTGGGGTCTTTTGTGACCTCTTGGATGAGTCGTCGCTGCGCTCTTGGGGTAATTTTGGTCAGCTGGCCACTCCTGGGAAGGTTCACCACTGTTCCATGTTTTCGCCATTTGTGGATAATGGCTCTCACTGTGGTTCGCTGGAGTCCCAAAGCTTTAGAAATGGCTTTATAACCTTTTCCAGACTGATAGATCTCACTTACTTTCTTTCTCATTTGTTCCTGAATTTCTTTAGATCTCGGCATGATGTCTAGCTTTTGAGGATCATTTGGTCTACTTCACTTTGTCAGGCAGGTCCTATTTAAGTGATTTCTTGATTGAGAACAGGTATGGCAGGCCTGGGTGTGGCTAGAGAAATGGAACTCAGGTTTGATAAACCACAGTTAAGTTATGTTTTAACGGGGGGGCAATCACTTTTTCACACAGGGCCATGTAGGTTTGGATTTTTTTCCTCCCTTAATAATAAAAACCGCATTTTGTGTTTACTTGTGTTGTCTTTGACTAATATTTAAATTTGTTTGATGATCTGAAACATTTAAGTGTGACAAACATGCAAAAAAATGAGAAATCAGGAAGGGGGCAAACACTTTTTCACACCACTGTATGTACATGTGATTTCTTAGTTTTTTATTTTTTATAAATTTGCAAAAATTTCCAAAAAACTTCTTTCATGTTGTCATTATAGGGTGTTGTGTGTAGAATTTTGAGGACAAAAAATGAATTTATTCCATTTTGGAATAAGGCTGTAACAACAAAATGTGGGAAAAGTGAAGCGCTGTGAATACTGTACTGTACATGTTAAGTCTATGGGCAATTCTCATTGAAGATTACTCCACAGCAATGAAATTCACTCACTTTGTGTTTAGACCACTAATAATCAGAACAGAAACAATAGGGTTCCAGCAGCTTCACTGTTTGGACCCCAAATAATAATAATAATAATAATAATATAATAATAATAATACCAAGAATCATACCACTTTGTGCTTGAACCCCTAATAACTCATACAAATACAATTCCAGTACTTTGTGGACCCCTAATAAGAATAACTCCCACAAATACAATAGGTTTCCTGCACCTGCAGCGCTTGGACCCCTAATAATGTTTTTGTCCAAAACATTATGGAGCACACTGTATATTCCATGAATTTGTTCTGTATCAAGTACTACAAAAAGACCAAAAAATTATTTTTTATAGAGTCAAGCTAATTATAATGGACAGAAGCTAATTATCGGCTTACAGCAATATTCCAAAAATGTCATTTTTAAAAATAATGAGTAAAACCAGATGAATCCCATTTAGACTTTAATTAGGAGAGGAAAGCTTTGGTAAAGCTTGTCTACAGTACGATATGATATATGCTAAGCACATATTTTTTTTAATCGTACCCTATCATACCGTACCAAGTTCTAATACACCAGAAAAAAGGCAATGGGTTATAGCGTGGTGGGGGGTACACTGCAATTTAAAATTTGTTGTGGGCATAAAAAAGAGCAATGATATTGACCCCAGAACAAAAGATCTAAATCATTGTCAGCAAACACTTCTGTCCAGCAGAATTTCTCCCATTAAGGATGAACTGTGAAAGACCCATTCATTTCCTGGTGACAAGGTCAGACTAAGAAAGCCCAGTGTCCCACCATATGCAGCACAGCAGTCCTACAAAAGCAGAAGGTTTTTTCTCATGGTGACAGAAAACTGCATGCAGTCTGGCAATTCATTGGTAAATAAAATGTGTGACAAAATGTCATTCCAAATGGAAACTCTTTATATACTATTAATATACACTCAGCGAGCAGTTTATTAGGTATTACATTTATTTTTTAGACTTCTGCTGCTGTAGCCTATCCAATTAGAGGTTTGAAATGTTGTGTGTTCAGAGATACTCTTCTGCATACCACTGTTGTACTGTGTGGTTATTTGAGTTACTGTCACCTTCTTGTCAGCTTCGACCAGTCTGGCCCTTCTCCTCTGACCTTATTAATCTCTCATTAACAACACGTTTCTGCTCACAGAACTGCTGCTCACTGGATGTTTTTTGTTTTTCACACCATTCTCTGCAAAGTCTGTGCGTAATCTCCCGGGAGATCAGCAGTTACAGAGATACTCAAACCAGTCCGTCTGGAACCAATAATCATGGCACGGTTGAAATCACTGAGATCAAATTTTTTCTGTGGTGTTATAGATTGCACTCACATCAGGATCCAGGCACCCCAGGCACATGAAGACAAGCACGTAAATCGTAAGAACTATCACTCAATTAATATTCAACTGGTGTGTGACCACCTCATCACATCACAAATGTGGTGGCGTCATGGCCTGGGAGCACTCATGACTCCCGTATCCAGGCGGAGAGTAGGCTCTGGAGGGATTTTGAAGATGGTGTGCATGGTGGCATACTGCTCAGAGACAGTGAGTACCCTTGTCGACCATGGCTGATAACACCATTCTTGAGTCCCTCAACCCCTGCACTGGTAAACTGATAGTCTCATACTCAGTGCATATAATTAGGCTTATACATTAGGTTGGCCACAGATTCCCATTTTCAGGTGACAGTCCCTGTTTTTAGTGGTGTGTCCCCAACTGTATTTCCCTTTACTTTAATTATTACTGTTTCTTGCCTACTTCGGTCAATGTTTTTTTTTTTACATTCTAGGAACGGTACAACAACACTCTAATGCACACAAGGTGCATAATAGAGCGGACCATTGGACAGCTCAAGCTTCAAAGAACAATCCTGCCACTGATGAAGAGTATGTGTTGGAGGAAGAACACATACTCACATTCATGGACATGAAGAACAGCAGCAAGGTGAGGGGCATGGACATACAATTGTTAAGCAACTTAGAAATGCAATTGCCCACGCATTCTTTAATTAGCCCGAAAGAGGAAAAGTTTGATTTCGAGAGGCTATTCCTCTGTAATATGTATGATCATAAGTTTTCCTTTGTTGCTGAGAATAATATTAGAAAGCTCCTGGTTGTCCTTCTCTGTTTTAAGTTTATTGATCTCTTTAGTGAGCTGTAAAACCTCCTTCTGCAACTCCAGCACATCCTCCTGAATAGGGCTGTTGAAGGAACATTGTCTGCGTGGTTTCCTGAAACACACAGGCCTTCTATTGAGTAGGCCATTAGGCTATAGGTACTTTGAGTAATGTAGACTCACTGTGTTCTGAAAACCAAGTTAGCTGATAATGTTCTGAAAAGTGCAACTTTCAATTTATGAAATTAATTTTAAGATTAACCAGCTCAGGTGATCCACTCTCTAAACTGCCTGGGATACCAGACAGAACCGGTGAGTCCTTCCAAAGAATGTCTTGGACCATTTTCCTGGACTCTGATACATCGGAAGGGGGCAGTCCACCACCTATCAAACAATGTAACATGCATTAGTTTGGCTTCAGCATAACTGTAACCGATCAAGTAACTGTATCGTCTACATTCATTGATCATAACAGATGAGATAACGCATCCATGGTTTCAAATTTTGCTACAGGAAAAAGTCAACCACTGCAGCAAAGCACTTAACTGTTTCTTTTACCAAGGAAAAATGTCTAAGGCTTTATATGCAACACCCTCAGGTAATCCCTTAGCTGAGGGGAAATCAACCCTTAAATGTCAGAGTTAAGGGAAACACTTGATTTTATGCACTGCACTGCTGCCACACGATTGGCTGATTAAATAATCGCACAAATAAGTAGGTGTACAAATACTCCTAATAAAGTGCACAGTGAGTGTATTTGCTGATAGCTCTCAATAATATTACAAGGTTGTGGCCCAAGCTTGATGGCTCATGGTTAATAGGTTTAAGGATGAACTTTCACATTGTGTGCGCCAACAAGGTACCTAATTTGTTAATATATAAAAATACAACACAAGAAGCCGTTGACCACAATGTTACATTATGTACTGGTTTTTCAAAGGGCAAATTCATCTAAACTCACTTATACTCACACACAGAGGCACACACACTGGAACATCTGTTGACCATCAAAAACCAAGGTCTATTATTTCTTCATTTCCACTCTTAGACGCCAGACATCTGGCTGTGATATCTTCCTGCCCCAACGATTGGGGCTCCTTGGGCAAGCACCAGCCCGTGGCAGATGTGAGAACAGGGAACCAGCAAGCAGAAAGGACGTGGCTAATATTGCCAGGTCGGATGAAAGGTGCAATGACTGTACAGGCATGAAGGAGACCCAGGAAATGAAATATCTGCTGGAGACGAGGACTGCTGAATCAACACTGACCAGCATACTTCATCATAATTATCAGGACATGCTATTGCCAGGGGAATTATAAAAATCCCACTCAGCAAATCATTGCTGCTGTTAGGAGATGGGCAATGTTAACATGCTGTCACAGTCTGACATTTAGTAAGATAATCCACATTCGATTACTCTTGGCTGAGAAAAATAGGGAAACATGATCATTTGTCAGCAAGCATTGTGCCGCTTTCTGAATGCAGTTCTTTTGGCAGTCTTGTTAAGCCATCCCAGGGTTGAAACTCACATGTCTAATCCTTGCCCCCCTTTTAACTGTCACAGACAGCCTTCAGGTTTGACAGAGCAGCAATGCCAAGACTACCACATGACCATACCATATTAAGAGCTAAACATATTTAACTTTTATAAGTAAGTAAATAAATAGCTCTGTATAACAATGACAAACATTTTTCGATTACATTTTTGCTATTGTAGCAAGATTGAAGACTGCTAAGTAACATATAGTTAAATGCTACAGAAACTGCTTAAATTAAAGCTTAAAGTTGAGCTGAGTTGAAGAGTACAGGCAGCCCCTGGGTTAAAAATGCCCGACTTACGAACGCCCATACGTACGAACCGACCTCTGTAAAGCCTGTTTAAAGAAGTTGAGTTACATACAATGGTTCGTTCTAGCGAACTACGCCACGCCATCATCTTCATCATCGTCGCTGTTATGTTCCTGTGTTCTGTGTGTTAGTGTATCATTGTTTAGTATTATTTATTCTTGTAATTTATTATTTTTCATATTTCATGTCTGGTTCTGTTTATTTTCATTAGTCTTTGCACTCGTCCTCCCCTGTTATGTCTGCGTCTGAATGTTTTCCAGTCGAGTCACTCCCCTGTCTGCGTTCCCCACTATTCGGGTGGTTACGGTAGTTTTCGGGGTTCAACATTTTTTCTAAACTCGCGATTCTTACTTCCTGCTTTTTCTTGATAGTTAAATGTTGTAAAGCACTATTCTTACTAACCACTACTAATCTAGGTTTTGTATAGTACTAATCCGATTAATACACTTACTGTCTGTCTAACTAACTAACAATCACTTTTATTGGGTAGTTTAGAAATATTCACGTTACTAACTCACTAACGCATCTCTTAGCATTTCTGCGCTGTTCTATAACTCCGCCTTCCTATGCTATCCCTTATTACTCGTTTGTTTCAGCGAAGTGTTCGCACCTGTCTCTTAACTATCACTACGTCTTCAGTCTATGCATTGTCTACTCTCTAGTCCAGAGCCGTTTGTTTTACATGTGTGTCTTTGTGAATCCAGTTCGCGTTTTTGTTTTCCCCCTCGTTATTGTCCCATTACCCTTTCATGTGTCTCACCTGATGTTTATTTGTTAGACCGCCCTCACTCCCATGCCCCGCCTAGTTTGTCTCATTCCCCTTGTAGGGAAAATTCACAGAGCAGGAGACCCCCCCCCCCCCCAAAAGTACAAATCAAAATCAGACTCTGCCCTAATGAACAAGCTGGTTCCTTCAACGCTTTCGAAAATGTAGGCTAAGAGTGTATCAATATATATGTATACACAACATATAATCAATTTATCATATGTATGCTCTTTTTATTAAATTGAATGAACCTAGAACCTGTTTATAACCAAGCTTATGAAAACGCAAGAAACCAGTGTACACTGTCGAAAAGAAAGCAAAGACTGCAAGATTAAAGAATTACGTTTCGTCACTTAGAAGAAAGTAGTGATTAGATGTGTAGTAATATATATTCCATGATTTCTTTGATTATTAATGTATATCTTCTATGATGTCACTGCTGTTCAGTTTATCTATACTTTCTATGACTTACTTTTATTTTTCATTGATGTCTATCATATAATTTCTATGATTTTGATTTGACTGGTGCTCAGTACATCTGTATACTCTTTATGACTTTTTACTGATGAATATTGTTGTTAGAAATGCATAGGTGACCCACATGTAATCCAAAGTTAAGTGAAATGATTAATATGAGGTGGAAATCACCAAAACTGATCTATAGGTCGTAGAAAGTTCTGGAAAACACTATATAGTGAATAGCACCGTGTTTCATATGTTTTTCATGTTAAAGATTTAAGTTTATTTGAAGACACAGCCTATAGCACAAAATGTGTGGAAAAAGGTCTTTCTTTGTTTTGGGAATCAAGGGGAAAATTCGCCACAGTGGTTTCAGGACTGAAAAGTAAACATCTGCAACATAGCCAAGTCATATGGTTTTTAAGAAAGCTATTGGTTGTACTGAGATAAGGATTGTGCATAAAAAGAGAGTTTTGTCTATTATTCAAGGTTGGAAATCTGAGGATTTGAACTGGCTTTTGTGCACGTGTGCTACAATCTTTTCACTTCCTGGACTTGTTTTACAACTGATTGGAGATTGGACCTTGAGAGCTTCTGTTTCCTAGCAACGACATTTGGGGGCTCGTCCGGGATACGAAAGAGGATTTGCTGAAACTTCCGGTGCCTGGAAGACTGGGGAGGAGGATACCAGCTCCTTGAATGCCGTACAACCAATCAGAAGGTGAGAGTATTTAACTATTCATATTCCGAACTAGGGGATGCCCTTCTGACCTCTTTTCCCTGGCGCTGGAAGCAAAAAATCTTCTCGTATAACTAACCTGGCAACTAATACCGGAAATTGAAGGGGGAGATAACGGCAAACGATCTCTGCAGAAAATGCGCGCAGCGAGCTGTGAGTGAATTCATTGTGATATGGTGTTATAAAATTGTGTCGGATATATGTTTGAAGCAGAACTTGTGTTTAGTCTGAAGGTGCATTGACATTTGCGTATAGTGAACAGTAGTTGAATTCATAAAGTGTGTTGGAGAAATGTTTGTTTAGCAGAACTTGTATTAAGTCTAAAAATTATATCGATACGGTGGATTGAAGTTATATTTGTGGCTACTAACGGTGTTAAGTTGTTAAATGTCATAGAGTGTCAGAGACTTGGAAGGAAAGAAGCCCAAGAAGGGCCTCCTGCAAGAATCTCTGATAAAAAGTGTGTCGTCTAAAGGTATGATGCCTAGAATGCCTGTGCTTTGAGCAGATTTTGTAAGAGAAAATACTGGTATGCTATGCTGAGGCCTAGAATGTTGGTACTGTACTTTGAGCAAATATAACGGTGTATTCAGACAGCTGAGTTAAAAAAAACAAACAAAAATAAATAAATAATTTGAAAATAATTTTTTACATATACAATCATAAAAGAAAGGTGTAGAAAGCAATAAAAATAGAATAAGGTAAATAAATACGGTCCGAAATAAATAATAATAAAAAAATAAAAATAAAAAAATATATATATATATCTAAATAACATAAAATTGAATATATATGTAATAAAATAGATAATTATAAGAACCACATATAATAATGAATGAGGGAAAGAAAACAGCAGTTGAGATAATTGCGGGGATATATCCTAAATATAAACAAGAGATAGAAAATATTTCCAAGAAGTGGGAAAAACTAACAAAAAAATTGGTGACAAAATGGCCTAAAGGTGGTACGGTCGATAGAGAAATATGCTATCTGATGGGGGGGGTAATAGCAAATTATAAACCGGGAGATAAAACAAAGGAAAGACAGCTGAAAAGGGAACAGGAAAAAGTGATCTTAGGGTGGTTCAGATCCTTTTCTAGAGAGCAGGGCATGGGGATATCAGGCAATTGCGGGGAGATGATGACTCCTCCCCCGTATGCCTTGCAACCGCAGGGGCAGGGGGGAGAGAAGGAGGGGGTTGTACACCAAATAGGCCCAATTATGCCTGGCGCGCCGCCAGGAGAGAAGGTCATTTGTCCAGTTGTAAAAGGGCAAGTTGAAATAAGTGGGTGGGTGGAGCATGGGGAAGATGCAGAGCAGGTGAGGGAAGCAAAAGAGCGTCTCCAGGGTAAGGAAAAGGAGGTGGAAGAGAGAGTACAAGAGCTTAAAAAGGAATATGAAGAGGCGGAAAATATGAAAAAATTGATTTAAAAAAAATGGGAAGAGTACGATAGCTACCACAGTAAGTTAGTGAAAACAGCAAATGAGATAAGGAGCACTGAGGGAAAAAAGAGAGCAGGTAAAGGTCGTAAATCAACTGAGCAGGGGCAGGAAAATTATGAATGGGAGAAACTCCCATATAAAACATGGGAGGCATTGGAGTGGGCGGAGCCAAAAAATACCAAAGACACAAAATCTCAGGATATGTATAAATCAAGCCTAACAAAAGGCGCAGTAAATAGAAAATCGCTCGGTCAAGTAAAATATAATGAGGATGAGCGGGTTATCCAAACAGAGGGAAGTGGCAGTGAGTACAGTAGTGGTGAGTTAGGGGAAGAAGAGGGAGGCCTTGGGAGGGAAAATTGCGGAGAAGGGGGGTCAAAACAGGAAGTAAAATCAGCACACATACAGGGGGATATAGCTGGGCGATACGCTAGTAGAACAAGAACAATACAGAAGCCCAGGCGGTATCGTGAGGAGGAGGAAACCCCCACCATGGTGGGGCCATTATTGGTTAGAGATAATATACCCCGATACATTCCCTGGTCCACTCAGGACATGCAAAATGTAATAACAAATCTCCCTGAGTTACAGAATGGAGCGAGCCACTCGATCAGGGTGCTGGAGGAGGAGACAACGGGCCGGATCCTGGCGGTGGGGGACCTGAAGGCACTCCTGGGGAAGGTCATGGGGATGGAAACAATGCTGGACATATTCAAGCAGGCCGGCTTTGTCAGAGACCAAGTGCAAACCCCCGCAGTGGATGGGGGGCCATTTGATAACGTGCGGGGGACTGTCTGGACTGCACTACGAGCGCTGTATCCTGCGCGACCTGACATCACAACCTTAACGGCAACGTACATTCACCTGCAGTTGCGTAGGTGGAGGCAGATAACTGAACGGAATATACAGTTGGACCCCATAATGACTACCCTCTTCCGTAAAGCCATACGGGAGGGGATGCCTTCAGAAGTGGGGCGCCGCCTCGATGAGGTGGTGGGACTGAACACCATGACCCACAGAGAGTTTGTGGAGCATGTGGTACACGCTGTAGAGAGACAGCGGAAAGAGGGGAAAAAGCTGGAGGATCAAGCTAAAGACATCCAAAGGAAACTGCTGCAGTTGCAGCTGGAGGAACTTAAAGCCAAAGAAAAAAAGACCAGAGAGGCAAAAGAGCTGGAAAAAGAGAAAGAGGCAAAAAAAGTGGCTTCTGTGAAAATACAGAACATGGACAATGGTTTCTTTGACATTGAGGCACCCCTCACACCTGAACCATGGAGTAGCCCGATGGCACCCCCGTCGACGGTGGTCTACAACTTCTCCGGCAACCCTCATCCAGTGGCCATGCAAGGTAATATGCAAGGGGGGGGGGCACAAATGGGTGGGAACCAAATGAAGGGAGGGCCAGGGAATGATGGGCAGCTCAATCAGTGGAGAGGTCAGCAGAATCAGAACAGCCACATGTCGAATAGAAACTGGAACCAATCAGGTTTCCCTAACCAGCAGAGGCGAGGTCCCATAGTATGTTATGGATGTGGTCAGGAGGGCCACATAAGAAGACAGTGCCCAAACACACAAAACTCAAGCCCAGCTAATCAGGGGAACTGGGCCCCCAGTCAGCCCCAGCAACTGCAGGGCTATCCCAACTTGGCTCCACCCCCTCAGGTGCAAGCCCCCTATCACAGTCAGCCCCAGCAACTGCAGGGCTATCCCAACTTGGCTCCGCCTCCTCAGGTGCAAACCCCATATCAGGCCAGGGGGCCTGTAAATTACTGAGGTTCCCACTAGGGGTGCCCAGAGAACCCAGGCAGAGTAGGACAACATGTACTGATAACAACGGGTTCAGAACAAGAACCTATAATAAATGTACAAATCGGAGGAAAAGTTGTCCCTATGATGATAGATACTGGTGCAACATGCACTTGCATTCAGAAAGAATATGCCTCACATCTGCCACTGTCGGGGGAAGTCATTCAAACAGTAGGGTTCTCAGGGAAAATAATGTTAAGCCCGACCACACAACCGGTAACAATAAAAATCGGTACAAAAGAAGCTAAATTAGGGGTGGTGGTGTGTAAAAATTCCCCCGTAAGCCTTCTAGGACGAGATGCAATTTTTGCTTTAGGACTAAACTTAAATTGTGAGGGAGGGGGAATGGATTTGACAGGAATGTACTATATGGAAAGGGAAAACCACCCCATGACAAATGTATATGAGATAGGGGAGATTGAAACACAGGTAAACGACCACATATGGAACACTTGGAAAACATACGTTGAAGCCCAGATCCCAGATGCAACGGAGCCAGAGAAGGGTTTACATTGTACAATGAGAGTCGATCCCACACAGAGCTTAGAGCTAGAAAAGGAGTGGAATGAAGATAAAAGGAAGAGAGAATTTTTAGTGACAACTGCACTCCTGATAGGGCAGGAAGGAGCTGCTTTAAAAGTGTGCGAGACCATATGGATTGACAAATGGTTTCAAGAGCAAAATGCAGCCCCACACATAGCATTGAAAGTCAACCCAGGGTACCAGGCTAAGGACTTAGGTCCCATGGTTAAGAGAGCAGAATACCTCGACTTTAGGCCGACAGACAATCTCTTAATTTGGTGCACCGAAGATTGTGCAATGATCAAAATTATGGTAAGTACCACAATGTGGAGAAAGCCCCAATTGGTGAGGGTACCGGGGGAAGAGGGTACAACACGGGAAGAATCAGGGGGGGATCTGGATCTAGAGGAGCTTTTGGGGCAATTGCCAGCTCAGTTGTGGTCACAGCATGATACTGATGTGGGTAAAGTAAAATCAGCAAACCCGGTTGAAGTGTATTTAAAACCAGGATGTACCGGTCTTTTTACAGCACAATATCCTCTAAAAGAGGACGCAGTGGAGGGAGTGAGGACAACAATAGCAGGCCTGCTAAAATCCGGAGTACTCAGAACCACGTGTAGTCCGTGTAATACACCGATACTGCCAATGCGAAAAGCAGATGGGGAAAAATGGAGATTGGTACAGGACCTGAGAGCAGTTAACGATGTAGTGCAAGATATGACTGCAGTGGTACCTAACCCTCATACTTTACTAACCAACGTTCCTCACACCGCAAAATGGTTTACCGTGATAGACCTGTGTTCTGCCTTTTTCAGCATTCCATTGGCTGAACAAAGTCAAGAGCTGTTTGCCTTCACATTTGAGAATCGGCAGTATACCTACAACAGAATGCCACAGGGGTACAAACATGCACCACATGTATTTAACCAAGTGTTGAAAAATGATTTGCAAGGATTGAATATTGAAAGTGTGGTTTTGCAATATGTTGATGACTTGTTGTTATGTGCAGACACAAAGGAAAAATGCGTGACTGACAGCATGAAGCTGCTGGAGAAACTGGCCGAGGGGGGGCACAAAGTGTCCAGGAAAAAACTGCAGTTCTGCTCCCAGGAGGTGGAGTATTTGGGAAGAGTAATCTCGGCTGCCGGTAAAGGAATGTCAAACAAACAGTTGGAAACAATAATGCGAATTCCTCAACCTCAGACAGTGGGGCAAATGATGACATTTTTGGGAATGACGGGATTTAGCATGGAGTGGGTGGAAGCATACTCTGAAAAAACGCAACCATTGAGAAAAATAATGAAAGAGGCAGGCCAAGAAAAATTGTCAAACAGATTAACATGGGATGCAGAGGCAGAGACTGCCTTTAATTGTATTAAGCAAGAATTAATGCAAGCACCTGCACTGGCGACACCTGATTATAAAAACCCATTTGACCTATATGTAACAACAAAAAGGGGATATATGACAGCGGTACTAATGCAAACAACACATGTGGGTAAAAGAAAACAAGCCGTGGCATATTACAGCGCAAAGTTGGATAGTGTTGCTTCTGCTTATCCTCCATGTTACCAGGACCTGGCAGGCATCTGGGAAGCCTACCAAAAAGCAGTTTCAGTCACCATGGGGTACCCGGTAAGAATATACACGTATCACGAAGTTGTAGAAATGTTAGACCAGGCGAAATTTGTGTTGACACCTGCCCGAATACACAAGTATCAAATGTTGTTAGCTTTTTCAGACATCACGTTTGTCAAGTGTGATACAGTAAATCCAGAAAAGCAGAATATGTCCCACTCCCAAGGGGATGGGATACCTCATGAATGTGTCCCGGAGAGTAAAGAGTTCATGAAATTACGAGAAGATCTAAAAACAGAACCACTGCAACAGGAGGGTAAAAGAATCGTGTTTGTGGACGGTTCAAGTTACTTAGATCACAGAGGAATACATTCGGGTTATGCAGTGGTTGAAAAGCGAGGTGCCAAGTGGGTGACCTTAAAAGCTGAGAGATGTCAACAATCCTGCTCAGCACAGCTGGCTGAGCTCAAGGCCCTAACCCGAGCATGTGAATTAATGGCAGGGCAAGACGCAGACATATATACTGATTCTGCATATGCTCATGGGGTGTGCCATTTCTTTGGAGCAGTATGGAAAGCCCGAGGTTTTCAAAAAACAAATGGCACTGACATACAGCATAAGGAACAGATTTTGGAGTTAATATTGGCAATGTTGAAACCAAAGCAATTGGCAATAGTCAAATGTCAAGCTCATAAAAAGGGAAATAATTTTGTGATAACGGGTAATAACAATGCTGATGAGGCAGCAAGGCAAGCCTCAGGAAGTAAAGTTTCATTAGTTGCACCGACAATGATATTACATGCACAACCATCGCTAGCCGCTATAAGGGAAGCACAACTGGAGGCGAATCATATGGAAAAGACAGACTGGGCCAGGCGAGGGGCTATGCAAGGCACGGATGGGTTATGGCGAAATGTGGAGGGATTGCTTGTGGTTCCGGTACCGCTACTAACCCAACTAATCAGTGAAGCGCATGGCTATGATCATTGTGCGCGGGGACAGGTATTGAGGAATATTAAAAAGCAGGGATTGTGGTCACCTTACTTACAAAATCGAATTGATTATCAGTTGAGGTTGTGTGAAATATCTGCTCAAAATAACATACGGAAGCCATTTAGAGCACCAATTGGCCACATGCCAACACCAGAAGGGCCCTTTAAACACCTAATGATGGACTATGTAGACAAGATACACAAGGTAAGAGGTAAGAGATACCTGTTGGTAGTCATAGATCGGTTTAGCCGATGGGTGGAAGCCATTCCCGCCAAGAACCAAGGGTCAGGAACTGTGGTAAAATTTCTGGTGAATGAAGTTATACCAAGGTTTGGCATACCAGTGACAATAAGTTCGGACAATGGTCCTGCATTCATAGGACATGTATTGAGACAAGTTGCACAGACTTTAAAAATAAAGCAAAGGTATGGGTGCGTATACCATCCACAGTCACAGGGCATGGTGGAGAGAGTAAATGGGATTCTTAAAGCTAAGATTAGCAAAATATGTCACGATACTCACATGAATTGGGTAGATGCCCTACCTCTGGCATTAATGTGTTACAGGAGCCAGGAAAGCAGAATCACCCACCTTAGCCCTCATGAGATGGTCACGGGTAGGAGAATGCCATCACCCCAATTAAGTGGGCAGTCAGAAGGCCCTCCGTTAGAGGAAATGGAGTTGGGCCTTCGACAGTATATGCATCAACTCTCTGCCATTCACCAAATTATATTTGAGCAGGAACAATCCAGAGAGCCAGAACCAGCTGCAGAGGACCAGCCAGTGCGCCCCGGGGACTGGGTGTACATCCGACGATTTCGACGAAAGTGGAACGACGTGCGACGAGAAGGTCCCTATCGAGTGACTCGAACTTCCCCAACTGCTCTCCAAGTCGCAGGTAGCCTTTATTGGTACCATTTGAATCACTGCACAAGGGCGCTAGATAGGAGAGTAGAAGAAGCGGAGGATAATCTCGAGGAAGAAGATGACCCGGGAGAGGGACCTAGTCAAGTACCTCCTTATCATATTAGTCCTCCAGAACCGCCTGGCGGGAGTGACACTGATTACTTTGGGGGACTTGAGTTTGGGGAGCCTGAATCTGACGAGCCTGCACAAGATATAGCAGAAATGGGAGACATTATTGATGAATTATTGGGCGGAGGTGGTACAGAGGAACGAGACGCTGAGAGGAGATATAGTGGGGCCCACGGCAACATTATGTTATGAGGTCACCAATGGTAGAGTACAGGTAGGCACATTCCCAGGTGAATGTCAGATTAGATGGACATGTAATGGGACCAAAGAGCAGGGCCGCCCTCAGTTAAATTACACTAATTTGCCATGGTTACTACAAGATACTGAAAATGCCATTATAAATTATACGCAAAATATAAACTCCACAGGGATAACGACCCCCAAATGCCAGAATATAATTAATGCAGATACAAGGGTGGCTGATATGTTCTGGGTGTGTGGGGAAGATATATATAGTCGCTTACCAATAGGTTGGATGGGAACATGTGCTCGCGTAATGCTGGCTCATTCAGTTGCAATTGGATACCCAGCCCAAGAAGGTCCAACCTCTAGTGGGCGCCAGAGAAGAAGTGATGAGGCTGAGTCCGAGATAACTATAGATGTAATTGGCCAACCAAGGGGGATCCCTAATAAATTTAAGGCCAGGAATGAGATATTAGCAGGATTTGAATCTATCATTCCATGGATAACTGTAAACAAAAATGTGGAGTGGATAAACTACATATACTATAATCAGCAAAGGTTTATGAACCACACCGACGTGGCATTGTCAGCCCTAGGAGAACAGTTAGCGGCAACTAGCAAAATGGTTAGTCAAAATCGCTGGGTCTTGGACTGGATGCTGGCCGAAAAGGGGGGTGTCTGTGTAATGTTTGGAAAAGACTGCTGTACTTTTATCCCCAATAACACCTCCCCAGAAGGGACATTTACACATGCAATGGACAGATTGAAGGCCCTGAAACATGAGGTGAATGAGAATGCTGGATATAGCCATGTTGTGGGGGACTGGCTGGAGCAGGCTATTGGACAGTGGGGAAGTTGGCTGGCCAAAATAGGTCTTGTAGTGGGGATAGCACTGGTGGTGGTGCTGGTGGTGCTATCTTGTGTTCTCCCCCTTTTGAGATCTTCTTTCCACAGTGCTATAGGTATCCATCTGGTGTCATACAGGGGCAGTATCGCAGAGACCTGGCGCCAGACGGGAGAGTCCTGGTATCAGAGGCCGCGAGCACGATCCAGGGAGACGGAGGGAGCAGAGAGGGTGCCTACAGCTCCAGAAGTGCCCCCGCGAAACCAGTATGAGAACACCAAGCCGGTGCACCTGACAGAGGGAGGAACAACATCACCAACAGTGCCCCAGTCAAACCAGTACGAGATCTGCAAACCAGGATACCCGCAGCGTGTGCCGATTGCATCCTTCGGGTGGCAGACGTACCCAGAGGCCACTGGATACTACGACGATTTTTACTGTTACGAATAACGTGTTAACCAATTTAGTGGAAGTTTGTGATCATTTTAAGAGTGGGTTAATTAGAGTAATACATGCTGCTTTTTGATATGGCTATGGCCAGTGCGACAGAAAGCGTTGGAGGAACCTTGGGAGCAGCGTTACATTGAGGAGTCAAATGCATTGGATGTTGCTATGGTAGCAAGGGATGTGCAGGAACCCAATTTAGTATACATGGGGTGGGACATACCCGGCGCTGCCTGTCACTGCGAATGACGGCAGCCAAGGCCAAGGTGGCGGCTGCCTTACCCTTCCCAGGTCAAACAGGTCAATGGATGATGCCAACCTTGTGGTTACTGTCCTACTATGATGGGCCCAATAATATACAACCAAGCTGGGTTCATGTGAAAAAGCTTACTATACCCTGGTACACGGTAAAGAATGAACCGACAACACAAACTGAGATCATAATGTCAAGAATTCACTTCGTCTGCGAAGCTGAACTTGACATTCAGAAAGCACTGGCCCCACACGCTAGCTTTATTGCAGCAATCAGAGAAGAAATTCTGGTAATGTGGCAGGGGAGTAAAGTCCTCTGGTCCAGTAACCCCCTGGCATATCAAGTGTATTTAGACACACTGGGCCAACTGAGTAACTCCTGTCCAAGGCCCCCTCCCTGTGCGCTGGGCCCTGATTGTCCCGTTTGTCTGAGTCCTGCTGAAAGCATGGAGAGCATCCCGATGCCACCCGACCCTGTGCAGAGACAGGCTACAGCTGCAACAGAGGGCAGGCAAGAGAGCCCGGTAGTCCCTATGCAGACTGAGACTCCTGCCCTAAACCCCTACCCCTTCTCCCCTCAATCCCCTGATTCACTCGCAGCGCTCCTGAATCCTCCCTCAAACCCCTACCTCTTCTCCCCCCAATCCCCTGAACCAATTGAGTCAGACAATGATTACACACCCACAGTGCCCCGGCGTCCTTCCCCAGGCTCTTCCCCTGCCTCTACCTATTCTGATTCAGATGCTGCCAGCTCACCTGATAGGCCATCTAAAGCTCAACCCAGGTAAAACTGAAATGATATTCATCCCTGCTAATACCTCTCCCCATCTGGATCTCTCCATTTCCCTCGGGGATACCACACTCACGCCGTCACCCAGTGCAAGGAACCTCGGCGTGGTGATGGACAGCAGACTGTCCCTTTCCGAGAACATTGCGGCGGTGACCCGGTCTTGCAGGTTCTTCCTATACAACATACGGAGAATCCGCCCCTTTCTCACCCCCTACTCGACCCAGCTCCTGGTCCAAGCGATGGTTCTGTCCCGCCTGGACTACTGCAATTCCCTCTTGGCTGGCCTCCCAGCGTCTGCCATCAGACCCCTCCAACTCATCCAGAATGCAGCAGCTCGTCTGGTCTTCAACCTTCCCAAATACTCACACGTCACCCCCCTGCTTACTTCCCTCCACTGGCTGCCTGTCATGGCTCGCATCAAATTCAAAACATTGGTGCTAGCCTTCCAAGCAGTTAAAGGGTCTTCCCCAGCTTATCTGCAAAAAATCATCAGACCCTACACCCCTGCCAGACCTCTTCGTTCAGCCTCCACAGGCCGCTTGGCACCTCCCCCTCTCAGAACCTCCACCTCACGCTCACGACTACTGTCTGTTCTGGCTCCACGGTGGTGGAACGAACTCCCCGTTGAGGTCAGAACTATAGAATCCCTCCCCACCTTCAAGCGCAAGCTGAAGACACACCTCTTCAAACAGCACCTCTCCCCATCCCTCCCTACCTCCCTGTGAACCTTAATTGTTGTCTCTGTGACTTGTGTATCAGTATTTTAGTTGGCTAGGTAAGCAGTGTTTGGATAGTTAACTTTGGTGACTTTTGCTCTGTTTGTTTGTTTGTTCAAAAAAAATAAAAAAAATAAATAAATAAATAAAATGGCCCTTGTCCTTATCTTTCTTGTACAGGTAGCAGTTGAAATTGTACTTACCTCTAGGGTCTTTCAGCGAACTTATCCCTGGTTATAGGTATGCACTTTGTTGTACGTCGCTCTGGATAAGAGCGTCTGCCAAATGCCAATAATGTAATGTAATGTAATAGGCCCAGAACCCTGGACATACCCAGGCGGCATAATGGCCTGATATTTACCAAGGTACCGAGAAGGTCATACAGATTGCAGAACATGGAGCCGTTCGGGGCCATAAATCATGACCCCGAAAGGGGGGATATGTAGAGCAGGAGACCCCCCCCCAAAAGTACAAATCAAAATCAGACTCTGCCCTAATGAACAAGCTGGTTCCTTCAACACTTTCGAAAATGTAGGCTAAGAGTGTATCAATATATATGTATACACAACATATAATCAATTTATCATATGTATGCTGTTTTTATTAAATTGAATGAACCTAGAACCTGTTTATAACCAAGCTTATGAAAACGCAAGAAACCACAGTGTACACTGTCGAAAAGAGAGCAAAGACTGCAAGATTAAAGAATTACGTTTCGTCACTTAGAAGAAAGTAGTGATTAGATGTGTAGTAATATATATTCCATGATTTCTTTGATGATTAATGTATATCTTCTATGATGCCACTGCTGTTCAGTTTATCTATACTTTCTATGACTTACTTTTATTTTTCATTGATGTCTATCATATAATTTCTATGATTTTGATTTGACTGGTGCTCAGTACATCTGTATACTCTTTATGACTTTTTACTGATGAATATTGTTGTTAGAAATGCATAGGTGACCCACATGTAATCCAAAGTTAAGTGAAATGATTAATATGAGGTGGAAATCACCAAAACTGATCTATAGGTCGTAGAAAGTTCTGGAAAACACTATATAGTGAATAGCACCGTGTTTCATATGTTTTTCATGTTAAAGATTTAAGTTTATTAGAAGACACAGCCTATAGCACAAAATGTATGGAAAAAGGTCTTTCTTTGTTTTGGGAATCAAGGGGAAAATTCGCCACAGTGGTTTCAGGACTGAAAAGTAAACATCTGCAACATAGCCAAGTCATATGATGGTTTTTAAGAAAGCTATTGGTTGTACTGAGATAAGGATTGTGCATAAAAAGAGAGTTTTGTTGGAAGGTTGGAAATCTGAGGATTTGAACTGGCTTTTGTGCACGTGTGCTACAATAAAGTCAAATTTTCTGCAGACTTTGCTGTTGTGGGATCTTTTCACTTCCTGGACTTGTTTTACAACTGATTAGAGATTGGACCTTGAGAGCTTCTGTTTCCTAGCAACGACACCCTGTGTATTTATACCTGTCCTTTTCAGTTGCACGTGGCTAGTTCGTCTTGTCCTGTTTCTGTTCCCGAGCCCTTTATTCCTTCCCCAAGTTCTAGCCTCCTTATTTCCTTGCCCTTGCCCTTGCCCTTGCCCTTGAGTCCTTGCCCTTGGTTATCTGCTTATCTGGTTTTCCTGTTTTGACCCCTGCCTGCTTCCCTGGACTATTCTTTGTGTTTTGTGGAATTCTGTACCTCTGCCTGTTTGGACTGACCCCCTGGATTTTGACCTTGGCTTGTTTTGTGACTACACTCTGTCTGCCCCATCACCTGTGAGTAAACTTGCCATTTTCCACACCCCTGTGTCTGCTTCTGGTCCTCCCTGCCGTAACAGTCGCAAAAAAGTTGGATCGCATAAACATATTCTTCTTCTTTTAGTTGAGCAGACTAGCCGCCCGGTGTGGAAGCTCCTCCTTAATGCCATCCAGTTTTATACCCTGGTATATAAACCTGTTGTAGTCAGGAATGGAATAACTTTTTCTTCCACCACAATCTATTGTGTAAACTCTGTTGTGTGCATTGTGTTTTGACTTCAATGTTTTGTGTGTTTACCGTGATAATTGTGGCTCCAAAGTGTAAATCTGATGTACAGTTGTGTTAAAAAAAATAGCAGTACAACATCAGTAACCTGATGAACCACTGTTATTAGTAGTAGTGATATTTCTGCATGGCAAATAATTTACTTGTAGATGTAGTAGTGTAATAGAAATAGAAAAACAACACACCCAACTGTCATGACATGCACGCTGACTCATTCATTGAAATGGGCGTGTTCAAAATAATAGCAATGTGTAGTTTAATTAGAGAATTCATTAATTCTGTGAAAAACCAGGTGTCATTAATTGGAAGCAAATGTTTCACACATTGTTATAAAATATATTTCTTTCTGAATTGGTAAGTAAAATGGGCCATTCCAAACATTGTTCGGAGGAACAACGTCATTTGATTAAAAAGTTGATTGGAGAGGGGAAACGTATAATGAAGTACAGAAAATGATAGGATGCTCAGCTAAAATGATCTCAAATGCTTTAAAATGGCATGGCAACAAAAACCCGAAACAAACGGAAGAAAACAAGCAACTACTGTTCAAACGGATCAAACAATAGTCAGAATGGCAAAGATTCAGCCATTCATCAGTTCCAGAAAGATCAAAGATGATCTACAATTACCTGTAAGTGCTGTTACAGTCAGAAGACATTTGATTGAAGCTATCAGCAAGAAGCTTGCTACTTGTGTCACATATTGTATTCAAAAAAATGATATGTACAGCGATTTCAGCTTGGGAAAAGAGCTTCACAAATAAATTGTATCATTATTATTATTGAAGACATAATATAAAAAAGTTCTAGAGGCTATTGTATCGAGGGCTTGGAGAGTACTTGTAGGAGTGAATGCTGAGGGTGTGCAGAACATAGGTTTGGGATTGATGGCTGTGCAGACCTGGTAAGTGCTGAGAAGGTAGTGCATCCTCTGGGCCTGGTCCTGCTTTTCCTGCTCATCTCTCTCCATATTTGAGTGCTCCCTCACCCTCCTCTGTAGTTCGTCAAACTCCTCCAGGTCTCTCCTAGTGGAATATAAAGACTGTGGTCTGCTTATTTAAGCAATACAGAACAAGAGGCCATATCGGCTACAGGGGTGTTGTACGGTACAATCCAAAGTGTAATGCTGGCAACCCCCTGTATTCATGATACAGCACCACCTCAAGTGCAATACAGCTTTTATAAAACAGTTACAACATATACAAACGGCCTGTAGCGTAGTGGTTAAGGTACATGACTGGGACCCGCAAGGTCGGTGGTTCGAATCCTGGTGTAGACACAATAAGATCCACACAGCCGTTGGGCCCTTGAGCAAGGCCCTTAACCCTGCATTGCTCCAGGGGAGGATTGTCTCCTGCTTAGTCTAATCTGTAGGTCGCTCTGGATAAGAGCATCTGCCAAATGGCATTAATGTAAAAACAAACTAATTAATTAATTGATGACACAACATTATTAATTTAGTAATATTATTTCTAAATAACAGTTGTGCATGGAGTGATACTGTTTATAAACAGGTATGTTTGATTAACTATTACTGTAGCAAATTTACAATAATTGTAGAATTTCAGCAGCCAATCAGCATCCAGGATTGAAACAACCCATATCTTTATTGCTTTTACTTGTGGTTGTGCCAACCCACAATCAAGCAAGGGATCAGCAATGTTCATGAGGGATTAGAGAGCTCTATTCCTGGAAACATTGTTAACATAAAAATATATATATTATTTGCAGTAAAACCCTGCAATAACGTGAATTCAGATATAACAGGATCATCCCTTAGCTTCCGTTTCATTTCTTTCATTTTAAATGTTAAAAGATGTTGTGACTAGGGTTGCAAAGGGGGGGGATTTTCCAGGTAATTTATGGAAATTGTCAGAAATTACATTTTCAATCTCAAGGCACCACACAAATTGAATCATAAATTACAGAGGATTGTCTCGATTCTCCAGAGAATATGGAGGTTAGCAGTGGTTGAGATAAATAATTAACCTAAGGCGAGTTAAAAGTATTAAAGCTTTATCTTATTGAATATAATTTTATTCAAAAGATTAAGATAGTTTTGTAGTTTAGAAACTAATTTATTGATTGAATCACAATTAAAAAATAAATGAAAGAATTTCATACAGCATGCTGCATTTTCATACAGCATTATTTCTAAATTTGAAAGAATGCTGTAAAATAGGATCACTGAGTTCTTTTCTGAGTATAAGCTACTCTATTCCCACCAATATGGGGAGGAAAACACTCTTCTGAAATAGCTTTGGTCTAACTGATGGACAAGGTCTCAAGAGCTCTTGATAAAAACTTTTTTAAGACATTGACACTGTAGATCATAATATTTTGCTTATGAAACTTAATTTGTATGGTATTAAAGGTGTTGAACTACATTGTCATGTAGTTATCTGTCATGTTTTTTATACTTTTTGCTGATGATATGCTAATGTTTTATCAGACAAAGAATACAATGATTTAATCACCAAAACAAATTCAGAACTTGTACTTATGGTTTCAAAGCAATAAACTATCCTTTAATCCATAAAAGTTTGTACATGCTATTCCTACCCAACAATAGACATGGAGTAGATCTTGGTGAAGATGTATATACACTCTTGAGCACTTTATTAGGTAGACCTGTACACTAGCTTGTTCATACACATATCTAATCAACCAATCATGTAGTATTCTATAGAGTTTGCAGAGAATGGTGCAGAAAAACAAAAAACATCCAGTGAGCAGCAGTTCTGAGGGCAAAAACACCTTGTTAATGAGAGAGGTCAGATGTGAGAAGGGCCAGATTGGTCGAAGCTGACAGTAACGCAAATAACCACACGGTGGTTATGCTGTGATATTCAGAAGAGTATCTCTGAACACATCATGCATCAAACCTTTAAGTGGATAGGTTACAGCAGTAGAAGACCAAAAAGTAAAAAAAATAAGTCAAATAAATACCTCATAAAGTGCTCACTGAGTGTAAGTCTGGCAATATTTGAATGAGAATCCCATATACCAAGTTCCTTGGTGTAATGATAGATGAAAAGCTTCACTGTAAAAAACATAAATCATATATTTCCAATAAACTTCCCCAGAATCCACTCCAATCGGCGGCCAACATGCTATATCCGACTCCAGTACCACCTCCACCTTCGACCCTCTGTGATACTCTACTCTCTGTGAAACTACTCTCTGTGTTCACCTGAATATTCAGTAATGCACATTTGTATTGTTCTGAATTTATGTGTTTTTGTCTTAGACGTAGGCTAGTAGGTAAAGAGGCATCTTTGTTTGTAGGCTATATATACATTTTTGGACATTGCTGGAACAAATGCATACATTCTCCACAAAGAACTGTCATCACTGGGACAACAGGAACAAATGACCCACAAGGCTTTTATGGAGGGGCTCACTGCACAGCTATGTGGTGTCTCACAAAAGACACTCATGATCATCTGCCTGTGCCTACAGCCACACAGAAGGTGGCATCGTATGGGCGCAGGACATGCATGTTCTGCAGGATGGACATAGGGAAAACAGAACAGAACACAGAAGTGCAAAGAGTGTGATGTCCCCCTTTGCTTGCAGCTAAACTGGAACTGTTTTGAAAAATGGCACATTTGTGGTGTTTATGAATGGCATCTTTATTGTATGGAGATTTTGTGGTGATTTCAATAAATTCCTAAATAAAAAAATGTATTTGTTTTTGTCTTCTAACTGGCTCACTGAGTATTGCTATTATATGTGGAAAGGCTTTGTTTTAGAGGTAGGGAGGGGTAAGGCCAGGTGTGAAAAGCCTACTCGCCTGGCAGGAGTACATACCACATAAATATTCATTGAAGAAAGGCTATTAGCCCTCCCATTGTCAACTGGTGTTGAAAAATAGTCATGACAACTTTAAGCTTTTGTAATTTATTTCATATTTCTAATTGGATTTGCAACAATATATTGACAAAAAAGGTCTAGATTAACACATTTCAGTGATCCAAAAATTGTGTTACAATTGGTTTGCACATGTTTTTACAACATTTTGTAACATTTTTGTTTTCAAAACTACTATTTACCATGTGTGTGTGATTCAAGAGCAATTTAAAACCCACATATGCTTCCCATCTTGCTGTTATATATTTGAAACTATGTTGATTCCTGTTTTTTTTTTGTTTTGCAAATGATACATACTCTAGGGCGCTCCTCTATAGCAAAGCTTCTTGAATTGCTGGAATATATATAGCCTTGGTTGTTTTTGGTCAATGTCATGTGACAACTGGAATGGCCTCATTCTTTTAGGATGAGCATGCTGAAATGACTGCAATCACATGTTTTTCACCAGTGCAGCATCTTCCATTAATTTTGGGGATTTCATAATAATCAGTGGTTCGCAGATGTTGCAGAAGTACAGCTTAGACCGACTTTAAACGTTTCCTGAAGTTGTTACCAGGATGGCGCCATGGACGGTCGCCTCGGTGTGTCGGTGCGCGTTTTATTGTCTCGTTTTGTTTGTCAGTTCAGTGTTTTGCGACAATTCGGGGAGCTCATACACCAGAGAAGAGCTTGTGAACATCAGGGCTACAACCCCTACGGATTTATTTCCCACATTCATTGCCACATCTGTGGAACTATTGAACATTGTCGTCAAAGGTGCGCTCACCTTTGTACATACAGTGAAACGCCGGAGGAGAGGAAGACGCGCTGGTGTGCTGGTGCGTCTCCGCCAACGCGGATATCGCACAGCGTTACCTGGAATATTTCTCTCTAACGTGCGTTCACTGGGAAACAAACTGGATGAACTTCAGCTACTGTTGGGTAAAAACAGAGACTTTTCTTCATCTTCTGTTTTGTGCTTCACGGAGACGTGGTTGTGTGGATCGATTCCGGATTCTGCGCTGCAGCTGCCAGGCTTCCAACTCTTCAGAGCGGATCGCGACACAGAACTCTCCGGCAAAACGAAAGGCGGAGGTTTGTGCTTTTACATTAACAGTGGTTGGTGTAACGACATCACAGTGATCCAACAACACTGTTCTTCTGATCTGGAATCTTTTCTCATAAACTGCAAACCCTTCTACTCCCCCCGTGAGTTTGTTTCATTCATACTAGTTGGTGTTTACATTCCACCGCATGCTAACGTGCAGGAGGCACAGCGCATGCTCGCCGACCAGATACTGTGTGTGGAGCGGAAAAACCCGGACTCTTTAGTTATTGTCCTCGGCGACTTTAACAAAGGAAACCTCAGCCATGAACTCCCCAAATACAGACAGTTTATTAAATGTCCGACCAGAGAGAAGAACATTTTGGATCACTGTTACACCACAGCTAGCAGTGCGTATCATGCCATCCCCCGCGCTGCACTGGGACACTCTGACCATGTCATGGTCCACCTGATTCCTGCATACAGGCAGAAATTAAAGCTCTCTAAACCTGTTGTGAGGATATCAAAGAAGTGGACCAGTGAAGCTGTGGAGGATCTTCAGGCATGTTTGGACTGCACTGACTGGGATGTTTTCATGACTGCTACCAACAATCTGGATGAGTACACAGAGGCGGTGACTTCCTATATCAGCTTCTGTGAGGACAGCTGTGTACCATCACGCACCAGGGTGAGTTACAACAATGACAAACCTTGGTTCACAGCAAAACTCAGAAAGTTAAGGTCAGAGAAGGAAGATGCGTTTAGGAGTGGGGACAGAGTCATGTTTAAAGTGGCCAAGTACAAGTTTAGCAAGGAGGTGCGAGACGCTAAACGACTGTACTCAGAGAAGCTGCAACACCAGTTCTCAGCCAATGACATCTGTCTGGAAAGGGTTCAGACAGATCACTAATTAGAAAACAAAAACCCCCCACTCCATGAACAATTCACGCCTGGCCAACGACCTGAATGAGTTCTACTGTCGCTTTGAAGGTCAATGGGACAGTCCTGACACCATCCCCCATGACAAAAGCCACCAGCTCCAGCCCCCCTCCTCCCCCACCTCCTCTATCACAGCAGGAGCCTGGGCCACTTCACAGCTACTCACCTCAGAGACACCTCTGTCCTTACTGGAAAGAGATGTCAATAGGATCTTCAAGAGGCAGAACCCCCGCAAAGCAGTCGGGCCAGACTCTGTCTCTCCATCCACCCTGAAGCAGTGTGCTGATCAGCTGTCTCCGGTGTTCACAGACATTTTTAACACCTCACTGGAGACTTGCCATGTACCAGATTGCTTCAAGGCCTCCACCATCATCCCTGTCCCCAAAAAACCAAGGATCACACGACTGAATGATTACAGACCCGTCGCCCTGACCTCTGTGGTGATGAAGTCTTTTGAGCGCCTTGTACTGTCCCACCTAAAATCCATCACACACCCCCTCCTGGACCCCCTGCAGTTTGCCTACAGAGCCAACAGGTCTGTAGATGATGCCGTAAACATGGCTCTACACTTCATCCTACAGCACCTGGACTCCGCAGGAACCTACGCCAGGATCCTGTTTGTGGATTTCAGCTCTGCCTTCAATACAATAATGCCAACTATGCTACAAGACAAGCTCTCCCAGCTGAACGTGCCTGATTCAACCTGCAGGTGGATCACAGACTTCCTGTCTGACAGGAGGCAGCATGTGAAGCTGGGAAAACATGTCTCTAACTCCCGGACCATCAGCACCGGTTCCCCCCAAGGCTGCGTTCTCTCTGCTCTTCTCCCTGTACACCAACTGCTGCACTTCCAGTCACCAATCTGTCAAGCTCCTGAAGTTTGCGGATGACACCACCCTGATTGGACTCATCTCTGGTGGGGATGAGTCCGCCTACAGGTGGGAGATTGACCATCTGGTGACCTGGTGCAGTCAGAACAACTTGGAGCTCAACGCTGTGAAGACAGTGGAGATAGTTGTAGATTTCAGAAAGAACCCACCCCCACCCGACCCCATCACCTTGAGAGACTCCCCTGTCAACATTGTGGAATCCTGCCGCTTTCTGGGAACCATCATCTCCCAGGACCTCAAGTGGGAGCTGAACATCTGCTCCCTCATCAAAAAAGCCCAGTAGAGGATGTTCTTCCTGCGGCAGTTGAAAAAGTTCTACCTGCCAAAGACAATGATGGTGCACTTCTACACCGCCATTATTGAGTCCATCCTCACTTCCTCCATCACCATCTGGTATGCTGCTGCCACTGCCAAGGACAAGGGCAGACTGCAGCGTATCATCCGCTCTGCAGGAAGGATTGTGGCCGACCCCTCTCACCCCGGACACAGACTATTGGAAACATGTTTAAAGTGGCCAAGTACAAGTTTAGCAAGGAGGTGCGAGACGCTAAACGACTGTACTCAGAGAAGCTGCAACACCAGTTCTCAGCCAATGACATCTGTCTGGAAAGGGTTCAGACAGATCACTAATTAGAAAACAAAAACCCCCCACTCCATGAACAATTCACGCCTGGCCAACGACCTGAATGAGTTCTACTGTCGCTTTGAAGGTCAATGGGACAGTCCTGACACCATCCCCCATGACAAAAGCCACCAGCTCCAGCCCCCCTCCTCCCCCACCTCCTCTATCACAGCAGGAGCCTGGGCCACTTCACAGCTACTCACCTCAGAGACACCTCTGTCCTTACTGGAAAGAGATGTCAATAGGATCTTCAAGAGGCAGAACCCCTGCAAAGCAGTCGGGCCAGACTCTGTCTCTCCATCCACCCTGAAGCAGTGTGCTGATCAGCTGTCTCCGGTGTTCACAGACATTTTTAACACCTCACTGGAGACTTGCCATGTACCAGATTGCTTCAAGGCCTCCACCATCATCCCTGTCCCCAAAAAACCAAGGATCACACGACTGAATGATTACAGACCCGTCGCCCTGACCTCTGTGGTGATGAAGTCTTTTGAGCGCCTTGTACTGTCCCACCTAAAATCCATCACACACCCCCTCCTGGACCCCCTGCAGTTTGCCTACAGAGCCAACAGGTCTGTAGATGATGCCGTAAACATGGCTCTACACTTCATCCTACAGCACCTGGACTCCGCAGGAACCTACGCCAGGATCCTGTTTGTGGATTTCAGCTCTGCCTTCAATACAATAATGCCAACTATGCTACAAGACAAGCTCTCCCAGCTGAACGTGCCTGATTCAACCTGCAGGTGGATCACAGACTTCCTGTCTGACAGGAGGCAGCATGTGAAGCTGGGAAAACATGTCTCTAACTCCCGGACCATCAGCACCGGTTCCCCCCAAGGCTGCGTTCTCTCTGCTCTTCTCCCTGTACACCAACTGCTGCACTTCCAGTCACCAATCTGTCAAGCTCCTGAAGTTTGCGGATGACACCACCCTGATTGGACTCATCTCTGGTGGGGATGAGTCCGCCTACAGGTGGGAGATTGACCATCTGGTGACCTGGTGCAGTCAGAACAACTTGGAGCTCAACGCTGTGAAGACAGTGGAGATAGTTGTAGATTTCAGAAAGAACCCACCCCCACCCGACCCCATCACCTTGAGAGACTCCCCTGTCAACATTGTGGAATCCTGCCGCTTTCTGGGAACCATCATCTCCCAGGACCTCAAGTGGGAGCTGAACATCTGCTCCCTCATCAAAAAAGCCCAGTAGAGGATGTTCTTCCTGCGGCAGTTGAAAAAGTTCTACCTGCCAAAGACAATGATGGTGCACTTCTACACCGCCATTATTGAGTCCATCCTCACTTCCTCCATCACCATCTGGTATGCTGCTGCCACTGCCAAGGACAAGGGCAGACTGCAGCGTATCATCCGCTCTGCAGGAAGGATTGTGGCCGACCCCTCTCACCCCGGACACAGACTATTGGAAACACTCCCCTCTGGCAGGAGGCTGCGGTCCATCAGGACCAAAACCTCTCGCCACAGAAACAGCTTCTACCCATTGGCAGCTGGCCTCATCAAAAAGGCCCAAGGGTCCCCATTGTCACAGACTTTTATCCCTCCCCCATAAAACTTCATAAACTTTATATTTTTTAAATTTTATTTATATTTTATATATTTTATATTTTGCACTTTAACAATACTTCATATACCCCGCTTCAGCATTATGTTGTATTGTATATACAGTGGGGCAAAAAAGTATTTAGTCAGCCACCAATTGTGCAAGTTCTCCCACTTAAAAAGATGAGAGGCCTGTAATTTTAAACATCATAGGTATACCTCAACTATGAGAGACAAAATGAGAAAAAAAAAATCCAGAAAATCACATTGTCTGATTTTTAAAGAATTTATTTGCAAATTATGGTGGAAAATAAGTATTTGGTCAATAACAAAAGTTCATCTCAATACTTTGTTATATACCCTTTGTTGGCAATGACAGAGGTCAAACATTTTCTGTAAGCCTTCACAAGGTTTTCACACACTGTTGCTGGTATTTTGGCCCATTCCTCCATGCAGATCTCCTCTAGAGCAGTGATGTTTTGGGGCTGTCGCTGGGCAACACGGACTTTCAACTCCCTCCAAAGATTGTCTATGGGGTTGAGATCTGGAGACTGGCTAGGCCACTCCAGGACCTTGAAATGCTTCTTACGAAGCCACTCCTTCATTGCCCGGGCGGTGTGTTTGGGATCATTGTCATGCTGAAAGACCCAGTCACGTTTCATCTTCAATGCCCTTCACTTAAAATCTCACGATACATGGCCCCATTCATTCTTTCCTTTACACGGATCAGTCGTCCTGGTCCCTTTGCAGAAAAACAGCCCCAAAGCATGATGTTTCCACCCCCATGCTTCACAGTAGGTATGGTGTTCTTTGGATGCAACTCAGCATTCTTTCTCCTCCAAACACAACAAGTTGAGTTTTTACCAAAAAGTTCTATTTTGGTTTCATCTGATCATATGACATTCTCCCAATCCTCTTCTGGATCATCCAAATGCTCTCTAGCAAACTTCAGACGGGCCTGGACATGTACTGGCTTAAGCAGAGGGACACGTCTGGCACTGCAGGATTTGAATCCCTGGCAGCGTAGTGTGTTACTGATGGTAGCCTTTGTTACTTTGGTCCCAGCTCTCTGCAGGTCGTTCACTAGGTCCCCCCGTGTGGTTCTGGGATTTTTGCTCACCGTTCTTGTGATCATTTTGACCCCCCTGGGTGAGATCTTGCGTGGAGCCCCAGATCGAGGGAGATTATCAGTGGTCTTGTATGTCTTCCATTTTCTAATAATTGCTCCCACAGTTGATTTCTTCACACCAAGCTGCTTACCTATTGCAGATTCAGGCTTCCCAGCCTGGTGCAGGTCTACAATTTTGTTTCTGGTGTCCTTTGACAGCTCTTTGGTCTTGGCCATAGTGGAGTTTGGAGTGTGACTGTTTGAGGTTGTGGACAGGTGTCTTTTATACTGATAACGAGTTCAAACAGGTGCCATTAATACAGGTAACGAGTGGAGGACAGAGGAGCCTCTTCAAGAAGAAGTTACAGGTCTGTGAGAGCCAGAAATCTTGCTTGTTTGTAGGTGACCAAATACTTATTTTACCGAGGAATTTACCAATTAATTCATTAAAAATCCTACAATGTGATTTCCTGGATTCTTTCCCCCCATTCTGTCTCTCATAGTTGAAGTGTACCTATGATGAAAATTACAGGCCTCTCTCATCTTTTTAAGTGGGAGAACTTGCACTGGCTGACTAAATACTTTTTTGCCCCACTGTATTTACTTATATTTACCCAGATCACATTCCACCTTATTATATATCTATGTTCCTATTTTTATTTTTTTTTTTTTGGTTTCATTCTTTATGTTGTTTGTATGCACCCACAAACCACAGCAAATTCCATGTACGTAAAACTACATGGCGAATAAAGAGATTCTGATTCTGATTCTGATTAAAGAGCTGCAAACTCTATACCATTTATGTCTTTCTTCAAATTATCCAGTTTTGTGTATTATATTGGATTGTATTGTATTGATTGTATTGCGTTATGTAACATCTCAATTATTTGCTAAAGTAAGCTAGTATTTGAATACTGGTACAAGTGTCTTGCTACTTTTAAGCATGTCACACACTGTGTGATTCCCTTGGGAGGATAGACGAGGGGGACACAGGGAGATATCGAAAGTCCGGATTGCAACGATGGTTATACTATCAAGTTTTTTCTAGCAAAACAAGCCAGTCCTTTAGGCATGTAAATGAGGGTGGAGTTTACCATAAATCTGCCAATGCAAAGCAAAGCTTCAATGGACAGCATCGGAGAGTTCCATTGAAAAGTTATCCAGAAGCTTTCCGCAGGCACTCTAAGCACGATTCCCTATCAAGAACGTGGGCAGCCCAGCTGCAAACAGTCTCCCATTTTGCCTCTGTCAAGAAAGGAGTTAGTGGAGTGAGGGACGCTTTAGGAGTATATTGTGTGTATAGTACTATTGTGCAAATATTCGTGATCTCACTGTAGCAAATACTCTTAAGTTTACTATATTTTGTATTCATCACAAGCTTTCAATTTTGAAAAATGAACGAGCTGGTTTGATTATTACACACACACACTAACACTGTTTTGTCCTCTCTTCTATGATCCTGTACTCATGGTGGCGTGAGCCCAGATGAGCCTCCATCAGGAAACACCATGACATCTGGTTTCTGTCTGCCACCATCACATTGGCCAACATACAGACTGTTTCCAGAGCTGCATACTGCCACTCCTGCTTCAGTGTGGCAATGACAGTAGTAATTGCTGCGCAGCATCCTCAGTGAAAGCTTCGGACCAGATATGTGCTTCTTACAAATGTGAAATCTGTTGGTCACTTTCATTTCAAGCAGTGAGCTTGCACTATAGAAGCATGGCTGCTTCTATTTTCACTGGCAACCGGAGTAGGGATTAATCTACATTGATATCGGAGCAGTGGTGGAGGTGTAAAAGCTTTTTCAACAGTTCATTGCAATACAAACGCAACAATGCATTTGCTTTGATGTATCACTATATGGGTTACAAACAAGTCAAATAATTTACAAAACAGGGCCATGGTTGGTTGTATGGTAGCTATACAACCATACAATTTCTTAAATTACCTTATTATTGTCAGGGTTTTCGTGCTCATTTTCCAGGCAGTATCGACTCACGCATTCAGATTGCTGCCTTGGTTAATTGGTTTCCAGGTGCAATCTAATTACTAACCAGTTATCTGTTATTGGTAGGTGGGCTCTACCCTATTTAAGACTCATTGTTCCTCCACTCTGTGCTTACATTGTGTTTCAGACATTGAGCCAGGTAAAGGTAGCCTTCAAGGCTGGCTTTTCATTAGAGAATTAATACCCCGTATTCAGGTAACCACATCAGGTTTTCTTTATTATTTTCTTTCATCTATTTCTTTTGCCAGGGGTTTTTCTGTCCTGTTTTCCATTTTCCCCTTTCTCCTCTAGTGGTTCTCCTAGATTATATTGGGTAGATCCCTACACTATATTAGTGGTTATCACACATTCTGGTGATAACTTGAAGATTTCCTTTTTGGTCGCATCTGGTCCTCCGTCCCCACGCCCTTACAATTACATTATATGAATATAATATGAATATTGAAATTGAACATTTTCTTTTTGTCAGACATGCCGTTTCAGCATACAAGCCATATGTGACAAACTAATTAAACCAAATGCATGTTGGCTAATAATTTAAGCTATTCGACGCTATTGTACCTCGTACCTCGTCATCAGAAACTGGCAAATCTATCTCCGTGATCGAAGAGAGAGAATGGTCTTGTGTTGCCTTGGGCTAACGAAGCAGCTAAGCCCTACACAAGGGCATAGCCTTCACTATTACAAGTAGTATTTTCCCCTGGTCTAATTTAACATTTTTGCTTCAGGGAAAGGTGAAAAAAGCTTTTTGGTGTACATAGCCACTGACCCACATAATGTTAGAATGGCCTTGATATGACTGGATGAAGGGCTTCTTCTGGTACCCGAACAACCCAAACAACCAAACATAACTGTATTGCCTTCTAAGATTGTTCATGAATATTCTTATGGTCCTGACTGAAATATAGCATAATGACCATTAATGTGCCCAATAACCTATAGATTTGAGCAAATTTATTAAAAATCAAAAACTGAAATCTAAAATTTTCTCATTTGCTGCATTTCCCACCCCGTTTTATCCATGCTTGTATGGATGGCCAGGGGTCTACCAGAACAGAGCCATACTGCCAAATATAACTGTATTGCCTCCTAAGAATGTTAATAGAAATTCTAACTTTGACTCTAACAGTGGTCCTGACTAAACATCTACACTGGTGGGGTACAAAACGTCTTGGTCAGATTTTGAGCAGGAAAAAAAAAAACAGCCCAATTATTATCTGTTACTTTTCATTCATCGAGACCATTTTTGATTGGTTATAGGTTCCCTTCCCAATTTGTAGCTAACAGAAAGACGAAGGTGAAATTAAAAATATTTCCCTGCTTCAACAGAATGTAATAAAAACAGAAGCTTAATGACACCAATCAGCCAAGTGGAGTGTGCTGTTGGATGATGAATATATTCCATCAGCAGTGGCAGGAAATTACATGACATCTGCTCCCCAAGCTGCTTAAATGGGCTGTATTAAAATCTCATTTTAAAATCATGCTGTTATTGTATTTTGTAATAACTTTAAGGATTTTTTTATTATTTTTAAATGGCACAGAAAGACATTCCAATTCCTGAGAAAGTTGGGGCAATACACAGGTAGCTGCTGCTCAAACCAGCCTCACCAGCACTGAGTTTTCAATTACAGCCTTGAGAGAATATTAATCCTACCTTTTATATAAGGTTACTGAACCCAGTATATTGACATTTAAAAATCACCACACTTTATCTTTGCAGAGGTGCAATTATTTTCGTCCTCATGGAATTAAATTACAAAATAAATGAATTGCGTAGAGTAGCGTGGCCTCTATTTTACCATCCGGCCTGCGGAAATTGCTCATTAATGTGAAATATGAAATTGAGAAAGTAGACGATAGTAGACTTTAGTTAGTCCTAGTGTGGTAGCAGCGGCTGTATGGCTGTACAGTATACTGTTTTGGCACTTTAGTCTTGTGACCTTTACCAACCTATATCTCACACTTATTAATTACACCATGATGGATAAAATCCCAACATATATGTTCCCGTTGAAGGGATCTTGATCTGTGTTGGTGGCTTCAAGCCGTAACACAGCAGCCTCATGAGGTACTGGTAAAACAAATTATCTTTGTGTCCAAACACAACAAATTCAGCTTTTAAGGAAAATAAAAACTTTTGTAGAGTATTTACATGACAGATATTTGCACTGACAAATCTTTACCCAATTTGAATCCATTGAATGATGTTATGCTCAGAAAACAGTAATTTTATGTCACGTCTGTGCCCTTCTATTTTTACCTTTTCTATGTTCTCTATTCTCACTCCAGTCCTTCTTTCCCCTCTCTCTTTATTACATGTCTCGGCCCTTCACTCCCTATTTGGACTTCCTTCCTGTCATTCATCAAATCATCTCACCTGTTCCTCGTTTTGTTCCCCAGCTCCCACACCTGCTTATTGTTTAGTCAATTTGTTAGTACTTATAGGCCTGCCTGTTTTCTTCTTTTGTTGCTACTTCGTCAAGTCTGCTTCCCTTGTGTTAGCCTCTGCTCTGCTCAGCTCAGTTTCTGTGTTAGGTGTATGCTGTGAGTTCTAGCCTTGTGTTTTCTGTTATCAGTTCTGTTGTTTAGTTCCTTGGATTTTCTGTTAATGAACTCTACCTGGCTCTGTGGACTCTCTCCTTTTGGATCACGATTTCTGTACCTCTGCCCTGTTTGAACAGACCACTTGGTTTTTGAACCCTGCCTGTTATTCGGATTACGCTCTGTCTGCCCCTGCATCTGCCTGCTTTATTAATCCTGCAATTTCACTGCATCTCTGAGTCTGCACATGGTTCCTCCATCCCCCACTCCTGACATTTTAGCCATGCAATTGGACTATCCAACTTGGTACACTCGGTTTCTGTGTGGAAAATCAATGGCGCATAATTTTTCAAGAGCACACTGATTGACGTTTAGTAAATCGCAATATTCAAGAGAAATAGGAAGTACCTCAATGTGCAACAAAAAAACAAATCTTTATGAATGTGCTATCATTTAAAAATTGATAAGAAGGGATCAAAACAAAGTAGCACAGATCAGGTAAGATTTGATTCCAAAAAGTTTTTTTAAGACTTAAAATCTCTACTGACACCAGAGCACGTAAAATGATTACAATGCAAATGACAATTACGCATTGGCATTTTTAAACCACTGCTGAGGAGGTTGGTGGTAGGCTGGGGATTTGGGGCAGAGGGGCTACTTGAGCTAATTGACCTCAATAATAATTTATTACTGTGTGACCTGGACTGGTGATTAATTAGTTTAATTAAATAATTTAATATATTGCAAGGAAAGTAGTTCTACACTGTCAGAAGCCACTGTGATTGGCTTTGGATTCAATTTGCCTAAATGTAATATACACTAGACTCAATTTGTTCTCAAGGGTGTAATATACTTCCCGTTACAACACGGTAGGTTTAATTATGACGTTAACCACAGGTGTAAATATAGTTTATGACGGTGAATGAAGTGTGAATGCACACTTGAGGTAGACAAGCAATGGTTTACTCATGTTTAATTTCACTGTCTTTGAGCAAGATGTGAAAGAGAAGAGTAACCTAACTGCTCTGCTTCCATATATTTTGCCTCAGATTTTCTGATTATGGCAGTAATAATTACCCAGCTGTTTACTGCAGATAGAAGAATAATTCATGCAGGCAACAGGCCATGGTAGAAATGACACTCCGCACTTAGTAAATATTCAAACCGTTCACTTTTAATTACTCAGCCCAGAGAATGTCCTTATTAAGTGAGGTGAACTTAAAGTATCTGTGTCACAAGTGATAAATTGATACATTGCACAAACTCTCGCTACAGAATTACTACGTTGAACTTGGGTCTTGACTTCATTAGGATATGCAGGTGAACTGCACGTGGTGGGGATGGACAGTGGAATGTAGGCAGCTCCCACTGACGGATGGCGTGCCGGGCAGGAGGTAATTAAATGACACATCTTTTCACATTGGGAGATCCGTCACCTGCCTGTTGGATGGGGGGCTGCCAGGATGCTTCTGGGGCCAGATACAGCTTGTCATCAGTATACTTTGGATAAACAGTAGCCATTAGTAAAAACAAATTATTAAATAATTTAGTATGTTGCAATTAACATAATGTAAAACTTGGGCCTTTGCAGAGTGAGTGATAAGTCAACAGGAATGTTTTAAATGAATGTGATCCTTGTCTAATTTGATATGGACTAAAACACTAAATAAGCAAATGACTGTCTGATAAGCAGGCGGCCTTGTGCAGGCTAGGAGATTCACAGGGGCTCACGTGGGATACAAGGTACTGTCGGGTGCTACAACCCTTTCCTCTTTTCCTTTGTCCTCCATGTGTTTGATGTGTTTCGATCTACCTGCCAGTCTGCGCCTTCCCAGCTAAGTGTTGGTTACCAGAACATTCATGCGAAGTGAGGGCACATATTCCCAACACTAAAAAATTCCTGTTTCCCTGAATGCCCACTGAATGTTATTTCAAGGTATAAATTGGGTGGGATGGTCAAATTGCAAATTTGTATATGTACAATTTGACAATTTATCCCCATATTTGAAAAATGTATGTACAGTACCAGAGAACTAGCATATTGAAAATAGCCCATTGCAAAGCAGAGCAACCTTCTCATTGTAATTGTGCGTGCCTGCATGTGTTTTTTTTATTTTATTTAAAATAATAATAATTAAAGATATTTTCCGGGGAACTATAGTATTATCAACAAAACTGCATTTGTATTTTTTGTCAAAGATAGGATCATTTTAAGCCATCCAAGCATGGTTTTATGAATGCAAGGGCTTGCCAAAATCAGTGGCTAATTTCAAAACATCACTCACTTACAGTGTAGGGGAAAATTCACAGAACGAAAGATCTCCCTCCTAAAAGCATGATAACCAATCACAAGTCAAAATCACCTTAGTGTGCAGGCTGGTTCCTCCAAAACTCTCGACGATGTGTGCTAAAAGTTTATCAATATATCTGTATTAAAGTATGATATGTACCCTGTATAGTTTCAAACTGAGTAACTGCTTAATTGTGCCAGGATTACACAGTGAGCCCAGCCAGCTGGCGGGGGGGGCCGTCTTGAACTGTGTAGACCAAACTGTCAAGGACATGGGCAGAGCAAGATATGACTGTACAGCTGATTTCTCCGGGACTCTCGATGTTTTATGCCAGAAGTGTATCTATTTGACCTAGAACATTAATTATAGCTGAGCTTATGAAAACGCAAGAAACCACAGTGAAAACTGTTGAAATGAGAGCAAAGAATGCTACGTACATTTACTCCCTTAGAAGAGAATAATTAATCAAATGTTTAGTATTTCTGTATATTAGAAAAGTATATTAGAAGTGAATATTAATGAAATGTTTAGTTTGTCTGTATATTTTCAATGATTACTGCTGCTTAGTTTGTCTTATAAAAGTGAAAGATACAGAGTGACGTGTATGGATGACGTGTTAGAGGGAGGGCATCCAGAACTTTATGAGGTCTGGTAGTTTGCCAAGAGCAGGTGCGGGGTGAAGTGAGGACACGTAGTTGGCAGAATGCCCTGAACTTTGTACAGAGTTGGCGGAGCATAAGGACCGTTGGCAATTTGCCACAATGACGTTGTGGGAGGAGCGTTGGGAGGAGTTACGATAAGAAAAGTGTGGGTGATTTGCCAGAATGCGGTTTGAGGAGGAGTTGTAGGTGGAGTAACTGTGTATAAAATGGGTGTACAAATGCCAGTCGGGGTTCAGTTCTGGAGAGCTGATCCGGCTTTATGCACGGGTGCTAATAAAGTCTGATTTTCCTGAAGATCTTGCTGCCTGGTGTCGTCTTTTCCCTCGCGAAGATGTTTTTCGACAAATTGAAGATTTGGACTCTGTCGTTTCCTAGACACGACAACAGTAGCAGGCTAGGGGTAACTGCGCACAGAGCCTGTAATTCTCTATTTACCTTCATGAAAAAGACAATTCTGTAATTCCACCAACCACTTCTAATTTACAGGAATTGCATTAACATGGGAGCAGTGAGGCTCCTCAGACTACATCTACGGGGTGTAGATGTCTCTCAGACACCACTGGCTGAAGACCCAGAGTAGACCATCTATGAGTAAAGGGGTCAAATCATCCACATGGATTAGTTTTTTACGAGGAAAAAGAAAATGCAAGAAAAAAAAGTAAGAGTCAGAATTAGTTAGCAATTGCACAATTTTACCCTTAAGATTTAAGATTAAGATTTGTACTTATTGATAAGAATATATTTATAATATTGATAATATTAACTACGAGCCATTAAGTTCATTTATTCCCGTAAATGCTGTGTAGTGTGGATCCCTACTAAATCATACTAGTAGGGTGAGTCACCTACATGCCATGTCTTACTGCTTTTAATGTATCGACTCATCATAGCTACTTTATTATCGTGAAATAATATAACACCAACCAGTTACTGTGACATTGTATATAGAATGTATCTATGCCTGCAGCTACATGCTGAAAAACGAGATTATCCGATGGAGGGGCTGTAGTATGATACTACAGATTAGTTGAGGACGGTTGTATTTGTGTTCGTCTGTGCACTACGCAGTGCGCACATGGCTAGGTGTTTATTCGGGTAATGGTAAACATTGGACTTGGACATGGAAACAGTGAAATTGTAATTAACTTCTTAAAATATGTTTATTAAACTATTTATATTTTGAATGTGACTCATTCATTGCGCACTAGTTAGATTACACATGTTGCACATGTTATGACTTTGAACGTCCATGGCACACAAGTAAAATCAGAGATGTTATAAAACTAACCTGACAACCGGTTCATTTAGACAAGATTTTTTACGACTGCTTTTGAAACGGGTAATCCATATTTACACTGAGAATTATAACAGCTGCTGATGTTGCATTTTGTTTGTCTTACCAAACGCTCGATCACTGATGCCATTAAAGGAATGTAAAACCGTGTTCAAAGTTTTGCGTAGTTACACAGTAGCCTAATATTGCTAACATTAGTGTAACTGTGGCGTTGTAAAAATTCCAACAGTCCAGTCCAATTCCAACAATTATCATGGCTGTATTTACATTAATAAGGGAGCTCTAGCTAGATTTCAGACATGCATGGGGTTTTAGGTTAATTTAACTAAAATCACGCAATCAACACATTATTATTTAATACAGCTCATTTAATTAAATGTCTGAGGATAGCAATGTTGACAACGTTAGAGCTACATATACATAACAATAGCAAGCTAGATAACTTAGTCACAGCTCCTGGATCCTTTTAAGGTGTGTCGAGGACCCGGCCCTAGGCCCCCCTGATGAGAGATTGACGGGGGATGAGTTAGGAAGGAATGCATTGTTAACCCCTCGCACACACCATCGAGGTGGTAGTAAGCACGCCCGTAAGAGGAAAAATATGTGGTTCAGAGATAATGAGCAGCCATACTTGTCAGTAGAGGAGTCTGAAGTCGGGGGACATAGATTTAGGGTTTTAAGGAGCAAGGTTAAAGTTCTGACTGAGGCCCTGCATAGAATGAGTTCCAGCATAACCTTGGAGGAGATTCAACATGCTGAGCGAGCAGTCAGGGAAAACCCCAACCCTACAGGGGAGGAGCACAATGCCTGGCTAAAGAAAAAAGATAAGGAAAACGGAAGGGATGTGAATACCGAAAGAATATTAAGAGGCTTTAAGGGCCTTCCTGATTATAATCTGATAATTTATTGGATAGATTCAAAGGACTGAGTGTCGAGGAGTTGGGGGATGATTTACACTCAGCTATTGGCTGGATGTCCTTTGTAGATCCCTTAAGGCGCTGCGGAGAGGGGCACCTGAAGAGTATGTTGAGATGGTGGAGGGCACTAACTTCCGGCTTGTATGAAGTCAAAGTTTGGAGAGAGTCCAAGGAGAGATTATGACAGGGAGACAAATACCAGTGATGAATAGATTCCTTAAAAAAAAAAAAAAAAAGTTAGTGTTTTTCCACTCGTATATTGAGATGGTGGAAATTCCCAACCGGAGGGGCACATGAGATAAAGTATTGGGGAAATTTCCTTTGAGGTATGAGAAAATGACAGTGGGACAAACAGAAGTGATGAATATGGTCATTAAAAAGTTGCATAAGAGATAAATGTCTTCCCGCTCGATATATTGGGGACATTTCTTATCAAAAAAGGTACACTTTTATACGGAAACAGGATATATAAGGAATAAGCTTTTAGACCTTAGGATAGCATCTTAGAATTTCACTGTTGAAGATATCTATGGGCTGTTGAAGAGAGAGCAACGCAAGACAGCTGTAGTCAAGCTGGATCTGGATATGGAGAACAGTGATGTACGCGGTGCGCACTTAGCCCAAGAGTTGTGGCAACAGGACTGATGTCGAAAGAGCAACCCAGAACAACTATAATCAAGCTTGGGTGGTAATTATAATCTATATTACTTATATAAGTAGGAAAAGTAGGCCATAGAAGTTCAACTTTATAAGTTTCCTTTTATTTTTATGTCTTTTATTTCTCATTAAGGTACTATATAAGGTAGAAAAATGTAGAGAAGTTTTTATAGTTTAGCTAAATATAATATTCTAGGAATAGTTTATTTTAAACGTCCAGAAGGGGGAGCTATAGGATAAGGCTAAGGCCAAAGAGGATGGGTATTTGAGGGGTGTACCTTGACTTTTAAACATCATGGTGGAAAGGTAAATTAGAAAGAGCTAAAGGGGTATATGTAACTTGCATGTGATCAGCAAACTGAAAGATGATATATACACTGTAATCTGTATAACTCTATTTTTTTGATTGATTATAATAAAGTATATCTTACTATAATCATATGTGATAAAGATTCTTTTAGAGGAATACATTGAATACAGGACATCGTATACCAGATTTGCATCACACCCTTCACTTCGAGACTGGGCTGGAAGTTCAGTAGAACTTACCAGGGCTCCAGAACGTTCGGAGTACTTGAGTTCGTCCCCGAGACACCTCATGGTGAGGTACTGCTCGTGGGAACGTGAGGTCTGAGCTCGGCAAGGGGTCCGTGGCTCACGACAGGTGTTTCTGCATGGCCGTCATGCTGCTGTGATCTGGCGTTTGAGCTTTGCACAGCGTGCAAACCACCATATTATTGGGTTTTTGCTTGAAGAATTCCCACAGGTTTTTTGGATGAACCCTCTCCCGCACTCTCAGCTGGGTTTGCTGCCGCTGACGAAATTACATGGTTGATGTCATCGAGGATGTCGACTAATCGTTGCAGCCCTACCCTTAACACTAGAACCAATATAAAATAATAAGTATTGTTTTCTGCACATTACTCCCATGGCTTTTAAGCTAGATATGGCGTTCCAAATTCATAAAATTCAACTTTGTTCAGTCCTTTGCCCTATGTGGATTGTTTGATTACAAAAAAATATCTTTGTCTTAAACATTATAGGCTACTCTATATTGTATAATAACTAACCAATGAAAGGCAACCCTTAAGACAACTTAAAAATAATGTTTTGATAGATTGTGCGGTGCTGAATTCTGAATCTGCTGAATTCTGTAAGCAACAATTATTTATTGCTTTTACTTACTTTACTGTTTAATTGCATGCTGGCAAGCCCCTATTATTACTAAATATGTGTGCACCTAAAAATGATTATAGGCTAGCGATTACAAAACCAAGAATACAGATTTCCACATTGAGATATTTTTACATTCTTCTCTCCCAATAGCATGATCCCCCATGATGAAAAATGTTGCTTCCAAGTCAAACTCCACCTATGCTTGGAACAAATACTTTTGGCTAGTAGGCTAATACGTATTGATTGAGGCTTGTGGATTTAATTACACATAAGTTGTCCCACCATCTGCTTAAAATGCTAGTAAACATACAGTTGGCTAGACAGATCCCACTGCAGACTATGTTCAATGTTGACAGTTTACCATCCAAAACTGTGGGAATTTGTGCACTTCAGTGAGACCATGGTACTCAGACTGCAAATAGCAGGTCGGCCAGACACAGATTTTGTGTGCGTACTTCTTGGCAAGCAGTTTTTCTTGAATGTACAGTACTGTGCTGAAGTTTCAGGCAGGTGTGAAACAATGCTGTGTAGGAATTTGGCCCTTTGTGAAGTAAAACTAGTAGTCCGATGTTCATCGTATACCAGATTTGCATCACACCCTTCACTTCGAGACTGGGCTGGAAGTTCAGTAGAACTTACCAGGGCTCCAGAACGTTCGGAGTACTTGAGTTCGTCCCCGAGACACCTCATGGTGAGGTACTGCTCGTGGGAACGTGAGGTCTGAGCTCGGCAAGGGGTCCGTGGCTCACGACAGGTGTTTCTGCATGGCCGTCATGCTGCTGTGATCTGGCGTTTGAGCTTTGCACAGCGTGCAAACCACCATATTATTGGGTTTTTGCTTGAAGAATTCCCACAGGTTTTTTGGATGAACCCTCTCCCGCACTCTCAGCTGGGTTTGCTGCCGCCAAAAATATATGAAGCGGTATAACGGTATGAATATATGAATCGACGAAATTACATGGTTGATGTCATCGAGGATGTCGACTAATCGTTGCAGCCCTACCCTTAACACTAGAACCAATATAAAATAATAAGTATTGTTTTCTGCACATTACTCCCATGGCTTTTAAGCTAGATATGGCGTTCCAAATTCATAAAATTCAACTTTGTTCAGTCCTTTGCCCTATGTGGATTGTTTGATTACAAAAAAATATCTTTGTCTTAAACATTATAGGCTACTCTATATTGTATAATAACTAACCAATGAAAGGCAACCCTTAAGACAACTTAAAAATAATGTTTTGATAGATTGTGCGGTGCTGAATTCTGAATCTGCTGAATTCTGTAAGCAACAATTATTTATTGCTTTTACTTACTTTACTGTTTAATTGCATGCTGGCAAGCCCCTGTTATTACTAAATATGTGTGCACCTAAAAATGATTATAGGCTAGCGATTACAAAACCAAGAATACAGATTTCCACATTGAGATATTTTTACATTCTTCTCTCCCAATAGCATGATCCCCCATGATGAAAAATGTTGCTTCCAAGTCAAACTCCACCTATGCTTGGAACAAATACTTTTGGCTAGTAGGCTAATACGTATTGATTGAGGCTTGTGGATTTAATTACACATAAGTTGTCCCACCATCTGCTTAAAATGCTAGTAAACATACAGTTGGCTAGACAGATCCCACTGCAGACTATGTTCAATGTTGACAGTTTACCATCCAAAACTGTGGGAATTTGTGCACTTCAGTGAGCCCATGGTACTCAGACTGCAAATAGCAGGTCGGCCAGACACAGATTTTGTGTGCGTACTTCTTGGCAAGCAGTTTTTCTTGAATGTACAGTACTGTGCTGAAGTTTTAGGCAGGTGTGAAACAATGCTGTGTAGGAATTTGGCCCTTTGTGAAGTAAAACTAGTAGTCCGATGTTCAACAATGTATTAATACAGACCAAAAATGGTCTTTTATTACTGTATGAAGAATCCCGGGTAAAAGCAAGGCAGTTCAATTACAAAATCATGTTAGAAAGGAATGAGCTTTTATGCCCCAAACCTCCTGAAGTAAATGCAGGTACTTATCCCTGATTGGGTGACAGGCAGATGAATACACAAGCAAAGCAGACAGTGAACCCCCCTTGATCATTCAGGAAATGTATTCTTCCCTACAGCTGTAAAGAAAGAGTGCTTTCAAAAATAGAAATGTTAATAGTTTATTTTATCAATTCACAAAATGCAAAGTGAGTGAACAGAAGAAAAATCTAAATCAAATCAATATTTGGTGTGACCACCCTTTGCCTTCAAACCAGCATCGATTCCTCTAGGTACACTTGCACAAAGTCAGGGATTTTGTAGGCATATAGTCAGGTGTGTGATTAACCAATTATACCAAACAGGAGCTAATGATCATTAATTTAATTTAATGTAGGTTGAAATAGCTGTGTAGCAGGGTTAAAACTGGGTGAGGAACAGCCAAACTGCTTCCAAGGTGAGGTTGCTGAAGACAGTTTAATGTCAGAACACAAGGTAGTTATACACCCATCTAGAAGTCTGGTCAGAAGTGGTCTTCATGGAAGAATTGCGGCCAAAAAGACTGCCCTAATGAGCAAGCTGGTTCCTCCAACGCTCTCAAAGATTTATGCTAAGAGTGTATCAATATATATATATATATATATATATATATATATATATATATATATATATATACATGACCTGTAATCAATGTATCACATGTATGCTGTTTTATTAAATTGAATGAACCTAGAACATTTAATTACAGCTGAGCTTATGAAAACGCTAGAAACCACAGTGTACACTGTCGAAAAGAGAGCAAAGACTGCAGGCTAAAGAAATACATTTACTCACCTAGAAGAAAGTATTAATCAGATATTTAGTAGTATATTTTCAATGATTTCACTGATGTCTATCATATGTTTTCTATGATTTTACTGCTGTTCAGTAGGTCTGTATACTTTCTATGACTTATTGCTGATAAATATTGTTGTTAGAAGCGCATAAGTGACCCATGTGTAATCCAAAGTTGAGTAAAATGATTAATATGAGGTGGAAAGCACCAAAAATGATCCATAGGTCGTAGAAAGTTCTGGAAAACACTATGGGACAGTTCATAAAATGAGAGTTTAGTCTGATATTCAAGGTTGAAAATCTGGATTTGAACCGGCTGTTGTGCCACAATAAAGTCTAATTTTCTGAAGAGCTTGCTGCTGTGGGATCTTTTCCTTCTTGGAGTTATTTTTCAACTGATTAGAGATTGGACCTTGAGAGCTACCGTTTCCTAGCAACGACAGCATCGCATTGGCCCCAAATGTATTCTGCAGCAGGACAACGACCCTTAACATACAGCCAATGTCATTAAGAACTATCTTCAGCATAAAGAAGAACAAGGAGTCCTGGAAGTGATGGTATGGCCCCCACAGAGCCCTGATCTCAACATCATCGAGTCGGTCTGGGATTACATGAAGAGACAGAAGGATTTGAGGCTGCCTAAATCCACAGAAGAACTGTAGCTAGTTCTCCAAGATGTTTGGAACAGCCTAACTGCAACCTACCTTCCTTCAAAGACTGTGTGCCTAGAAGAATTGATGCTGTTTTGAAGGCAAAGGGTGGTCACACCAAATATTGATTTGATTTAGATTTTTTTCTGTTCATTCACTTCTTCTGTTCATGCATTTTGTTAAATTGATAAAAAAAAAAAAACTATTAACATTTCTATTTTTGAAAGCATTTTTTCACACCTGCCTAAAACCTTTGCACAGTACTATATTTTTATCAAAATCTATCTGCATCTCTATTTTTTTGTGTTAAAACATTGTTACAAGACCATTGTAAATCCCTTCCTATCATTGAAAAAGGCTTGTTGACTCACCCTCTGTCTGTGTTTATAGTAATTAAATTTGGGTTTCAAAATATGCAGCAGACGGGCCGGCGCTCTGTACCAAAACATTGTACAGTGGTGTGAAATAGTGTTTGCCCCCTTCCTGATTTCTCATTTTTTTTGCATGTTTGTCACACTTAAATGTTTCAGATCATCAAACAAATTTAAATATTAGTCAAAGACAACACAAGTAAACACAAAATGCAGTTTTTAAAATGAAGGTTTTTATTATTAAGGGAGAAAAAAAATCCAAACCTACATGGCCCTGTATGAAAAAGTGATTGCCCCCCCCCCTGTTAAAACATAACTTAACTGTGGTTTATCAAACCTGAGTTCAATTTCTCTAGCCACACCCAGGCCTGATTACTGCTATACCTGTTCTCAATCAAGAAATCACTTAAATAGGACCTGCCTGACAAAGTGAAGTAGACCAAATGATCCTCAAAAGATAGACATCATGCCGAGATCTAAAGAAATTCAGGAACAAATGAGAAAGAAATTAATTGAGATCTATCAGTCTGGAAAAGGTTATAAAGCCATTTCTAAAGCTTTGGGACTCCAGCGAACCACAGTGAGAGCCATTATCCACAAATGGCGAAAACATGGAACAGTGGTGAACCTTCCCAGGAGTGGCCGGCCGACCAAAATTACCCCAAGAGTGCAGCGACGACTCATCCAAGAGGTCACAAAAGACCCCACAACAACATCCAAAGAACTGCAGGCCTCACTTGCCTCAGTTAAGGCCAGTGTTCATGACTCCACCATAAGAAAGAGGCTGGGCAAAAATGGCCTGCATGGCAGAGTTCCAAGACAAAAACCACTGCTGAGCAAAAAGAACATTAAGGCTCATCTCAATTTTGCCAGAAAACATCTTGATGATCCCCAAGACTTTTGGGAAAATACTCTGTGGTCTGACGAGACAAAAGTTTAACTTTTTGGAAGGTGTGTCCCCCATTACATCTGGCGTAAAAGTAACACCGCATTTCAGAAAAAGAACATCATACCAACAGTAAAATATGGTGGTGGTAGTGTGATGGTCTGGGGCTGTTTTGCTGCTTCAGGACCTGGAAGACTTGCTGTGATAAATGGAACCATGAATTCTGCTGTCTACCAAAAAATCCTGAAGGAGAATGTCTGGCCATCTGTTCGTGACCTCAAGCTGAAACAAACTTGGGTTCTGCAGCAGGACAATGATCCAAAACACACCAGCAAGTCCACCTCTGAATGGCTGAAGAAAAACAAAATGAAGACTTTGGAGTGGCCTAGTCAAAGTCCTGACCTGAATCCTATTGAGATGCTGTGGCATGACCTTAAAAAGGTGGTTCATGCTCAAACCCTCCAATGTGGCTGAATTACAACAATTCTGCAAAGATGAGTGGGCCAAAATTCCTCCACAGCGCTGTAAGAGACTCATTGCAAGTTATCGCAAACGCTTGATTGCAGTTGTTGCTGCTAAGGGTGGCCCAACCAGTTATTAGGTTTAGGGGGCAATCACTTTTTCACACAGGGCCATGTAGGTTAAGATTTTTTTTCTCCCTTAATAAAAACCTTCATTTAAAAACTGCATTTTGTGTTTACTTGTGTTGTCTTTGAATAATATTTAAATTTGTTTGATGATCTGAAACATTTAAGTGTGACAAAGAAATCAGGAAGGGGGCAAACACTTTTTCACACCACTGTATATCTGGGCAATAATTCAAGCTCATTGGTTGAAACTTGTCTGGTCTGTAATTGCCACAGCCAATGGTGTTTCAACTTCAGCTCATTCACAGAGAAGGGGTGGGATAAACAGTATTGTGGTTTGAGCGTGTTTGCTGCAACAATTCCTCTCTTGACCATTAGAAGTCCAAAATTACCTACTGTACCTTTAATCCTTGTTCTATTTTTCTGAACGCAAAAAGCATCCTTCTCTTAGTTTCAAAAATTATTATTTTCCACCTTTAACCACATCACAGAGGGGTACATCCAATGGATATACATGATCTGCTCTGTTCTGAGCTAACATCTTTTCACAGCTTTTCAAATATTGACTGAAATATGTATGTTCTGTGAATTTTTGGTTCATACCTAACTTGCTCATTCTTTCTTGCCAGCCCTTCCAAATACTGCTGTCTTGCATGGTAATTATGTATATACTTCCGGACGTAGTATCCCCTCCATCTTTGTTGTATCTGAAAAGGGAAATGAGAGCAATAAGTAAATACATATTAAAAATGAACAGAAAAACAAACCAAAAACTATAGTGGAATGCAATGCAATGTAACACAATGTACACACATACAGTGCAGTATTTGGATAGTGACACATCTTTTGTCACTGTCTCTATACTTTATACTCCAGCAAACATAATAAAATAATAAAAATAATAAATAATATAAATAAATAAAATCAAGAAATAAATAAAACTGCCAACAAATCACTATGTGGTGCAGTGCAGACGTTCAGTTTCAATTTGAGGGTCATGTTTCAATGTTTTTTGTAAGTAATTTTTTATGAAAATCTCAAAAATATTGGCACCCCTACCAATTATTGTAAATAAAAAATGTATATTGCCTTTGAGAGATTATTATTATTTTAGTGAACTCTCTAAATGCCCACGTACCCTGCTCAGTTAAACCATGTTTATGGAATGTTAACTGGTTGTCCCCTATCATGCCCCCCTCCCCATGCTACCCTAAGTTTCCAGCTTCCAGCTGTGCCCGTCAGAGGGCAAGGTTCTGACTTTTTGTTTTAAGCAGATAAAAGGTGGGCTTGACTAGGATGGCTTTTCACACCGACACTTCCAGGTAGTCAAGAGAGTGGACATAAGGGGGATTGCTGCAGAGTCTTTGTGTCAGGGTTCAGGGACAGAGGAACCAAACACAGACTCAGGGAGAAGGTGAAAAAAGGCAGGCAGATCCAAAAGCAGATCCAAAAACAGGCGATGGTCATAATCCAAGCAGACAGGTACATGGAGGGCAGACAGAGCGTAGTCAGGAAAATGGGCAGAGTTCAAAACCAAGAAGATAGGCAGTGGTCAAGACCAGAAAAATCTGAAAACAGAACAGAGTGGAACGGAGCAGAACTAAACAGGTACAGGTACAGGTACAGGAAATCTAGAACCGGGGTAGGGAATGGAATCACAGAAAGACAACCTAGCCACAAGAAAATGAAAAGGACAGGTTTAAATAGACTAGGGATTGACAGACAATGAGACCCAGGTGAGAGGAATAGCAGAAATGGCAAGAAGGAAGTCCATATAAGGAATGGCGAGGTGGAGACACAAAATGGGACAGCTGAAACAGACAGATGAAGGTGAATGGAGCTGAAAACAGACGGATTATGGTGGTCACAGAGGGATTATTTAGTCAGTTCATAATAAGGAAATGACTAAATAAATTGAGGCACAAATGTAGTGTTGTTGCTTCTATTGGTCAATAACAACACCCCAGCAACACATATTTTGTTGGTTGTTTTACTCAGGTTTATTTAAAAGGCTGTTTGGGTGAGAAAAGTCAACCAAGGCAAGCTGACAGGTTCAGAATTCTGGCGACTGTATTCGCCCAATACAGTCGCCTTGCAGTTTAGAATCAGGGTTGTGGGTTCGAACCCGCCTTGGGTGTGTCGAGGTTTCCCTGAACAAGACCCCTAACCCCCAATTGGTTTTGCTCCTGACAAGCTAGTCGGTGAATGAGAGGCATCAATTGTACAGCGCTTTGGATAAAGACACTATACAAATGCAGGGCATTTATCATATTCTAACCATACTCTGGGAGTGCCATAAATTAACCTGCACCTGTAGTGCATACTCTGATTCAGTCAGGGGTAACAATAAGCCATTTTATATTATTGTTTACACTACAGTCAATGTACCATGAAAAGTAAGGAAACCACATACATTTGAATGCATCACTGGTATTTCAGTTTCCCACAGCCTTGAGGGATTGAAGTGTTAACTTACTTCCTGAATAGTGGCCGGCCTGTAGTGGTTAAGGTAAATGACTGGGACACGCAAGGTCGCAAAGTCGGTGGTTCGAATCCTGGTGTAGCCACAATAAGATCCGCACAGCTGTTGGGCCCTTGAGCAAGGCCCTTAACCCCGCATTGCTCCAGGGGAGGATTGTCTCCTGCTTAGTCTGTACGTCGCTCTGGATAAGAGCGTCTGCCAAATGCCAATAATGTCATGTAGTATGCTCTTGAATACTTAAGTGTTTCATTCAGGTACTTTAACAACATGGTTTGTGCAGCTTTTCAAGGTCGCGACTAAATAATATACAGTCGCAAAAGTATTGGAACAGCAAAGTCCATTTTTTTGTTTTTGCTATACACTGAAGACAATTGAGTTTGAGGTCAAAAGATGTACATGAATTTCAGATTTTATTTCCTCTTATTTTAATCTAAATTTGTTCCAAGAACTTCGAAAATATTACCCTTTTTTTAGGTGAGCAAAAGTATTGGAACATGTGGCTGACAGGTGTTTCTTGTTGCCCAGATTAATTTGAAACAATAAATAGTTATGAATGTCTAATCTTGGTTTTAGCCTTGGGTTTTGCCTGTGGAGACTGCATTTGTGTTAGAAAAGATAAACCAACATGAAGACCAGAAAGCTGTCTTTGGGAGAAAAGCTGGAAGCTTAGAAAACGGGGAAAATTGATCAAAGCCATTGCACAAGCATTGGGCATAGCTTGTACAATGGGGATAGAATGTCCTGAAAAACAGAGAACCACTGGCGTACTGAGCAACAGCAGATAACCACAGCTGTCAGAGCTGCGAAGCAAAACCCCAAAATCTCAGTCAGTGACATCAAAACAATCTCCACAGGGCAGTGGTGAAGGCATTTCAATGAACCGTTGTAAGAAGACTTAGAGAGCAGCAATATAGAGGCTATACCACAAGATGCCAACCACTCATCAGTAGTACGAATTGGAAGGCACGATTATAATTTGCAAAGAAGTACAGAGATGAGCCACAAAAGTTTTCTGAAATGATGAGTACCTATACCAAAGTAATGGAAAGGCTAAACTCGATCACCAGACCTTAACCAAATTGAGCATGCATTTCTCCTCCAGAAGTGGAGATTAGGGCTGCAACTAACAACTATTTTGATGGTCGAATAAAATATCGATTATCGATTAATCAACCATTCAGATTATGAATCGCTCAATGGCTCTTATTTAGCCATCAGCTTTTAAATTTAGCTTGAGGTTGAGGTTTAGGCAACAATAAACAATAAAGATAATAAATGACTACTTCATTCAAAAATGAACTTTCCCACTGATACAAAATAGAAATAAAAATTCCAATGTATATATATTTTTGTGTGAACAGGACCGTTTTGAATAATAGGTTACTATACCACGGCTTGGTTAAATACTCATTTCTGATTGGCTGGAGGGGTGTGCAATATTTCTTAGCAAATGCATGGTAATAATCCACATCTTGAAGAAACAAAGCTCTATGACTGGATAATGTTTTCCCTTTAAAAAAATTCTCGCTGTACACTGTAGCATCCCAGGCACAGACGACGGTTTCTGAGCAGAATGGCCAAACTTCCAAATTTTAGATTAAAAAGTTAAAAGCAGAAGCGCAAACCCCTGGGGTTGTCTACCAAAAAAACCTGGCTGAGTGGGCGGGGTTTCTCTAAGCTGCTATTGGTTGCTTGGAGTACACAACTTCATATCATTACCGCTGTTTTCCCTTGGGGCTGGGTTACAATACTTTTAGAAATACACTAAACAAGCTTTATCAGCTTAGATAAATATCTTGGTCTATGAGATAGCTTGATGTGCTTTGTCTCATGGTGTTTGTTATGATTTTTAAGAGCTAACCATATCAAACATGACCACTTTAGACTCAGGTTAATAATTACTAGCATTTTGGGCTAACAAACACAGGAATGCAGTGCTACAAGATAAACACAGGGACTGAACTTTCAGTTTTTGTGTTTTTCATGTTCTGTATTCTGCTTATGTTGTTAGCGTTTTCGTGTTTTTGTTACCTCCGTGCACTTCATTCATTCGTTTCACCTTCCTGATTGTGTCCCCACCTGATTCCCATTCCCTCTCGTTACCTGTGTACAAAAACCCCTCTGTTTGTGCAGTTAGTTGCCAGATTGTTATGTGTTTATTCCATACTCTCCAGCGTTTTTGTATTGATACCTGTTTTGACCGGTTTCATCCCCGACCATCGAGTTTAGCTTATTCCTTCTGTCTTGTTCTGACCCGTAGTTTTTCGGCCTGTTTCTGTTTATCGACTTTCGTTTCTGGATTGTGTTTCTGTTTAATTAGCCCGTTTGTTTTCGACCCATTACCTGTGACCGCGACTATTCTTTAGATTATCCTAAATACATCCTTTTGCTGGAGATCTGACCCTTTGCCTGGACTATTGCTTACGAACTGCCTTATCCCTGCTATATCTGTTTGCTGGCTATTGACCCTCGCTGTACCAACCTACCCTGAGAAAATAAAGACCTTATTTTCTAAAGAACTTTTGTTGTGGTCTCGCTATTGGATCCCTGAAAGTTTTTTCTTATCCGCTGAGTATCAGAAACCGTCTCATTAGTTATTTTCCGAATATGCTGAATATGACTGGTGTATAGGCAGAGTGGGTGTGATTAAAGGCTACCAAACAGCAAGGAACAAACATCTCGTCTGTGGTTTACAGTGTCAAGGTATGTGGTATTGTGCTTCAGCTATATGCAAAGATGTTGCCAACACCCTTAGTGTCATTTACAGCATTCATCCTTGGGTTGGGTGTTTAAAAGGTGAAAGGGCTAGAGAGCCCAAGGGGAAGTGGGAGAGTGCAGGGCTGTTAAAGAGATAACAGGGGTTTACTCAGAAATAAGACACTGTATGCACTCGAGAGAGGACTGCAGAAAAACAAATTGATAACGTCCCTGCAGCCACGAGTATTAAGCTATATACAACTAACAAACAAACGATATACAACTAGTTTAACCATCCATATATGCAATAGTGTCACGCACACAATATATACTCCTAAAACGTTCCTCTCTCCTCAAACTCCTTTCTTGACAGAACCAAAGTGGGAAACTCTTTGCAGCTGTATTGCCCACAATAAACATCTAAGTTTAATCTTAGGTTTTAAACACATTTTCTGGATCGAAAATGCGTTAAGAAAAGGTGTTATTCACGTTTTATTAGGATCAATTTCCCGGCGGTGTCCAGCTAGGTCTCAGAAATAGGGAATAGATATGGGGTACCGCATATCTTGCCCAGTTTCAATGTAAGGGCCCAACATTGCGGGGGACAGATATTACTTTCTCAGACATTGGGCGTGCATGTGCCCGTTTTACCATAATAAAAAAAAAAAACAACCATTCGTAAATCTAAAATGCTTTATACCACATTGTATACAAGATCTTGATGAGATCTACATGTAAATAACTCATACATTTACCAGGCTAGCCACGTCAGAAAACATTTTAGAGGCTTTATTTTCTGCCATAACTTGGACGAATTGGAAATTAAAAACTGGGATGATTTTTTTTTTTGGGTGCCAATTTGCTTCTGAAAAGGCTGTAGAATTCAAAGTCCCTCAGTAGGCTAGCAGCTGTAACAAAAATACAAAAGTATGAATACATAACTACTGAATAACATCTAAAACAATTCACAGTGAGTTTCTCGTAATAAATGTGTTTCAACGGCTTCAATGTGATTATATTTTAATATTAAATATTTATTCATTTGATACAGTGAGCATTAAATATGAACAATATGTTAAATACACTAGGTCAAATCTTTTAAGTGGCATCAGATTGAGGATTTAAGTCTTAGCTGTGGTTATAATGGATTTGCTAAAGCCTTCAGTTTTACAGGGCAATGTATGAAACTATAAAGTACGTTTTCTTTCCATTGCATGTGAAATAACCGTTTGAATTGGGTGATATTTTAAGCTTTGAGGTGCTGGAAAAAGTATTCCAGGGATCCAAACAAAAAATATGCCTCAGGAGCCACTAAAATTCTGGGAGCCAAATTATTTTTATTGGAGCCAAAATCTCACTGTATGTTCGTAATACAAAAAAACATATTAGAACTATTGTAAATACATAAAAATTGCCTCGCACAGTCTGCTTTGTTCTTTTATTAAATTTACATTTTGACAAAATTAATAGTGCATAGGTTCTTCAACAAGTTAAAACATTACATTACATTATCGGCATTTGGCAGGCGCTCTTATCCAGAGCGACGTACAGTGCACGTAAAAGCATCACATCCATAAATAGCAAAACACGCATGAACAGCTGTTCTAAGCAAAAAGCAATAGTCATCATAAGTGCAAATTTAAAAAATATATATTTATTTTATAGGGCGCACAAGAAAGATATCAGAAGGGGGGTGGGGTAAATCAGGAGGGAGGACTAAGTCGGAAAAAGTGTGTTTTTAGTCTGCGTCGGAATACGGGGAGGGATTCTGCTGCCCTGACATTGGTAGGCAAGTCATTCCACCACTGAGGGACCAGAACAGAAAACAGGCATGAATGTGCAGTTTGACCACCTGGTGCTCGTAATGAGAGGAACACAAGGCGACCACAGCTGGCAGATCGGAGTGGTCTTGCTGGAGTGTAGGGAGCAATTAGAGTGGGGCAGTCCCCTGAGCAGCCTAGAATGCCAACACTAGCACCTTGAAGCAAATGCATGCGGCAATAGGCAGCCAGTGAAGGCCAGTGAGGAGTGGGGTGACATGAGCCGACCTGGGCTGACTGGTGGCCAGGCGGGCTGCAGCAAGGCTCAAGGCTCAAGCCTGCTTTACTCAAGATGGTATTGTCAGTACCACTTGCCTTTTCATTCGCTCAATATTAAGTCTGAATTGGTTGGAACTTCCTAAAACATGCACCATCATGCAACACTTACACCATCTGCTTCAAAAGCACTTATTTTGTTTTGCCACCAGTTTGGAGCTATTAGATCAGCACTGCCAAGCAATGTTTTAAAAGTGTTCCCTGGGCATGACAATGATCAAGCTTAGCCAGTCCTATCAGTCAAATCACATTCACATTACCAGAGTATGTAAGCCTACAGTACATGACCAGATTGCACTTCCCAGACACATCAGTTCCACAACTGATATGTAGTTTGCTTTTTGTGTACCTTGAAGTGTATTCCCTTTCAAAAAATCTGCAATGTAACCTATAAAATTGGCGCATGATGGGTCATTGTCATATGTTTTTGATACATCCATGCCATTCTTTTTCATCAGCAGAATTTGTGAGCTAAATTTGGTAAATGGCAGTACTTCGACTGCAATCATATAGGCTGCATTGAATTTTATTTTTAACTCAAATTCTTTGTCTGCTGTTTTCTCACTGGCAATGGCCATGGCATGTGCTAGTGCAGTATCTCTAGGGGCAGACTTGGACACATACCGTATTTAAGTAATTGAAAGTAAACAATATTTGGTAGCATATCCCTTGCTTGCAACCCATTGACAGCACCAAACTTGCATTCTTCTTTTGCAATGCTTTTCCAGGCCCTTACTGCAGCCTTGTTCAGTAGTCGACTAAAATTGATGACCAAATTAGTTGTCAACTAATTTATTTGTTGATTCGTTGGTTACATCTATGCTACGGGGCAGCCTGTAGTGTAGTGGTTAAGGTAAATGACTGGGACACGCAAGGTCGGTGGTTCTAATCCCAGTGTAGCCACAATAAGATCCGTACAGCCATTGGGCCCTATAGACGGCACATAATGTGTTGTCTATGTCCCACCCCATTCTACTGAATGCACTTCTGAATGGATTATGAATGTTACCCAAAGAACATGTTACCCAATGTCAATTAGTTTTTTCTCTGTGACTTCTGACAGTACAGTTGACGTGAAATCTCCGTAGAATTTATGGTAAGCGTTGGGTCCATCCATAGAAATTTGGAAGAGGTGTGAGGTTTAGCTCATCGGTCAACTCAGTGAAGTGTGACAGGCAGTTCTGTGCTGTGCTGTGCATGCCAGAAATTGTTGTTCCGTACCGATGAACAGATCATTACATGAGGAAGGATTTGGTTGAGGATTCTGTGAATAGAAGAGAAATACAGTTTAGCCTACTCAAGAGTTCACCATTTCATGTAACATCTTCGTTGTATTACCCAAATCATAAAAAGCCTAACTGTATTTGGCTTTTTGATTCACAATCACAATAAAAGATAAAGTCTATTTTAAACACAAAAATAAAACATTATTCTTCAAACCTTATTATATAGCTCATAAAATTAATCTTATTCTTGCAGTATAGTTTCCCCTCAGGGCTCATAAACTTGCAGCTCTCCCTCTCCCTCAGTCTCTCAGTCATTCACACACACACACACACACACACACACACACACACACACACAAATACACACACTCTCTGTTTCTCTCACACACACACACACACACACACACACACGTTAGGACTGCCTCCCTCTCTGTCTGACCAGCTATGCATGATAAACAGCAAAAAGATAAGGTATTTACAACTATAGCTATAAAGAAATAGACAAACTGGTGTTAACACACTGTACCTAGTTATGTAGAATTTATTTTTATCCTCCGGGGGTTCTTTTTTCGTTACTTTCGTATTTTTTTTGTTGTATGTAAAATAAGTCGGATGTCTCCATGTTAGCCCATTACCGCTAAGAGGACATGTATCGATCACCCAGCAGAGGTGTACCGACTACCTTGGTCTTTCTTTTTCTCCATTTTGCTAAAAGTGGAGCCAATCTAAGCTATGAAAGATGGTGTGCATTGAACTGTCAATGATCTCATCCCATCCACAGTTTATTTTGTGACATCATCACCTGTGCCTTATGGAAACACCTGAATCTGACTAGCTACACAAAGCCTGCAGCCAACGTGACTAAATTTGTTTACAACACCCAGCCCAATGTTTCTTCTCATCTACCTTCATTATATGGATTGAATAACTAAAAGACATGTTGAAGGCATTGATCATAATCTTTACTAGTACTCCTTGAGATCATGCCTTGAAATGCCTTTCCACAAAACAAAACAGCGACATGCCTATACTCGCTTTTACTGGCAGGAAAGTATCATATATTTAAAAAAGTTATTTAGTTAATGAAATGTATTGTAGTATTTTAAGGACTATAAACAAAACAGCCGTTAGGAAACTTGCAAACCAAGAAGCCTTATCGTTGAGCTGTATTAATTAATAGTTGCGATTACGGAATTCCAGGCGTGTTGTACGTGTATTGTTAATATTGTAAAAAAAATGTTTTACATGAAGTTTATGAGGTGTATCTCCACGGGACTTACATTTTAATGGTTAACGGCATGTGGTCGATAATAGGTGCTTGAACACTCGACAACATAGCACATAAAATTGAATTAACACGTTAACGTTAGCTAGTTGAATACCTATTGGCTAACTAACGCTCCCTGGCTAACATCATACATCAGGTTGTTCGTTGAACCACTTGATCAGATCACCTTTCTAGATAAGACAGTAAATGATGTTCTTACCTGTACACTTTGTACTGGTTGGGGCCCAAAGAACTGTCGTAATGTGGATACACCAGCGACGACAACTGACTGATGTTTCCATGATTTCATGTGACTCTCCAGGGCAGACCTGCCCATACTTGACAGGTCAAAGTCCTTCATGCATTGTTTGCATCTTGCACGATGAATGTTGCTCTTGTCGGGCAAAAGCCAACTACTGTGTCTATTTCCAGCCATGCTGGGTTAAATTTACACTTCCCTGGCCTTGCTATCTAAAGTTATGTTGTTTCCAGCATCCTGACCATTAACGTTCATGCTTCTTCGTTCATGTAGCAGGTAGATAATGGGGAGGGGCAGTAGCGCGAGACGAAATATAGCAAAAGAAAAAAATCAATTCTGGAAAAAGAATATTATATTACAATTTGATTCATAAAACCATGGGGAATATCACTAAGGACTATATTTAAGGATTTGCAAGCACTTGAGCACAAAAGGGACTCTTTTCAAGGTATTCCAGTACTTGAATTCCTGATGACGAAATTCAAGCACGTCAAGGACCTGATATGAACCCTGTATAAAGTTAGCAATGGAGATTATTCATTTTTCACCTTTCACGACATTGGTATCGTATCTTAGATTAGTGGATATTGACTGCCTATTGGCCCTTTGTCATTTTTTCCCATTTTGCCAAATGTACCCAATCTATTCCAATTATTATACACCGTCAATGACCCTGCCCCTTAACGGCCTGGATGGGGCTATCGTTCCTGAGAACGACATGCCTTCTTCAAGCCATATTGTCTAGCCCGTGATTCTGAATCCGAGGCACTATTGTGCGCAGCGATTCAACTAACCCCTGTCCCTCCCCTACTATGAGATGTTTAAAAGTAGAATTACCAATATCTTATCTACAGTGTGGTATAAGACAGCATTCTCAGTCTTGAAAATGGCATTTTGGGAACACTTCATTAAATGTCACATCCCATAACAATAAATGAATAAATGCGTATAGTATTAGTATAATAGTTTTACTGTGAACATACCACTAAATATTGGTTCATGTTGTTGAAGAAAAAAGAAAACTGCACCCTAAATGTTGTACAGACGATAATATGTTTCCCAGCAATGACAGTGAATACACCAACAGGGTTTCTGTCATCAGCTGCTGTTGTTTTCCTTGGTCGACTTGTTCGATATCTGTTGCTCAGTACGCCAGCAGTTTCTTTTTCAGAGCATTCCAAGTTGTTGTACAAGCTATCACCAATTCTTGAGATTTCCCCTCTTTTCTGAGCCTTAAAATGGCTTGCTTTTCTCCCAAAGACAGCCCCCTGGTCTTCATGTTAGTTTATCTTTTCTAACACAAATGCAGTCTTCATAGGAAAACACAAGGCTAAAACCAAGAGTAGACATTCAGAACTATTTAGTGTTTAACCAGTCAATCTAATAGGACACATCTGGGAAACAAGAAACACCTGTCAGTCACATGTTCCAATATTTTTGCTCACATGAAAATTGGGTGGTCTAACAAATCTAGATCAACCAGGAAATAAAAGCTGAAATTCACATTTGGTCTCATGCGCTGGTCAGCTTGCTGACTTCCCTCTCCCGGAGCATGCATTGTTAGCCCCCACCTTTTGGCACACATGCCTGTGGGGGAGGGCTAGAGAAGGATTCCTGGAGCCCCCTTCTCACACATTCCTACAGGGTTTGAGTACAGGAATACTGGAGATGGCATAAAGATGTTTCATGATAATCCCAGGCCAGAATATAGTAATGTTTGGTGTTATTCTGATTGGTTCAGTGAGACTGGTGTAATGGTCTAGTTTTTGTAACAGTCTACCTTTGATATCATAACCATTCAGGGGCCGGGCAACTGGGCAAAAGCTGTCTGCAGAATCCCCCCCTGACCACTGCCTGGTGGGGGCTGGCTGTAAATTACAGATGGGTGACTCACTTTTAGGGTCAAGAACTAAGGCCTGGATTTCGGAGATAAGGAGAAGAAACCAAGCAATCTGGGGTTGTGTCTCCTTTCCTTTCATTCACCCAAATCAGGTTTATCCTAAAGGTATATTACCATGAGAGGCACAAATTTTTACAGCATAATGCAGTTACAGTGGGGCAAAAAAGTATTTAGTCAGCCACCAATTGTGCAAGTTCTCCCACTTAAAAAGATGAGAGAGGCCTGTAATTTTCATCATAGGTACACTTCAACTATGAGAGACAGAATGGGGGGAAAGAATCCAGGAAATCACATTGTAGGATTTTTAATGAATTAATTGGTAAATTCCTCGGTAAAATAAGTATTTGGTCACCTACAAACAAGCAATTTTTCTGGCTCTCACAGACCTGTAACTTCTTCTTGAAGAGGCTCCTCTGTCCTCCACTCGTTACCTGTATTAATGGCACCTGTTTGAACTCGTTATCAGTATAAAAGACACCTGTCCACAACCTCAAACAGTCACACTCCAAACTCCACTATGGCCAAGACCAAAGAGCTGTCAAAGGACACCAGAAACAAAATTGTAGACCTGCACCAGGCTGGGAAGCCTGAATCTGCAATAGGTAAGCAGCTTGGTGTGAAGAAATCAACTGTGGGAGCAATTATTAGAAAATGGAAGACATACAAGACTGATAATCTCCCTCATAATCCCTGATAATCTGGGGCTCCACGCAAGATCTCACCCCGTGGGGTCAAAATGATCACAATAACGGTGAGCAAAAATCCCAGAACCACACGGGGGGACCTAGTGAATGACCTGCAGAGAGCTGGGACCAAAGTAACAAAGGCTACCATCAGTAACACACTACGCCGCCAGGGACTCAAATCCTGCAGTGCCAGACGTGTCCCTCTGCTTAAGCCAGTACATGTCCAGGCCCGTCTGAAGTTTGCTAGAGAGCATTTGGATGATCCAGAAGAGGATTGGGAGAATGTCATGGTCAGATGAAACCAAAATAGAACTTTTTGGTAAAAACTCAACTTGTCGTGTTTGGAGGAGAAAGAATGCTGAGTTGCATCCAAAGAACACCATACCTACTGTGAAGCATGGGGGTGCTTTGGGGCTGTTTTTCTGCAAAGGGACCAGGACGACTGATCCGTGTAAAGGAAAGAATGAATGGGGCCATGTATCGTGAGATTTTGAGTGAAAACCTCCTTCCATCAGCAAGGGCATTGAAGATGAAACGTGGCTGGGTCTTTCAGCATGACAATGATCCCAAACACACCGCCCGGGCAACGAAGGAGTGGCTTCGTAAGAAGCATTTCAAGGTCCTGGAGTGGCCTAGCCAGTCTCCAGATCTCAACCCCATAGAATCTTTGGAGGGAGTTGAAAGTCCGTGTTGCCCAGCGACAGCCCCAAAACATCACTGCTCTCTAGAGGAGATCTGCATGGAGGAATGGGCCAAAATACCAGCAACAGTGTGTGAACCTTGTGAAGACTTACAGAAAACGTTTGACCTCTGTCATTGCCAACAAAGGGTATATAACAAAGTATTGAGATGAACTTTTGTTATTGACCAAATACTTATTTTCCACCATAATTTGCAAATAAATTCTTTAAAAATCAGACAATGTGATTTTCTGGATTTTTTTTTCTCATTTTGTCTCTCATAGTTGAGGTATACCTATGATGTTTAAAATTACAGGCCTCTCATCTTTTTAAGTGGGAGAACTTGCACAATTGGTGGCTGACTAAATACTTTTTTGCCCCACTGTATCATGAAAACTCCCAACTACAGCATTCATAGATATGATGGGACAGCCTGTAGCATAGTGGTTAAGGTCAGGAAGGGCTGCCATTTGTGAGGGGCCTGAGAGCTGGGGTTTCTGGTCAATGTTGTTTAGACTACCTTTTGGGGAGTTTCGAGCAAAGATAAGGGAAAGATGTATGAGTGGTCCAAGGGCAGTTGGGTCATGGGAAAAGAATCCTCCAGAACATTGGTGACCTCCCTGTGACCCCATACCTGGTCACTTCCAAGGGGGAAGACTCCGGACAATGCCACAGTGCCCTCATTTGGGCACTGCTGCCATTACACCGGTGACTGCTCTCCTAGATTAAATATTCAAAACTTCTATTAAGATAGTAAATAGACCCGGTAAAACTTTGAAAACATTGTCCGTGTGATCCTTGTATTATTGCATTAAGTCTTATGTCATGGTAACAGGGAGTGCATGTAAAATGGATAATCAGGAGGGAAGTTTCATGATAACTGCAACATAATAAAACATAAGGGTAATCTGTTGGGTATGGATGTGATCCGGTAAATACAAGGAATCGGATGAGATACATTTCATACCAAATGGAGTTTAATAAACCATAGTTTCAAGGGAAAACCTGCATGTCCTCTCTTGGTAATCATCTAATTTTCCCTACTTAACAACCCCCAAGGGTGGGGGTCTAAATTCCAGATTTGACCACCCCTCCAGGTTGATTTATGGCACTGCCGCCTGGTTTCAAACGTATGACTTGGCATAAAAGCAAGGGAGACAGACCAATCTGGGAAGACCGTAACCGGCTTCCCGCACAGCACGTTCTATGTATGTGTCGCAACGGAAGATCGTATTCGACTTCCCACACAACATATTGTACGTATATGTAAGTATCAGAAAGATCGTAATCGGCTTCCCATACACGGCATATTCTATACTCTTTGTTTGTGTGTAGCCAACGCAGGCTAGGTATGATGATTTACTCTATCTCTATTCTTAATTTGTGTATCTATAATTGACTATTGGAATTCTAAAGCTAATAACCTACCTGTCTGCGAATAAACTATTTTGTTTGTAACTTGCGTGATCTCCATGACTCTAATTCATCTTGTACCTTTTTAGCCTAAATTACAACTGAAATGGTGGGAAATGGTGGCTGAAGACCGACCGATCGGCGGCTTGGTACATCTGTGGTAGTTCTAAGCTGTGAGGCCGTCAAGTTTCTGCCCATTAAAGGATCGGTGACGCACGGCTCTTGTAATTTGATGCAATGGGAACCCATGGGCGTTACGGCGCTGGTTCCTGTCAAATTAGCTCTAAGGAGCCCAGTTAATGCTACGCCGATCTGGGCTCGCAACTATCATGGCAGTTTTGCATGTATTGTGTTGGCTGGACCCTCAGCCTCTGAGTTCTCCACCAAACTGAGATTTCAGCAATGATGCTAATCCCGGGAGCATATATTGAGTAATGGTGGCGTAGGTAAGAGTCGAGTGTAATCACTCCCGAAGTTCGCGTATGTTTCAAACCCAAATTTCTCAATTCTAATCTTAAATAGAGTCAGATAACGAAGGTAGATGTATTGACCCTACTGTGGAGATTCTTGGTCAGCCCAGACCAGTAAAGAGCGGAAGGCAGAGTGGTACTACTGTCTTTGTAACATGGTTTATTCATTAGCTGATCTAGACTCTCCGCATAGCGGTCATTACTATTTAACCCTACTAAAATTCTTCCAGCAACACCAGAAGGACAAGCACGCAAAAACCCCTTCGGCCCTCACTAAATTCCGTCATTGGGTTAGCGTGGGGTTTTAGCGTATAGCAAAAACAAAGAAATTGACCTTGCTGTTCCAATACTTTTGGAGGGGAATGTATATTTTTTATTATAACACTTGGCTTTAGGGGAAAAATCTAGCATTTTCAAGGTATATGTTCAAAATTCAAGCACATTTCTAACCTTACACAACATTTAAAATGAAGCATTTTCCAAACTTGCCAGTCTCTGTATGAACCCGGTAATTACAAAGAAAATGTCAGAACTGTCAGTAACAGCGTTTTAAAAATGTAAACCTGTTATCAGCAGCAAGAATGCCAGATTCAAATTTGCCAAAAATACAGAAAAGGTTGGGACGAAGTTTCATAGACCAAAATAATTCCAAAATAAAACTTTGGCCTCATCTGCGATGGAAAGCCAAAAGACAGAAATCTGCCAAAATAAAGATAAACTGAAAGTGACTTGAAGCCCTGAAAAGGCATTTCCAAAAAAATGTTGATGTCAATGAGGCATAGATCTGATGCAGCTATTGCATTGAAGGGCTCAGCAACCAAATATTACAAATAGTAATGGTTAATTATGGATATGGTCCCAATATCTTGCATATCCTGAATGAAAGCTTGCTCACAAAAATATTAATACATTTTCATAGCAGACTAATCTTTTTCTTCTTCTTTTAAATATGATTTAAAATAAGACTTAGCATCAATGTTCATTCAATGAATTTTTTCCATCAATTATTCAACAAAAAACAACCCTGTGACTTCAGAAGGTCAGTCATGTATTATCCTCAGTCTGGCATACACGTTATTTACTTCTCATGAAGGCATACCCTTGGATAACAAGGGAGTATTTACTGGGATAACTGTTAAAGTTTTCCCTCATTTTTATTTTTCTGGATATGTTATTCAATAAGTGTTTCCCCAAAAATGTTGGGAGAAAGGAAGTACAGAATTGTGAAATATCACGTTAAGACAACCCCCCCTTATAAAACTACAGTCAGTTCAGCTGGTAAGTGTTCATACATGCATACATGAGCAGGTGACTCAGTGGCAATAGTTGTGATTTTTCGGATTCATTCAATTGAAATGTGTGACTCAAGTGAATTGTAAATTAATTGTCCTCTGACAATTATTATTACTTGAATTTTATCAACACTTGTCCTTGAATTGCAAATTAAAGTGATTGTTATATTTTTCATTTCAAACTGTGTGATCATCAAAACATGATGTGCTGAAAAAACTTTTTTGTTTAAAGTTAATTTACCAAACCCATTTAGCATACACTATGCTATTGTGTAAGATCACATTGAAAAAATCACAGTGAGAGCTTATGCTAGCTACTGCTGCAATCAAAGATACTAAATCTCATCTGTTTGATTTGTTTAACAGCTGAGGAAATATTTACCCTGACAGCCATGTCACTGTAGAAGTTCATCTTCGTCAAAAAAAATGCTGTCTGTGAATTGAGAGAAAGAAAGCATTACATTGCTGTCACTAAAATCCAAGTCTTTCTATCTATCCTGAAAAAAACATAACCCCCTTTATACATAATACATGATAAGGCTCGGAAGCACAATGAGTTGAAAAAGAAGAAGGGAAGTCAGACTTTGTACTGAAGGGATGGACTGCTTCTTAATACATAATGCAGACATGACCAGAAAAAAAAATCAATGGTAGTCAAGCTGGAAACTAATGGAGATATATGATCGTAAAGTACTCTCCAATGAGTTTGATAATCAATGGGGCTCCAATGAGGATAGATTAACAAAGGCACAAATATAGGCCATGCATTATTGTATGATTTATCCACTCAAGCTTTATCCACTGGAGTTTCAGGATAAACTCTGCAAGAAACGTAAAAGGATATGTCAGCATATCTGCTTTAATAATAAGGGGAAGCAGCTGGCAAAGGAGGAAAAAATATATCAAATGGATGCTATGATTGGTCTAATCCCAACCCAAAGTGAGGAGTTCAGATCAGATTAGAAACTGTCAGAGGTGGAAAATCCATCTTCAGAAAGTAAGTCCTCTGTACTTTGTCTCCAAACTAGCAAAGGAATGTTCAGCTAAAAACTTCAAATGCATCTTGCTGTTGTTTTATTTAACATTGAAATAAAATTGTCACACCTAGAAAGGATTATTAGAATCGCAAAGCTCTGATCAAAGCAAATATTTCCCAGAGTGGCAGAGAATCAGCAATATGTTTGATTAATATGCAGAAACACAGGAAATCATCTCTCATGCTTTGAATATTTGTTAAGGTAGATGACATGGTAGACAAGGGTTTTCCTTAGATGCATAGGCTTAATTCATAGGCAGGTCAAAAATGACCCGACTTACAAAAATTGTATTTCTTTTTTTATATTTATTTCAGATATTTCCATTGAGATGGCCATTGCAGAACATGGTTGTTATTTTCACGTAACGATTTCTGTGTGGAATGACCTACGACCAAGTCTCCATTTCCAAGCAGAGGTGACCAGATTGTCTGCCAAAATTGTTTGACTTTGTTGGATTCATTGTGCCATTGATTTTAAATTGTGGACCTGGACCACTGACAGCAAAACATCAATGAACCACCTCAATATTTCACAATCGGTATAAGGTGCTTATCCTTGTATTCCTCTTTTGCCGCCAAACATGCTGATGGTGTATAGGGCCAAAATGTTAAATTGTGGTTTCATCTGACAAATTTTAAAACCATGATCTGGGTTCTTTATGGCCTCCTTCATCATCTTCCTCACCGTCTGTGGGGACAGTGTGCCCTTGTATCCTCGCAAGTTCTCAACCATTCCATATGTCTTACATATGTTTACTATTGCACTGACAGTTTTAGGTGGTATGTTAACCATTTATGTATTTCTTTGTACCCATTACCAGAAATGTCATGGTCAATTACCAACCGCCTCTTCTGAATGAAGACTTTCGCTTTTCCCATGCTGATGGATGACAAAGGGATTTTGCATGCTTGTTACCTCATTTTTACGCTCTAGTGAAACAGGAAGTGAAGGAATGACACAATATACTGTACTACCTTTAGACTAAGATTAACGAAATAAAGAGTACAATTTCATTGCCAAATTAGAATAATTGTTAAGTGTGGGATGGTTTTTCAGAAAAAATTGCATGGATGGTGCAGTGGGTAGCACTGCCGCCTCACAGCAAGGAGGTCCTGGGTTCGAATCCCAGGATGTTCTCCCCGTGTTCGTGTGGGTTTCCTCTGGGTACTCCGGTTTCTTCCCACAGTCCAAAGACATGCAGGTTAGGCTGATTGCAGAGTCTAAATTGCCCGTGGGTATGAGTATGTGAGTGAATGGTGTGTGTGCCCTGCGATGGACTGGCGACCTGTCCAGGGTGTATTCCTGCCTACCGCCCAATGTATGCTGGGATAGGCTCCAGACTAAAAAAAAGTGTAGAAGCAGATATATAGCCTACAATATGTACGTATATAGGCCTATACATGATTATTAATATTTGTAATTTCAGTAATTGACCAATTAAAATCACGGCTACCAACTGTGCATTAACAGTCACTCAATGATGGTGTCACCCACAAATCACTTTGATTATCACCGTAGGAATAAATGTTATAATGTTTTATGTAATAATACAGGGCAAATCCATCGTGACTGACATAAAATTAGAGTTTTGTGACTATATTATTATAGTATTATTTAAACCTGCCATTGTATTTATTATTAAGTTTCAAGGTTTTTGGCAAACTATACTAGGCCCTTGTTTGACATGGAAATATTATTTACTGGCGTTAAAAAAAATGGACATGCAAAAAAACCTAGTCACCTTTAATTCAAACTTTTCTTCAAACCACTGGAAGTAGAAAATTGCATCTAACACAATGTAACGACTATATCTCAGTAATGATAATCAAAGAAAATGGTTATTTATTTTTCCAGTAATTACATAAATATAACGTGCAGCATGGGTTGACAAAGTTAAGTACCACCACTACTATTGCTTAAATTGTAAACAATTATATTATTCCAAACACTCATTTTCATTTTACGGCATGGCTCCACTGCAACCATCAACGTCAGCCATCGCCATCAGACATTGGATGCAAAGGGAAGTAATCCATTGCAATTAATGACAGTGGCTCCACTGTAGCCATCGCGTCACGTTTGATGGCAGCATGAGCCCATTCATTCCATCCATCCATCCATTATCTGAACCCGCTTATCCTGAACAGGGTCGCAGGGGGGCTGGAGCCTATCCCAGCATACATTGGGCGAAAGGCAGGAATACACCCTGGACAGGTCGCCAGTCCATCACAGGGCACACACACCATTCACTCACACACTCATACCTACGGGCAATTTAGACTCTCCAATCAGCCTAACCTGCATGTCTTTGGACTGTGGGAGGAAACCGGAGTACCCGGAGGAAACCCACGCAGACACGGGGAGAACATGCAAACTCCACACAGAGAGGCCCCGGCCGACGGGGATTCGAACCCAGGACCTCCTTGCTGTGAGGCGACAGTGCTACCCACTGCGCCATCCGTGCCGCCCCCCATTCATTCCCATATAATGAATTCATTTTAATGAGAAATGTTTTCTGATTTGACTCCATACAAATTATAAAGTAAATACTTACAACTAAAAATGAAATACAGTACATGTTGGAGTAGACCTAATTATGAATAGCAGAAGTAGTATGAACAAGACAGAAAATCTTACAGAAGGTTATCAAAACAAATTTTGGCATGTCACTATTGGAAAACAATTTCCATTTCAACTAACATCCAAATGAGGTCATATCAATTGATTTAGGTAAAATTAACATTTGTCTTTGTATATAGAGCTTGAATTCAATTCTGATTCTTTTTAATAACTTAAATTGTGTGACTGATGTTACATATTTCAACACCAGCCCTGTCAACACTAATAGTTGACCTGGGGTTTTGTTTGTCATGGATAAGTTACTCATAACCTCTAATAAGAGAATTATGAAAGGCACAAAATATCATGATGGAAAGCTAAGCAAAAAAATAAATTGATGTTTTTTGTGAGTGACGTTACATGCAGACTAGACCAATCTTTAGGGCCATGTACTGTATTCAAAGTTTCTCTTGACAGATGTAATTATGGTAAAGTAATCAATTTACTGTAATCGCAAAGGAAACTTTCATACTGAAGGCCAGTTTGTGTGTCGATAAGGACCTTTCAAATATATGGGCAATTCCATTCTTTGTGATGACGTTTAAGTGGCATTTTTTTGTGGGAGAGGCCTCTTGGATCAAATCTATAATTTCCAGTATCTTTTAGGTCTTATAATGTCAGTTAAATGTTTTCTACAATGATTATATTTCTTTTGGTCCATGTCCACCTTTTTGAGGCTTTCAGCAAATCCAAACATTTCACTTAAAGCATAATGTTTTGTGATTAATTGCCTTAGTTTTTACACCGGGAGGTTAATTAACACTTGGACAGTGAGTGGGACTGGGCTGCCGCTACTGACGGCTATGGAATGTCATCTGGCTACTAACGTCACTGCACCACCGCAGCTGGTTTTCTCTTTCTATCCATGTTTTGGCAACGAGTGCTAGATACTAACTGCCTTAGTGCTAGATACTTTCAGTTGTGATGGCATCTGCTACCTGCTATTACGGATTGCACCAGCTGTGTCGCTGCAGCTAAGATTACCTATTGAATATCTGTGTATAGGCTATATAATGCCGGGGTTGGGAAAAAAAGACCAGCCCTCACAACACCGGCCTACCGGGAAAATTCCCGAACTGCCAGATGGCCAGTCCACGCCTGGTTGACAGCGCTGGACTACAAGAAAACTAAAAGAGAGGATAGCAGAACACAAGTATGCTATTACAACTGTTAGGGTCTATACCAGAGAACTGTTCTGAGAACTGTATGAATGTTCTGTGGTTAATGCACGTTCTCTCCTCATCAAATTCCATATGGTCAATATTTTGGTAATTACTTCCAGAAACAGACATTTCAGGTCTATAATTCAAGCTCCTCAGGATGAAAAATGACACTGCCGCCCCCTACTGTTGGAAACTTGCAGTCTGAAAAGTATTTTAGACTGCTATGGATTAGAGTGCTCACATTTGCCATCTGGTTGTGCTGTGGAAAAACTAAAAAATATATGCTAATTTGCTGCCGCTCACCAGATCCCGGAAGCGCCAAATGAAACGCAAACACTGTAAATAATTAAATTACATTATTTAATTACTGTCCGAAAAAGTGCATACACAGTCAGACGACATACCGTCATCATTTGTCTGAAGCAGGCCCTTGCTGTGTATCCTCGCCACATCCTCTGGACAATGGTTGCATTTCTGTGGAGGTGTCTGAAAGATTTATGGAACACATTAGTTTATTAAATTATTTTAAAAGTACGTTATTTTCACATCAAAATATAAAACTGCTGTACCCCTATGAGATGCGTGATATATGTACAGTGCAGTCCGCTAGACAGTGCCACAATTTTGTTTTTTTTTTGCTCTGTACAAACAGTTGAAATAAAACCATGCGGTTAAAGTGCAGACTTTCAGCTTTAATGAACCTTATAGAAATTACAGCTCTTTTTACAGCTCTCATTGTCCCCCAATTTGAATAGACCAAAGGTAATTGGACAAATTTAAGACAAACTTAAAGTCATCATATTCAATATTTTCTTGAAAATCCTTTCCAATCAATGACTGCCTGAAGTGAACAACCCACAGACATTACCAGGTTATATGGGTTGTTTATTCATTTTCACTGCAAGGTTAAACATTTCACTGGACCGGATTTTAATCATGATTTAGCGAGACAAAACTGGGATCGAATTACATGAATTCCTACAGTTGATGATGCCGTTCCATTTTTTCCTTTTTTACTGGTTGCAAATAAACATTCCAGATTTAAAGAATTCAGAATCAAGAATAGAGATAATCCGTTGTTTTCCAGAGAACTTGCTCAGCTTATTCATATCAGAAACAAGCAATGGTCCCAAGTAAGAAGGAACAAAAGCAAAGAAGATTGATATCACTCATAAATAAGTGCACTAAATCAGCTAAATCAGACTACTCTCTGACTTTGACACAGGACAGTTTTAATAATTCATAAAAAATCTGGTAAACAATCAAAGTCTTACAAAATAAAAAACTTTCTGAATTTCCTCAGCAATTGCAAATTGGTGAGGTCATAATTACGGATAAATCTGATATGTTAAATGCTTTTAATAGTCATTTTGAGGAGGCAGTTCTGCAACGACTGTGCAGATCTTATTGTGGCTACACCGGGGATCAAACCACCGACCTTGCAGGTCCCAGTCATGTACCTTAACCACTACGCTACAGGCCACTTATCATCTGTCTCCAAGAGAGTATTCTCAGCCACAGGTGTCACTGTCAACAGAATATGCACGTGTTTGACTCCAGAGTATTTTGGCATGCAAATATTTCTGAACAAAAACTGAATTAGCTAGCCAACACAGTCAGCCTATGTTTCAATTCCTTGATACAACCCCCCCCCCACCACCCACCCACCCCTTTTTCAGTAAAGACAGTAATGAAATACCAAATTATTTGTTATTTATATCCCTACCATCAACAGTCTTTTTATTGAATTGGCTCACCGGCAATATTATTTAAAGTCATTTCTGGTGTGTTGCAGGTTGCAGGTGTAAGTCTTGCAAAATGATCTTATCTAAAGTCAGAAACAGGGGCTGGCTCACATGCCTTCATTGATAACCTAACTGCTAATGAATTGATGAATTCTGAAGTGAACATAAGCATTTCATCTGCTCAAATTCAATCAAATGTCTCCAAACTCATTAGATGGTACTTCATCCCACAGCAAGCCAATGATCCAAAACTCACACCAGTGTTCTCTCTCTTCTTAATGATGGTCTAAACAGTTTGTTTTGGTAAGCCTATTGTTTGGCCAATGTCTCTGACTGTTTTTTCTTCGGATTTCTCAACCTCATAATGGCTTCCATGATTTGCATTGGCACAAATGGGAATAACAGACTCCAAAGGCAATCAAAAGCCTTGAATCAAGACTAAAGACTGAAAGGAAGTGATTGAATACATCTGACTAATCAGCCGTCCAATTACTATTGGTCCTGGGGGGGGCTACCTATAAAAAGAGATGTAAATACCCTCAAATTAAAGGTGTCTGTCTGTCCTTAAAACTTACATTCATTGTTTCATTCCAAATCCATATGCTGGAGTACAGAACAAAGAGAAAATATGAATTGACGTTACCTAAAATAAGCCCGCACTTGGCAACCCCGAAACCAGCTTTGGATCTGGATAGCCGCAAGGTTCTCTTTGTATCTGTTGTCCTCAGCAATCCTTGAATATTTGCACAAATACAACAGAAATGTGGTTACGAGTTAAATGGTTTATCACATGTCAAATGTGTCATTTAACGAGTGAAATTGCTTGTCTGTAACGTAAGGACTGTAAGGACATTCGCGGTTAAATAATGTCATCTAACGTTAACGTTGCGTAGTTGAACTATTTAACATGACTTGAGGTTGATTGTCTTTGCTACTTAACCTAGTCTCTGCTACCCAACTAACGTTAACAGTAAACATGAATAACTCAATTCGTAATACTCAATGACATTAGCTTTAGTTTACTTGGAAATTATTTTTCTCCCAACCTAAAGTATGTAACTGTGGGTTTATGTAAATGCTAACGTTAGCTACAGCAAGGGATTTCACACACAAATTACAGCTAAGTGAAGTCACTCGGTAGCTGGAACTAACATGACAAACGAACAGATAGAGTAAAATTCTTCCAACATGCCCATTATAGTAATGACCTATATACGCATATCAAATTCAATTTCCTAAATTACCTGTTTCTCGTAAAAAACTCTTCTTTTATTTGCCGAAACTGGTATCGAAGTCTAACAAAACTGGCCATATTTCCTCGCGAGTGTATTCTTGTCTCCATGCCAACGGAAGAGGTTAAGTGGTAAAACGCATACTACTACGGGGATTTGATTAATTAAGACAGACATAAGAAATAAACAGGGTAACGAAATGGACGAAAATAATGTTGTTTCACGGAATAAATGAATGCATTCCATAATTATCTTCAGCGAATAGGCATCATTGTTATTTAAGAGTGTTATTTAATGGTGCATTCCTATATCTGGTCATCGTAACTTAACGTCAGTCTAGCTTCCGCACTAAATGAGTGATACTATACCATTCCGATTCTTTTCGAGGGACTGGATCTTTATGCTGCGCTCATGTCGTATCGGAATTACTGAAATTACCTCCTTCCGACTGGGAAAAAAAACATTCAGGTTGTAATTCCAAGTGGGAAATATGGGAACTTTCTGACAGCTCTGATATTCACATGTTGGTAAAACATACGCACGTCACGTGAATGTAGCAAGCTTCCTCGACCAAGTGAGCAACCGTTCAAGTTAACAAAATAATATTCACTGTATAATTTTATATTTGCAACAGTTCGCCTCCCCACAGTGTTAATGATGAATTGTGGGCCTACTAGTGTACCTCTTACAAATGGTTTGGTGCAGCTGTTAAGGTGATAGCTATGTTGTTAGCGAGAAATAGAGGGAGCTACTATCAACTAGCTGACAAACTAACAAACTGCATGTGCAACCTGTGTCAACAATTTAGACAACATTATCGGATCAAGCATAACTTTTTCCTGTTATTTCCCCATTGTGTGTCCCTGTTCAAAGATGCTGACACGTAACGTTTCGTTTATTTATACGTGTTTTTCGAAAAAATGGGGTTTGAAGTTGCACTTTCGAACGCATGCAACAATGCTTCCATTTATCGATTGTAATATAGGCCTATGTTTATCGGTAATGTGATTATAATAATGATGAATAATTATAATTATGAATTACCCACAGTATAATGAAATTCCTACAACTATGATGGGTTATTAATGTGAGAAGAAAATATATCTTCTTTTGATTTGACTAGTAGGCTATTAAAGTATTACACAGTATGCCTAGCATATAAATCCTTCAACTAGCAATATAGGTTTATAAGCTACCAATGATGATTAATTTAAGAACAGAACACATCTGTCTGTTGAAGAAAGTAATTTGGCTACTTTGGCCCTACTTTTTTTGTTTTTGCTATGTTTGTTATTTCAAAATACATAAATACATTAATTAACCAGTCCTATTGTATATTATGACAATTATACAGTCCCCCCATTTTAGGGGACAAGAAGTAATAGCAGTTCTGAAAATGAAATGAATTATATGCTCATGAATAAATCTGTTATGCAAGCCCAACAAATAATACACCGTTGGAAACGTAATTTCATGAGCTAAAATGCTACTCAGTTGTCACTCTAATACTCTAATCCTAACTGACTGTACATTTACATTTTACATTTTTGTCATTTAGCAGACACTTTTAATCCAAAGCGACTTACAAGTGCATAGGTTCTTCCACAAGTTAAAGCATCACATCCATAGCTAGTAAAATACACATGAAGTGTTCTTCTAAACATATAGTCATCACTAGTGCAATTTTTTTTTTTTTTTTCGGGGGTTAGACGGATAGGGATATCAGAAAGGGGGGCAGGGGAAATCAGGAGGGAGGACTAAGGTATAGTTTGAAAAGGTGTGTTTTTAGTCTGCGTCGAAATAGGGGGAGGGATTCTGCTGTCCTGACAGTGGTAGGCAAGTCATTCCACCACTGAGGCACCAGAGCAGAAAACAGGTGTGAACGTGCAGCACTAGGAAGCCAGTGGAGGCCAATGAGGAGCGGGGTGACATGAGCCATGTTGCAATAATGGTAGATTGTTGGATTCTTCATTCATTCATTCATTCATTCATTATCCTAACCCGGGTCGCGGGGGGCTGGAGCCTATCCCAGCATACATTGGGCGAAAGGCAGGAATACACCCTAGACAGGTCGCCAGTCAATCGCAGGGCACACACACCATTCACTCACACACTCATACCTATGGGCAATTTAGACTCTCCAGTCAGCCTAACCTGCATGTCTTTGGACTGTGGGAGGAAATCGGAGTACCCGGAGGAAACCCACGCAAACACGGGGAGAACATGCAAACTCCGCACAGAGAGGCCCCGACTGACGGGGTTTCGAACCCAGGACCTCCTTGCTATGAGGCGGCAGTGCTACCCACTGCACCATCCATGCCGCACATTGTTGGATTCTTGTCCAGTATTTTTAATGCTTGTTTGTATAATGTGTGTAATGGTTTCAGTGTAGTTGCACTTACACATAACGCCCTTAACATAGTATAAAAGATGAGAAAATCATTGAGTGCCTGTAAAGCAGTGCTGCTTCAGGACACATTTGATTCCAAATACATCTAAAATTGGCCAAGTTGTATTTAACAGTGCTAACTTGTTTTTGAAAGGAGAGATTTGAACAATTATAATTCATAAATACTTAAAATGTGACTAGCATAATCATCTCTCCTTTCACAGTGATGTCTAGGAGGTGAGTTTCATTATGTCGAATTGAAAAGTACATACATACAGTTTTACTAATGTTCAGAGTGAGACATGTATGATGTAACCAATCTGCTTGCTTGCTATTTTGTCCATTTCTGCTGTGAGTTTGTATGCAGTTTGCTGATGTGTTTTAGCATGGACATAGATAAGTGTCATCAGTATACATTTGAGTTTTGACATCAATGCATACAGAGTGAAGATCATTTATGTATAAGCTGAACAGAAGTGGTCCAAGGATTGATCCCTGTGAGACTCCAATTGGACACGTAAATGTTAAGACCCTATCACTGATTCTGGATTCTGCTCCTGCTTTCACTGATTAAGATATGAGTCCAGTAGGTTTATTGCATTTGTAGAAAAATTGAAAAGAGACAGTGGTTTACAGTGTCAAATGCTTTTTTTAAATAAAAAAAACACCACCTTTGTCAAGACTTGATTTAATTTCTTCAATAAAATAGCTATTCCCTGTTTCGGTTGAGTGGTTAGATCTAAATCCAAACTGCATAGAATGAAGTGATAAGGGTCTTTAATTCAAATGGCTGATCAGTTGCTCTGTAATGAAATGTTCTGCCACCTTATAAGCTACAGGGAGAATGCTAATTGGGCTATAGTTGTAGCTATTTCTGTGGAATCACCAGATTTATAAATTGGGGTCACAACAGCAGATTTCCAGAAGATATGGAAGCTTGCTTGTCTTTGACATATTAACTAAACTGGGTGACTGGAGTGCTCCAAGCAATACATAGGTTTTCAAGAAGGAGTCACAACCAAATACATCCTTAGCTTTTGAGTTGAGATGACGTATCACTGTGCTCACTTTTTGTTCTGGAACCTCAAAAATATTAAAAACCGGTAATCTGTGATTATTTATTTGATCCTGGTACCAAAATACCAAGATTCTAAAAAAATATATAAAATGCCAAAGCAAGGGTTGGTGCTTTAAAGCAAGGGTTAAGGCTTATTTTTAGAGCAGAGTCCATCAGATTCCACATTTGTTAATTAAACTATTCATTGCTTTTCTTGAAACCGTTCTCAACTCTTTTAGCAAATTTGTTCTTCATGTTATTAATGGTGGTCATAAAAAGTTTGCAGGATTCATCCAAATCTTCAGATGACAATAAACCATTCCAATTGACATGTTTTAATTTGTCTTCAAATTTCTTTAAAGTCTTTTCTGAGTATTGTTTTTGGTTTTTGGTCAATTTTCTTGCAACTAGCATGATCTTATGGTCAGACATTCCATTAATGAAGTTATATCTTTTCACAATTTTTTCCAGTTTATTAATAAATATAAAATCTATTAGTTTTTTTTCTGCTGAACAGCAGTTTATTGGTAAGCAACAGTATTGCGAACAGTTATGTATCCTTGCTGCACTAACGTTAGCTAAGCAACGCTATTGTAATAATGTATCCTCACTGCACTAACATTAGCTAGCTAGCTTGCTAGTTTATGTTACACCTGAAGACACTGACATGCAAGTCATTTGTCTTTGTTGTAGATGTTTATATGTACACTGCCAGATAACCTGCAGTCATTGAAATCACTATGAATGAAATCATTCTTTCGCCGGGGTTTGGTGGTCTTGCAGTTATTTTGATCCATGGATGTTGCTTTAGTTCAAAGGTCAAAGGACACTTTAAAATCACTCATTTTGTTTTACTTTTAGGCTACTAGCAGCGAGATGATGATTGTGTTACATTAATTTAGTTTACAAAGTAGATAATGTGATCTACAAACACGGAGTAATATTAAAAGATGTGTGAACATTCCATTTAGCCTTGCATATATCGTGGATATTGGCACGGCTGGAATGCAAACTGACCAATAGAGACAATGGACCGGACCTATCCCTTGTATAAGGGCAATTTCATACCTATAGTTTGCTTGATTTGGGACAAACCAAATACAATGTTGCATTTTTTTTGGTTTGGCACAGTTATGTGTCACACTGCCTTTTTTTAAGCATTCTTACTCCTACATTCCTATATTCCTTTATTTTGTTGGGGAAGTGAAGTTTAAGGTGAAATATGGTCAATATTTCCAAATCCAGCAATTTTAACAGCCAACACCCTTGTTTAACATTCGGCACTCTGAATACCGAACACTGTAAGGTAATAAACTCTCAGCATGGATGAGGGGCAGTGATAGAGACAGAATAGACAGCATTCCACATGATTAATAGTGCAGGCTACGTCAGACGTGAAAATTTAGAAACGGTTTTTCCTTGGTCTCAAATCCAGAAATAAAAAATTGTTACCTGACAATTTTAAGAATATGGGTCCTGTCTGATTGATTGGCTGTTGATGTTATTTCCAACCTAATTAGGAAATTATTTCCCTTTTGCACATACTCTAAAATACAAAATAGAAATACCCAACCATAGTCTCCTCCAGTGGCAGCAAAGTTGTCAATATGCAACCGGCAGCTAACAGGTGCAGGTCAATGCGCTGTCCCACAGCCTCTCATCCAACTGGCAGAAATATGGGCAAAAGGGTGACCCTTTGGCAGAAATGTCCATCCATCCGGGCCAGGCATTGGGCTGGCCACTGTGGTAATTGCCTGGGAAGCTGTGCTTTGACAAGGCGGGCGAGTGTAAGCCATCATTCGTGCAGCACTGTGATGAGGTGTCACCTGGTGAGGCTGTGGAGTGGCCGCCAGATGACCCACTTCTACCCTGATTTAGGATGGCACATGCTGGGCTGGCTGGCTGAGGCCATGGTCAGGACATAAAGAAATGGACAAGGAGTCCGCACTCAGATTTGTTTTCATTATTTATTTATTGCTAAGCAAGAGGACCCTTGCAGGGAATAATTTACAATTCTGGCATTTGACATCTTGCCCAAGACTCAGTGCTCATTTACACAGCTGGATCTTCATTGGAGCAATCCAGGTAAAGCATCTTGCTCCCCCCCCCCTTCTCTGATAACTGATAAAAAGCATTGTGCCAATGATAGGGGGAAACCGTATCTTTATTAGCCCACCTATATCCAAGGGGAATGTAATGTAATAAATTGAGTGTGGCATAAAATACTATAATTTGGGAGGGTTTTATCATTATTTGTGGTGTATTGCATGGAGACAGCAGTAATCCATTAGGTGTATGCTGTTTCAATGAGGCCCTGATGAACCTTCTGCTCCTCTGCCCTGCACATAAGGGCGTCCGCTGCTGCTGACCTCACCGCCGCACTGGGAGATTCATCACCTGCATGCACCACCTTGTTATTTTATTATTCCCCCTCCCCCCTTTTTAACCATTAGGCAACTTTTAGCTGCAAAGGCAAATTCACTTTTATAGTTCAGAACAGACCTTTGTGTTTGTATTCACAACCTGGGTAATTGTACATATTCTAAACTAAGCAATGAACTAGGGGGAACAGGTTTTTTTCTTTGTCTTGTTGTCCCCCGTTGTATTTATTTAAATGCTTTAATGCTTACTTAAATGTTTTTAAATGTTGCGCATTATATGCATGCAAAATGTAAAACTGTCATTAAAATCTCATGTTCTTTATCCAGGGACCTCTGGAATTGCCTACCTCTGTGTATTTGTAGTCTTATTCTGCTATCTTTTCTATTCCTTCACATGGAATGTAATAACAGCTTGGGGGCTCCTCCATTGCATGTCCTGGAGAAAGGCTTAGCTGGCTTTTGATTGAGGCATCTCCCATTTTATTGTGCAATAGTGTTCCTGAGGATCAAGCTGAATTGTGCAGCACAAGAGAGGAGCATCCGGCATTTGATTTGAGGCAAATAATAAAATGCATCATTTGTGTCAGCACCTTGCTGTAGTCACATCTAGCCTACTGTCAGGTTCCGATTAGATGCAGTTTTATGTGGCAAAAATAATATTCTCTATAGTTAATGGAAAAACAGATATTTGCATTCCAATTTGAAAAAAGAAAATCTTATCTTATTTCAGTCTAGTCCCTCTTTGGCTTAACTTCCATCTGGGCTGCGGCTTGTTTGATTCAGAGATCAATTGCTCTTTTGATCTTTCTTCCCTTCCTCTTTATGTGTGCATGATAGTTCAATGGACAAATCCTTTCAAAGCAGATGCAAAAATGTATATTCTGCGTTGTTTTTTCAATATAAAGCACCAAACGTACCTGTTTAGTCCTTCTCATTTTGCAAGCTTTGCCATGCTTTGCTGCCGCATCTGCCCTGATGCAATTATACAAAGCTGCCCTGCTGCCTGGTTCATACCACATGCTAAAGCCATTGCGCTGCCTGCTTGTTTTGGAATGTTGCCTTTGCCCATATTGCATGCTATTTCCACTAGCTAGCTGCTTTTGCTCAAATTATCCTGCTATTCCGAATTCAGGCCTTCAGAAAAATGTTTGCACTCCGACCACCACCATCGTTCACCGGTGAACTCTACTTCTCAAAATCCCCATGAGGAGGGGTTTGTTGCCACTCCCTGTTTCAGCAGGCTTTACAACAGGGAGTGATGAGAGGCAGAGCCAATGCCAAAGTTTGCATTGATATTAATCCTCAATAAATATTGCTTAATTCCACATGAGTCTGACTGAACTGCATTTTTCTTACTAAACTATACTCAAGGCTCATCATTGTCAGTTTTAACTTATTTTCCCAGAAGAATTCCCAAGTTTGGATTAAACCTATTTTCACCAGGATTTTTTATTTTATTTTTGATGTTTCTCCCCATTTGAAATGTTTTTGGAATTAAAATCTATTATGGATTTGGTTGTTGTTGCCGTTGTTAGTAAATAAGGGAATGCAGCTTTAAGACTGGAGTTTTGTGCCCGTTGCGTGTGTGGTTTGAAAGAGAGGTTGTGGAGAGAAAGACGGTAGTTAATGTAATTTTATTCAGTGCAATAAGGGAAGCAAATGCCTAAGGATTCCTCATTTTTGCAGCAAGCTCTAAGTTGTTAAGTTGGGTGTTACTCCGAGGTTGTTGACAAGTGAACGGTGCAGCGACAGCTAACTAGCTATAATTAACAGCTTCGGCCCTGGAATCGAAAAGGAATAGTGGTTTTGTTCCCCTGTGTCTCCTACGTGTCAAATACGGTTTGGATATAGAACCAGCAAATGGTAACCCTGTGAAAAGAAATCCAATTTTAGCCTGATCTGTGAAGTTTTAAAATGCATAGAACTTGAGGTCACCCCGTGCTTGTTTTGTCATTGCACAAAAATAACAACTGTTGTTAAAACAGTGGTATCGTAAAATAATTAATTGAACCATTTGTTTTAATACTTTCAGTGTTAAAAAGAATTGAATGGAAATCAATTTTGTATTGTAATTGTTACAGAAATCTTAGGAATATTTCTTCTTTATGTCTCTGTGTGAACGTCATTAAATGTGGAGTTGAAATAGTAGACACAATGTCTCTCCTGGAATGCGCACTATCATTGTTCCATTCACAAAGCCTATGGTTAAAGGAGTAAGATGGTGGTTGGTCACACTCTAGGTTTTTATATGCAATTTGTACCAGAGGGCATTGAAGAAACAGGATGAAAGTATTAAATATGTCCGTTCTTTAGTTTTGGAGAAGTAAGCGTTTTCAATTTATCGTCTTTATTTTCAACCAGTTGACAATGTTCTCCTTGTATACGTCACATGAGAATAACCACTCCCCATATACCTCCCCTATAACTTGTGACCCATAGTTTGTGCAGCTGGCCTACAGGCAATGTGCGCAGGTGACATTACTAATAACGTTAGCTAGCTAGTTTGCTTTTCATAAGGCCTAGTTAGACAGCAAATGCAGCTTACCTATTCTGAACCAGTGACCACAGACATGAATGACACAGAGCCATACATTTGTTGGCTACTATCCCAAGCCCATGAAATGCCCCACATTTTTGACATGGTACTTAGAATGTGTTTAATGAATTAAGGGGAACGTTACAATGTGAAGTTTTATATACACTCACAGAGCACTTTATTCGGTGTTTATTAGACTTCTACTGCTGGAGCCTATCCACTTAGAGTTATGATGCGTTGTGTGTTCAGAGATGCTCTTCTGCGTACCACTGTTGTACTGTGTGGTTATTTGCGTGACAGTCACCTTCCTGTCAGCTTTCCTCTGATGTTCCTGTGTGCAGAACTGCTGCTCACTGTTTTTTTTTTTGTTTTTTTTGCACCATTCTTTGCAAACTTTAGAGACTAGTGTGCATGAAAATCCCAGGAGATCAGCAGTTTCTGAGATACTCAAACCCCCATGTCTGCCACCAACAATTATTCCAGGGTCAAAGTCACTTAGATCACCTTTTTTCCCCATTCTGATGGTTGACGTGAATGGGTACTGAAGCTCCTGACCCATATCTACTGATTGTATACATTGCACTGCTGCCACACAATTGGATGATTAGATAATCAATGTTTAATGATGAAGTAGGTGTAAAAAAAGTTAAATTAAATTAAAAAATGTTCCTAATAAAGTGAGTGTACAGGTCATTTTGTCAGAACATATAATATATGATCATAAACAAATTGGCAATTGTTCTGTTTGTATGACTTCATTAACATTCTTCAAGAAATCCTGGGTATATTTAATAATATAATCATCAGTACGCAAACGCACCAAAACAATGAGGAAATTATTAGCCTCAGTGGTCTCATTGTTTTCCTTTGTCACTCAAAGACACATTTACAGAGCATTTCAGATATATGTGTCAGCCAAGTTACTGTTGAATGTAATCAACTGAATGAGACTTCATATTAATTGTTCGATCTGTATACAATGGAATAGCAATTGCTGGTTTAACTCACACTCAGCATATAGACAAAAAACATCGGCCTACATTATGTTCTTTATTGTAATGACCCATAGAGATGCTTGTTGACTGCACTACAACCATTCTAGTGTTTTGCTGGAGAGTTAATGAAATGTATTTTTAAAGAAATATGACACTGTGCCCACTCCTGTCTGAACATTGCAAGTATTTCAGACAGCGATGGATTAGAGTGCTCTCATTTGCCACTCATCTACAATCCTCTCCTCCCTACCATCCGCAGAGTCTTTCTCTCGACTGTCTCCCGATGATGCTGCTACAACTCTCATGTTCTCCCTCTCATCTTCCTTTGACTCTCTGTGTCCCCTCACCACCAAATTAGCTCGGGCTTCCCCCCCCAGTCCTTGGCTTTCTGATTCTCTACGAGCTGTCCGAACCGAACTGCGGGCAGCGGAGAGAAAATAGAAAAGGTCCTGTCTCCCCAGTGATATGGCTTCCTTCCATGCCCTCTTATCATCTTTCCATTCCTCTATCTCTCTAGCTAAATCTTCCTTCTTTCACTCGAAAATTAACGCGGCCGCTTCTAATCCCCGCAAACTGTTTTCAACCTTCTCCTCTCTTGTGCCCCCCCCCCCCCCCGCCCACCCCCCTCATCACTCACACCTGATGACTTTATCTCCTTTGAAAAGAAGGTTGACGGCATTCGCAATTCCTTCTCCCAACCCTCTCCCCCCGCTGACCCTCCTACCTTCCCCAACTCCCTAGCCTCCTTTTCTCCCCTCTCTGACTCCGACACATTGAAACTCCTTTACATCCCACCGCCCGACCACCTGTCCTCTTGACCCCATCCCCTCTTCCCTTCTACAATCTATATCTAATGACATGCTCCCTTTTCTCTCCTCTCTAATCAACACCACCCTCTCTTCCGGCACCATGCCCTCTTCCCTGAAGAGGGCCAGAGTCACTCCCCTGCTCAAAAAATCTACTCTTGACCTCTCTGCTCTGAGCAACTACCGGCCTGTCTCTCTTCTTCCCTTTCTCGCCAAGACTCTGGAACGGGTGGTCTGCTTCCAACTGTCCACTTATCTTCTTCACAACAATCTCCATGACCCCAACCAGTCCGGCTTCAAGAGTGGCCACTCCACTGAGACCACCCTGCTCGCGGTCGCTGAGGCACTCCTGCCTGCCTATACAATTGCATGTGTGTTTTATATATGGACTTACCCTTCTATATCCATAGGGGATAGGGGTTACCCACTGACGCCGTGGCTTATGACCCCACTGACCAACCCACAGACACCACAGGAGCTGGCATACAATGAGGCACACGCTGCTACTCAGGCCGTTGTGGAGCGCTCAAATGGGGTCTTGAAGGCAAGATAGATCTGCCTGGACAATAAAGGTGGTACCCTTCTTTATGCACCCGGGAAGGTGTGCAAAATAATATTAGCCTGCTGTGTCCTGCACAATGTGGCCATTAAACAGGGCCTTCCCCTGCCTGAAGTCCCCAATGCAGAGGAACAACTGCCTCCGGAACCAGCTCTTGGGCCTCGAAATGCGGCTGCTATACAGACACGCCAGCAACTTGTAGAGCAATTTTCAGGAAAGTGTTGCTAAGACTGAATAAACTGTGCACATTTTAGGCCGACAAGCTTTGCAAAAAGTTAGTTTCATTTGTATTTTGTTTTATATTTATATACAACACCCTGTTTCAGTAGGCTACCTCAGTTCATTTTAATGTCATGCTCTTTAAAATGTATACAAATAGGCTATATTTAATTATCAGAGTAAAAGAGAGTAGCTTGATTATCTCGTAGTAAATAAGTGTTTTCCCAGGATAAACACAGACATCACACAATACTGACAACATAACACTTTATTGTTGAGGACGCAAAAGTGCCTTGCAGATTTCCTTCAAGCTAGTGTTAATTTCTTGGAGGGACGTGTTGATTTGGTTGACTGCTGTAAGTAGACTTTCTTGATTCCTCAGGACCTCATCCGTAAGGACAGCCTCATCCGTAAGGACAGCCGGATCACCTCTTCGGCCTCTGTACCTGGGTGCAGCAGGAGCAGCAGCAGCAGATGGTGGAGCCACATCATGGGAGGAGCACTCGCCAGCTAGAAATATGAGACAACGTTTGTTTTTTTTCATTTTATGTGTGGCTCTTTTTTCATTTGAAAGAAACATTAAATAAATCTTATTTGAAAAATGTTTAATTTACGTTGGCTGCAGACTGACTTATTTGGAGCTGTACAGTATAAAACAGAGCTTTAGGCTATTAAGATTCAAATAATTTGAAGACGATGCATAAAAAACTGCAGTGGGCTATATGTTATCCGTATCCTTTCTTGAAATGAATGTTAAATAGCTCTACATTCTGACACTTCTTTTTTTCTTTTTTTTTCATCTTGGCCAAGATGACTGACAGGTCGACTGGATGCGTCTACACCTCCTTATATGGTAATCATTGTCTATTCATGGGCGGGTTTCATTGCTGATTACCGGGAGCGGGCTTTCACTTTACGATGGATTGGCATTCATGATCATACACATCATGTGTTTACGATCAGATCTGAGTTTCCCGCGGCGTTCATGAATCCGGAGTAGGTTTTTAGTAGCGTGGACGTTTATGTGCAAATCTGCACATAGATTTACTAACGTTTCATGCATGGGACCCCATGTCTCTTGGTTCTGTTATCTCTTCCCATAGCTTTTTTTATCACTCTAACGCCAATGACACCCAACTCTTTATTTCCTTCCCCCCCGATACCCCGACACGGACGAAGAGCGGTGTCATTCCGAACTTCATGAATAAGTACATTTCTTGCGTGTGTACTGCAACTTCTCCCACTTTGTTTGAAGATTCAGTAACATGCGCATTTGTAAATTCCCACGCTCTAACCATTGCATCTCAAAACAATACATATGTGATGTGTAGTGGCGTAGCCAGGATTCTAAAACTGGGTGTCCTCGCAGAATCAATATTAACATACTGTATCTACGTTCTGGGAAATAGCATGAAAAAGAAAACTTGGCTAAACAGACCAACTCCAAGAGCAAGTGTATTTCTTACAATCATATTGGTAAAAACATGTGCTGTATTGCTTCTGTGGCGGCACGGATGGTGCAGTGGGTAGCACTGCCGCCTCACAGCAAGGAGGTCCTGGGTTTGAATCCCCATCGGCCAGGGCCTCTCTGTGCAGAGTTTGCATGTTCTCCCCGTGTCTGCGTGGGTTTCCTCCGGGTACTCCGTGTACCCTGCGATAGACTGGCGACCTGTCCAGGGTGTATTCCTGCCTTTTGCCCAATGTATGCTGGGATAGGCTCCAGCCCCCCTGCAATCCTGTTAAGGATAAGCTGGTTAAGATAATGGATGGATGGATGGTACGTAGTGATGTTCATGATCACATCTTAACAGGTGCTCCAGGACATGTAGAATCTTGAAAAAATAAAGACCACCCGCCATATTTAAAAATGCATCAATCCAATCCTACATCAGTTTCACCCTCCTTCCCTCTATTAGAATTACATGGCACGGCATGTGGTGAAATTTTATGTAGGGTTGCGTGAACATAATACATTTTCTTTCCAGCTTGCTGTAGCAACATTAGTTAGTTAGTTAAAAAAAAACAAGAAAGTAAGACTTATTTTCATCGTGATTGTTTTTTTCATTTACTAACAGTTCTGGTTAGGATTTGGGGAGCTCCATCACAAGATCATTTCAATAGTTACTGACTGCACAGGTTAGCTAAATATATGTTTGCTAGCTAGCCACGTGACCAACCAACCATAGGTGACAAATTTTGGCTAACTCTACTGTTCAAACTAGCTAACGTTACAGCATGATCGAAGACAGCCTATATTGCTAACTATGATAGCTATCCATGTAATTAATGTAGTGGTGGGCAGTGAAAGAGAATGAACTGAGAAGATGTCATGCCTCATGCCAGGATGTGCTAGCTGTTGATAGCTGCAAATCTGGAGATAACGTTACATTAAGGCAATGTCATTTTGTAAGCATGGCGGTGACAACTAGTCTGCTGTTGGTGTAATGTATTTGCTTTACAGGACTTAATAACATAGCTAGCTAGCAAGAAGTTGCGGTGGTAAATAATTGTTTACCAATGCGAACAATCGCGATAACTGACACATCTCATCGCTGGCTGGGATGGGTGTCACAGGTTCTGCACTCGCTTGGTTTTCCTCCTACCTCTCTGGTCGCTCCTACCAGGTGACTTGGAGGGGCGCACTCTCCGACCCTCAACCCCTAAGAACTGGAGTCCCGCAGGGCTCGGTTCTTGGGCCTCTCCTCTTCTCGCTATACACCATGTCTCTTGGTTCTGTTATCTCTTCCCACGGCTTCTCTTATCACTCCTACGCTGATGACACCCAACTCTTCATTTCCTTCCCCCCTGACACCCAAATCACCACACAGATCTCTGCCTGCTTGGCTGATATCTCTGCATGGATGACTTCCCATCACCTGAAGCTCAACCTTGCCAAAACTGAGCTTCTCTACATCCCTGCTAAGTCCTCTCCGTCAATCGACCTCTCACTGACTGTAGAGGACATTGTAGTTTCCTCCTCCCGTACGGCAAAGAATCTTGGGGTGACTCTTGATAACTGCCTCTCCCTGGCTCCACAAGTATCCTCCACTGCCAGAACCTGCAGGTTCTTTCTGTTTAATATACGCCGCATCCGTCATCTCCTGACGGAGAAAGCCACCCAGCTCCTAGTCCAGGCGCTCGTCATTTCCCGCCTGGATTACTGCAACTCCCTCCTAGCCGGTCTCCCAGCGTGCGCCATCAAGCCCCTCCAGCTGGTCCAGAATGCTGCAGCCCGCTTGATCACCAGCCAGCCCAGGTCGGCTCATGTCACCCCGCTTCTCATTGGCCTCCACTGGCTTCCTATTGCCGCACGCATCCGATTCAAGGCCCTAGTGTTGGCATTTCAGGCTGCTAAGGGGACTGCCCCACATTACATACAATCCCTGATCACTCCCTACTCCCCAGCTAGACCACTCCGGTCTGCCAGCTCTGGTCGCCTTACGATTCCCTCTCTACGGGCACCTGGCGGTCGAGCTGCACGTTCACGCCTGTTTTCCGTTCTGGTTCCTCAGTGGTGGAATGACTTGCCTACCACTGTCAGGACAGCAGAATCCCTCCCCCTATTTCGACGCAGACTCAAAACACACCTCTTCAAACTCTACCTTAGTCCCCCCTCCTGATTTACCCCGCCCCCCCCCTTCTGATACCCCTATCCCTGTCTAACCCCCACCCCCCCCAAAAAAAAAAAATAAAAAAAAAAAATAAATTGCACTTATGATGACGACTATATGTTTAGAACAGCAGTCCAGGTGTATTTTTCTAGTTCTGGATGTGATGCTTTGACTTGTGGTAGAACCTATGCACTTGTAAATCGCTTTGGATTAAAAGCGTCTGCCAAATGACTAAAATGTAAAATGTAAATGTAAATGTAAATGAAGCGCCATATGGCATAGGCTATGTTTCACTAATGTACAGAAATGTTTCTGAATTCACATTTCTGAGATGCAACCGACAATAGCCAAGAACATAAAACTGTAGCAGTACATGGTGTTGAGATTGGACACATTGGGATTCTGGGATTATTTTATGGAGCTGGTCCAACTGGTCAATCAGCTGTTTCAAAACCTAGCTCAAGGTGTCTTTTTCAGCAGGGGTTGATATTGGCTTGTGACACACACACACACACACACACAGAATTAAAGTTTTTCATCAGGAGCACAAAAACAATACGATCAATTGTTCCATTACTTCAAGGTTTTTAAATACAGTCCATAACGTTTTAGCATGTATATGAGATATATTGATACACACAAACAAATGATATAAATTAATACAAATATAGTGGTTAAATGGTGGTGAAAATGATTAGTATATAGTATTTCTACTACAATCTACAAGACACTGGGGCCAATAGTGAATGCTGTATCCTATAAAAATTAGTTGGCAGAAAGCATTCTTGCAACTTCCTTATTGGGGTGAAGAACTTCCGAATGAAGATGGTGACCCCATTCCCAGAAAAGGTCAAATTATCCACCACATTCACGCAGCAAAAGCAGCAAGCAGATGCAAGCCACATGTTCAGGCAATATGTATAACAATCTTGTAAGCTTCGGGGTAGGAATGAATTATATCCAAGGTCTTGAGCTCTAGCACAAGGGAAGCAAAAAGCAAGAGCCCTTTTGAGTCTTACATCTCCAGCTAATAATGGAGTCGCCAAATAATTATGGTTGACGGGGGAGCCGGCTGATGGGGACAGGTGACACCCCGACCTGGCACCAGCCTGACAGGTGGGAGAGATGGAGCCTTTTGCTGCTGGACCAAAGCTGCCATCGACAGAGAAGGACTGGGTGAAGGAGAGCGACATGACCTCTTGGTGACTGCGTGGAGAGGGCCTTTACCTCATTCATCCATTTTTACCATGGACAAGGGACCATTGTTCTGGTACATAGGGCATTGAGCAGGCAATTGACTTGGGTTTAGCTCCCAGCCTCGCCCATGGATCCTCATGGGCATCCGTGCCTTGCCACTAGAGGGAGGTGTCCAGCTCAGCCATTTGGGTGGCTGTTGTTAACAGCTGGGAATCAAAGAGCTGTTCATCCTCTTTTATCTGGTGGAGTGTGAATATTATTTTTTCAAGATCCGCAATCGTTTGGCTCAACAGTAGACAACAGTGCAGTCGGCAAGGGTAAGTGGAGGCATTGTCATTTAAAATCCAATTACACAGGCAATGTGGCTAAAGAGGGAAGAGTAGCTGGTAGAACTAAAATCAAGGGAATGTCCCAGGACTTACACACACACACTATGATGGAGAAATTCAGCAGAACCGAGCTGCACGCAGAGGCCAGGGCAAAGACAGACACTTACAAATAATGAACAGCAAAGAATAATAAAATTATTGAAATGCAAATACAGAAATGACAAAAATAAAAGTAAAACACAGACTAATTTAGCTGTCGGGCTGACGGCAACCATGTTCTGACGTATCATTGGAGTTCTGACATGATTAAAATGACATAGATAACATAGATTATAGACACCTTCTCAGACAAAGAACAGTGGCAAGTTCTCCAATATGTTTAGAACAACCTACCACCTCTATGAAAGTAAAGTCATTTTTACTTTATTAATAATTCTTAAAATACTTATATACTCACCGAGCACTTTATTAGGTATTTATTAGACTTATTTTTAGACATCTATTGCTGTAGCCTATCCACTTAGAGTTATAATGCGTTGTGTATTCAGAGATGCTCTCCTGCATACCTGTTATGGTCGGCAATGAGATGCAGACCACGGGGTATTCCAAAAATGTCGTTTTTATTCCGAGTTCAAGCCAAGAGATCAAAATACCAAACACCAAAAACAGCAAACAAAAGAATAGTCGGGAAAACAGGGTCAAAGGGTCAAAATCCAAGTAATCAAAGGGCTAAGGTACAAAAGGGCTAAGGCAGGAAACGAAGTCACAAAACAAAGCAAATAGTCAAAACCAAGAAAGCAGAAGGGCAAACAAAACCAAGGCAAAGGGCAAGGCAAAACTCGAAAATCAAAACCATGAATCTCAAAAATAGGCATACAAAAACTCATCACTATCAATGATCAACGTTCTGACAATGGATGAAGCGGAGACTGAGGTTTAAATACGTGAGGGAAGGTGACAATCTAGGCGGGGCTGGGGAGAAGGTGGGCTAAACAAATAGACAACAGGTGGGGAAACATCATAGGGTAATAACACCATAACAGAGGGGGAGACGAAAACGCGGACTGGATGCACGTTAACAAACGTAAAACATACGGCTCCAGATTAAGGAGTAGACATTTGCATCGATTGAAGATGTAGTGATAGTCAGAGACAGGTGCGAACACTTCGCTGAAACTAAGCGAGTTATCAGGGATAGCATAGGGAGGTGGAGTTATAGAACAGTGCGGAAAAACTAGGAAGTAAGAACTGCGAGATTGGAAGGAATGTTGAAATCCCGAAAACTACCGTAAACACCTGAATAGTGGGACACGCAGACAGGGGAGTGACTCGGCTGCTAAACAGTCAAACGCAGACATAACAGGGGATCATGAATGAGAAACTGTAATGGAAACAATAACCAAGGATGTATGAAAATGAATAAATAACAAGAATAAACACTAATACAAACAGGACAGATACAGAAACATTACAATACCACAGTTGTAATGTGTGGTTCCTTACATTACTGTCACTTTCCTGTTAGCTTTGACCAGTCTAGCCATTCTCATTCTCCTCATTTCTCATTAACAAGGCGTTTCTGTCTGCAGAACTGCTGCTCACTGGATTTTTTTGTTTTGTTTTTTTGCACCATTGTTTACAAACACTAGAGACTAGTGTGTGTGAAAATCATCAGCAGTTTCTGAGATACTCAAACCGCCCTGTCTGTCACCAACAATCATTCCACAGTCAAAGTCACTTAGATCACATTTTTCCCCATTCTGATGGTTGATGTGAACATTAACTGAAGCTCCTGACCCTTATCTACATAATTGTATGCATGGCACTGCTGCCACACAATTGGCTGTTTAGATAGCATAAATAATTAGGTGTAATAAAGTAAAAATTGTCCTAATAAAATGCTTGGTGAGTGTATATCCCTGTGTTTGTACTATTGATGCTTCTCATTGAAATTTCATTGAAATTATGTGTTGCTACATTGTGAGATCAGCCCATTTTTAGCCTATTCAGAGATTCAGCTAATAAAAATTAATTTCTTGTTTGTGTAAATGAATCTTTTGTTGTTTCAGTACTGTAAATTCTGTTATTTCTTTTCTGTTTCCAAATGTTGTAAATGTAGACAAACAGATCATTCTTTTACATAGACAAGCCCATTAAAGATTTTGAGTTCAGTTGACTCTTCGTGAGTGATGGATGGATTTTTATTTGGCTTGAGAGTGGCTATAATTGCTTGGAATTTAACATAATCTACACAGCCCTCCGTCAGAGTGGCTATTCATCTTAGAGAGGAGGGTAGCGGGGACCTCATAAAGACCTTGACCTCTGACCCCATCCTTCTCCCGTTATGGTTCACACGCACAATATCAAGACCCTGATCCCATTTCTACCCATTTTTGTATTTTCCTTCACTGCATGCCTGAGTGTAGCCAGGATTTGTAGCCCATTTTCTGGCCTTATTGCAATCACTTTGGCCTGTTTTATTGGAGCCATTACAACTGATAGATTAGGTACTGTGGGCCCCATGACATGTGACTTAACAAAGTTACGGGTTTAAAAGACTATTTGTCACTGAAAAGTTCTACAATTTAACTCTACCACATTGTCAAAATAGGTAAAGCACACTGCCTCTGCAAATTTGTATATTCGAGGCAAATAGATCATTTAAAGACTATTCTGCTTTTGAATTTTTATTTTGTAGCAATGAATGTGCATTTGTGAGATTTCATTTTTTTAAAGGTGTTCATACTCCTTGCCTTTGTCCTCTGGGAACTTGACAAATTCCACTGGTGAAATGGAGAGAATATGTTGTCAACCCTGATGTGTGATGTATTTGTGCACATGCAAAGACATATAAAAACACAGAAAGAACTCAAACATTGATAAGTTATCTGATGCATACGTGGATGTGTTTATCAATTAAACCATGTCAATGCAGATTGTTACTGCAAGAGGTGCTAATTACGCTGCACAAGTCACACTCACTGAATTTTATTTCCACCCGTTGAGATTGCAGTGTCTTTTGTGTGAATGGCCTGGACTGACTTCATTAAGTCATTGCAGATCTATTCACTGGTATTTTTTTATTGAAGTCCATTAATCTGGAATGTTGCAAAATAATAGCTCTAGTCTAATATCTGTTGCTTTTTAACCCCTTAAATTGCACCAGCCCAAAGTGAGTTTATTGCCATTCCTTCCTCTTTTTTATGGTGAAAATTTAAATCAACCTGCACTTGCATCCTCTTCCAGGCAATTTTGCAACCATTCCATATGTTTCACGCCTTTTTTATTGCCCTTACAGTGCTAAGTGGTATGTACCCATTATCCAACTTGTGATGGACAATTAGCATCTACGTCTTCTGAATTGACCATTCTTTGGCTTTTCACATGCTGATGGTTGACAAAGGGATTTTGCATGCTTGTTACCTAATTTTTATACTCTAGTCAAACAGGAAGTGATGGAATGGTACAATATACTTCCTTTAGACTGAGATTAACTAAATTCTGATTTTATTTACAATTATTGATAGGGGTGTCAAGAATTGTGGCACCTGTGGTTTCGCACCAGAAAAAAAATTGATTACTAAATAGAAAACATTGAAACATGAGAGTAAATATTTTGATTTTAAAGTACAGTATACAGTTATCCTGTATATTTGAACATAAAATATAGATCATTATCCATGTTGTTTATTATATGCAGCCTTTTTTGACCATTCATTTCATTCATTCAGGGTGCCAATAATTCTACTGTAGCTGTATTTTAAGAACACAATGTTCAACAGTCCCTATGATGTAACAGCTGGGAGTAAAAACAAGCTTTGGGGTATTTCTTCTATGCATTTTGGACAACCACAGATGAGACAAATCCCAGTAAAAATTGTTTTCAAGGAAATCTACTCACATTATCTAGTACAAATATCTTATTGAAGAATGCAAAAAAAATGACACGGTTATTAGGCTAAATACAGTGCAGTCTGTAGACTGTGGTAGTTTCTGTATTTATGGCTCTATACTCCAGCACATTGGATTTGGAATGAAACAATGAATATAAGGTTGAAGTGCAGACTGTCACTTTTCATTTGAGGGTATTTATATCCATATCGGGTGATTTGTATTTCACACAGTGCATTTTGGTAAGCCATTTATTTGGTCTATGTCTTTGGCTGTTTTGCCTTATTACTCAGTCTCCTAATGGCTACCGTAAATGTCATTGGCCCAACTCTGTTCTTCATGTTGAAAAACACCAATTACTGATTCAGGCAATAAAAGCCGAGAATCAAGACTAGATACTGAAAGCTTTTTTATACCTGCAATAAGGAAGCAATTTAATACACTTCTGCTTATCTGAAATGGGGGACTATGTATAAAAAGGGATGTAGTTCCTCCACAGATCACCTGATATACCCTCAAATTAAAGGTGACAGTCTGTACTTTAGCCTCATATGCATTGCTTCATTTCAAATTCAATGTGGTGTATTATAGATCCAAAACAAAATAAATGATATCACTGTCCAAACACTGACAGACTGCACTGTATGACTGAATATAAACCCCTTCGTTTAAGCATCCTAGTGATCATGGCACCGGTAGCAGAGACTATTTGAGTCAGACATTCAATACACCTGCAGACAATCTAAGCAACAAACTATTTTTTTCCAGTTTCATTAATTTGTGAAAACACTAAAATTACATCAAATACAGGACTTCTAAGTGTCTACCATTGTTGGCCAGTTCTGCCAGTTAATCACCCATTACATTACATTAATGGCATTTGGCAGACGCTCTTATCCAGAGCGACTTACAGTTGATTTTAGGGAGGAAACCGGAGTACCCGGAGGAAACCCACGCGAACACTGGGAGAACATGCAAACTCCACAGAGAGAGGCCCCGGCCGACCGGGATTCGAACCCAGGACTTCCTTGCTGTGAGGCGGCAGTGTTACCCACTGCACCATCTGTGCTGCCCTATACAAATCTAATGTAACAAATTTTTTGGATCACTGAAATTTGTTTATCTAGGTCTTGGGTATCACAAAAGATGAAGATGACAAAATATTGTAGCAAATCCAATTAGAAATATAAAATAAATTATAAAAACGTAGTGTTATCACTACTATTCTTCAGCACCAGTTTACAATGGGAGGGCTAATGGCCTTTCTTAAATTAATATTTATGTGGTCCTGCCAGGTAAGTAGGCTTTCCACACCTGGCCTGACCCCTCCCTACCTCCAAGACAAAGCAATACTCAGTGAGCCATTTATAAGACAGAAACAGATACAGTTTTATGTTCTTGGCTACTGTCAGTTGCATCTCACATACGCTAATTCAGAAACATTTCTGTAGATTAGTGAAATGTAGTCTATGCTATATGGCGCTTTATATGTCAGTTATCGCGAGTGTTCGCATTGAAAAACTATTTTTTTCCCCCACTGTAACCTCTGTAACAAATGTATTAGTCATAAATATACCATTTGGAAACGCATCCATGCATGTTTTACGTAGGCTACTGAAATAACTGTAGCTGCCCTACTTGTTAACAGTCATGCTGGTTTTATGTAGGCTACGACCAGTGGCATAATTCTTCAAAGAACAGCTAGGAAATGTTCATTTCTGGTGAATTTTAAGGGGAAAATATGACGGATGAGGGAGATTACTGATCATTAATGCTGGATGTTATATATAGCAGAAAATACTCGCCGAAGTGGCGGAGTAGTCATGCAAAGACATCCGTTTTTTTAAATAGAATAATCTCTTGGGCTTAGTTAACAATAAAAACATGCACAACTGTAGCAACAGTAGGCTAACAAGTGGTTGAATTTTCAAGTTGCAAAAGAGATTTTGACCTCAATTGAGTATTCCTGGGTGAAAAAATAATAATAATTGCACAGAGGGGGGTGTCCACTGCACAAGTGGCTACAACCAAATACATAAACCCACTCCCCTGTTTTAAATTGCAAAATTGAATTTGTTTGTTGCATATGACCCACAAAAACAAACTGACATTTCACAATCTGGGTAGGATGATATGCGTAATTGTCACAACACAAAAAGTTGGTTAAATATTTTTGCATGGCCTAATTGGGGTATTTCAAGTTCCCTGCCATCTACCCTTTCTGGATCTGGACAGTGCCATATTTTGTGGGTTGGGTTTTCATAGTAGCCTATGTGGGAGTGAGCATGACAAAGTCACCCAGAACTGTGGAGAGACCTCTGCTGAAAGACACATTATTGTACACTACGCTGGGGGAGTGGAGGAGGGAGGAGTTTTGTTCCTACACTTCAAAAAATGGGACAGTGGAGGGAGGGAGTCCACAAAGATCGGTTTCCTCGGCACAGAGTGGAGGCGGGTGGTAGTGGAGTTAAGGAGTATGCGCTTTTCGGCTAATGGGATGCACTCGTTGTCATGACAGGCTATTTATGACCGTTTTCAAGATGGCAGTTAGCTAACATTAGCTATTGATAACTAACTATCTTGTTAGATACTAGTAGCTAGTGATACAACTGTACAAAGCTACAATTAAGCTAGTCAACTTAAATAAATACAGATTTGTTACCCCAACTAATCTGTTACTTACCTAGCTACAGTTGTATGAAAAAGTTTGGGCACCCCTGATTGTTTGCATCCGCAACTTCATTTTGATCTATCAAATAACTGATGGACACAGTAATATTTCAGTAGTGAAATGAGGTTTATTGGATTAATAGAAAATGTGCAGTATGCATCAAAACAAAATTAGACGGGTGCATAAATTTGGGCACCCTTGTCATTTTGTTGATTTGAATAGCTGTAACTACTTAACACTGATTAATTGGAACACAAAATTGGTTTGATGAGCTCATTAAGCCTTGAACTTCATAGAGAAAAGGTATTTAAGATGGCCAATTGCAAGTTGTTCTTCTCTTTGACTCTCCTCTGAAGAGTGGCAACATGGGGGCCTCAAAACAACTCTCAAATGACCTGAAAACAAAGATTGTTCAGCATTATGGTTTAGGGGAAGGCGACAAAAAGCTATCTCAGAGATTTCAGCTGTCAGTTTCCAATGTGAGGAACATAGTGAGGAAATGGAAGGCCACAGGCACAGTTCTTGTTAAGGCCAGAAGTGGCAGGACAAGAAGAATATTGGAGAGGCAAAGGCGAAGGATGGTGAGAATGGTCAAATACAACCCACAGACCACCTCCAAAGACCTACAAGGTCATCTTGCTGCAGACGGTGTCACTGTGCATTGTTCAACAATACAGCGCACTTTGCACAAGGAAAAGCTGTACGGGAGAGTGATGCGGAAGAAGCCTTTTCTGCGCACAGGCCACAAACTTGAGGTATGCAAAAGCACATTTGGACAAGCCAGTTTCATTTTGGAAAAAGGTGCTGTGGACTGATGAAACAAAGATTGAGTTATTTGGTCGTAACAAGGGGCGTTATGCATGGCGGTGAAAGAACACAGCATTCCAAGAAAAACATTTGCTACCCGCAGTAAAATTAGGTGGAGGTTCCATCATGCTGTGGTGCTGTGTGGCCAGTGCCGGTACTGGGAATCTTGTTAAAGTTGAGGGTCGCATGGATTCCACTCAATATCAGCGGATTCTTGAGAATAATATTCAAGAATCTGTCACATAGTTGAAGTTACGCCGGGGCTGGATATTTCAACAAGACAACGACCCAAAATACTGCTCAAAGTCTACTCAGGCTTTCATGCAGAGGAACAAGTACAATGTTCTGGAATGGCCATCCCAGTCCCCAGACTTGAATATCATTGAAAATCTGTGGGATGATTTGAAGCGGGCTGTCCATCCTCGGCAACCATCACACCTAACTGAACTGGAGATGTTTTGTAAGGAGGAATGGTCCAAAATACCTTCATCCAGGATCCAGACACTCATTAGAGGCTATAGGAAGCATCTAGAGGCTGCTATTTTTGCAAAAGGAGGCTCTACTAAATATTGATGTGATTTTTCTGTTGCGGTGGCCAAATGTATGCACCTGTCTAATTTTGTTTTGATGCATATTGCACATTTTCTGTTAATCCAATAAACCTCATTTCACTACTGAAATATTACTGTGTCCATCAGTTATTTGATAGATCAAAATGAAGTTGCGGATCCAAACACCCAATGATTTATAAATGAAAATAATGGAAATTGTCAGGGGTGCCCAAACTTTTTCATACGACTGCATCTATCTCTCTATACTTCAGGCTTATGTTGCCCTGCAGCTCTAGGATCTGATGGAACATTATGTCTGACCCTGGATCAATGGGTAACAGACTTTACACCACAAAAAACAGCATAGAATAGAATAGAATAGAATAGAATGGAATAGCTTTATTGTCATTGCACAGTACAGAGCAACGAAATTACAGTTGACAGTTCCATCTCGTCCAAGAAACATACAGTGGCCATTTCGTGGCCAACATGGGGAGGGAGACAGGAGCAGGAGAACTATCATGAGATAAGAAAGAAACAATGGGGGGAGATGAGGGAAAAAATACAACTCCCCAAACTGAGCTCCTTTAGGGGGGCCCAGTGTGGGATTAGGAAAAAAAAAACCTCAGCACATAAGCAAACAATTAAACATCACAACAAGAAACTTGAGACATGCACATTTTGGTATTGGGAAAGGTCTCAGGGAGGGGAGGTGTCACAGCTCAGACACTAGGGGGAGCGCGCAGCCCATGGCGCAATGCTCAACTCCCCAGCAGACTGCTCTATGACAGGGAAAGACTCGAGGGGGCCGACCAAGGCGTTGGATCCAAGGATGTGTGTGCGTGTGTCTTTGTGTATGTGTATGTGTGAGCCTCTGTACTTCGTCACCGCCCAGGCCAACAGTGTTCGCTATCGGTGGTAAGGATTGGAAACAACCTTGAGTCCCAAGAGGTGAAGTCCACAGGAGGAGTAGGGAGGAGGTGTGGGGGGGCGGGGGGGGGGGTTGCGGGGGGCCCGAGCATTCTGTCTGTGTAAACATCCAGGGGAGAGTAGAGATATCGGTCGCCTGAGCCAAAGTGGAAGCCAAAAATAAGATAAGGGTTCATACCATCTGATTCTAGCATCTCTTAGTCTGTAGCTATTCTAGCCATCGAATGTCTATTTGTGTGTCATGTTGGGATAGCTAGCTAGCTCTATGCTCTAGGCTTGTTGTTAAAGTAACAACAATAGCATTCTAGTTGTCACCGCCAAGCTTACAAACCGACATTGTCTTAATGTAACGTTACCTCCACATTTGCAGCTATCAACAGCTAGCACATCCTGGCATGAGGTAGCTATGACATCTTCTCTGTTCATTCTCTTTCACTGCCTGCCACTACATTAATTACATGGATAGCTATCATAGCTAGCAAGATAGGCAGAGCTAGCTAGTAACTATCTTTGATCATGCTGTAATGTTAGCTAGTTTGATCAGTAAAGTTAGACAAACTTTGTTACCTATAGTTGGTTGGTCGCGTGGCTAGCTAGCGAAACATATTTATTTAGCTAACCTGTGTAGTCAGCAGCTTTTGAAATAATCTTGTGATGGAGCTCAAGCATTTTTACCCACCATGCATAAAAATGCATCCAGCTAATCCTGCATCAGTTTCACCCTTCTCCCCTCCATTGGAATTACATAGCACTGCTATGCAACTTCTGTAGGGTGGCGTGAGCATATCATGTTTTTTCTTTCCAGCTTGCTGTAGTAACATTGCCCAAAGTAAAAAAAAAAACAAGGATAAAAACATTTTATTTACATTTTTAATAGCTGTCATTTTTTACATTTAATAATGGTTAAGGTTAGGATTTGGGGAGCTCCATCACAAGATTATTTCAATAGCTGCTCAGTGGTACTGCTCAGTTTTCAGCTTATACAGCTGCAAGCGTGTGGGCAGACTGTGGACGGTAATGTCCACGGTAATGTCCACTGGTAATTGTTTTTTCAACCCTGTCCAACACTTTGATGGATTATGATTTTTTCTAGCGGAACCAGTGGCACCGTGGAGCTTGGGCTCACAACAGCTATGGAGTAGTGTGCTCACATTTGGCACCTGGTGGTGGTTGCGTGAAAAACCAAATCGTGCTACAAATGACATTTACTAGGAAAAATATGTATTGCAGTCAACTGGGAATTTCATTAAATGTACTTCTTGAATTGCAATAACAATGCAAAAGCATATTTTCCCAGCTAAAAAGAGCAAAGTTTTTTTTTTCCCAAATACAAATGAAATCTCCTAACCAAAACAAAGTGTTCCTCTGTAAGTGGTGAGTCACCCCAAAATGCAACGCGGCTGCCCCCTACTGCCGGAAACCTCACAAATATTTTTTAGAATGCCGCACAGGTGTAATGCCAAAGGTAACAGGAAACCACTGTGCCTTATTGCCTTTGCACTTTCAGGTCGCTAACTAGCATGCTTATCAAGAAAGATTAAAATATTCAGAAACGTGCAAAACTCATGTTGGTTATAAGCCAGCGTTTCTCAACCTTTGGGTCATGACCCAAATTTGGACATTCTGAAAGGGTGAGTCTGGGTGAGTGAGACTGAGTTCCGATTTTTTTTTTTATCCAAAAAAAACCCAAATTGCTCAGTCTAAAAACATCCAAGCCCCTATTCTAAATTTAAGCTATCTGAACCTGGTTCTGCACATGATTACCAACAGTTTTGAACATTCAACCAATCAAATGTTAAGCCTATCAGATATTTAATTTCAAATGTATCAACATATCCAGCGTCACTTACTCTGGCGCGCTACACTGATCTCTTGCAAGATCTAGCCTGCTAGTGTAATAAGCTACGATGGATAAATTTCTTTAAAATACCGCTAAATCTCCCTGTACATCAGCTCAGAACATTGTTCTTCAGAAGATCCCTGTAAAAAATACAAACGGACGTACGACCCGGATTTTCTGAAATATGGATTACAAACATATTACTGACACTGTGAAGCATGGTGAGCATAAGCCGTTGTGTGTGCTGTGCAATGAAGTATTGGCTAATGAAAGCATGAAGCCTTCGAAATTACAGAGACATTTAGAAACAAAACACGCCAGCCATAAGGATAAACCTCTGGCCAAAATCTTGAGGTGTCCCAGAAGACATTTGAACGTGGACGTACCGTGCAGGAGCAGGCACTGCATGCATCCTATCTGGTTTCCTACCAAATCGCCAAGAGTAAAAAGGTCCACACTCTCGCAGAAGAGCTTATCCTTCCATGTGCAATAGACATGTGCACTACACTCATTGGTGAACAAGAAGCTGCAAAATTAAAGACAATTCCATGTCTAATGATACAGTTCATAGGAGGATCTGTGATCTGAGGATCTAATGATGTTGAGCACCTGCTAACCGAACGTCTTGTCGAGGACCCGGCCCTAGGCCCGCCTGATGAGAGATTGACAGAAGATGGGTTAGGCAGGAATGCATTGTTAACCCCTCGCACACGCCAATGGGGTAGGAGTAAAAGCTCCCGTAAGAGGAGAAGTATATGGTACAAGATAAATGTACAACCGTATATGGATACTGAGGAGTCTGAAGTCAGAGGACTTAGATTCAGGGTTTTAGAGAGCAAGGCTAAAGGCCTGACTGAGGCCATGCGTAGAATGTGTTCTAGCATGACCATGGAAGATGCTGAACACGCAGAACGGAAAATTGGAGACCCAGGGAGTTTTGCATTCAAGGAGACGATAGATGTGATAACATACTTGGTTGACACGTGTGGGCTGGCTCCTGCAGGGGAGGAGCACGAGGCCTGGTTAAAGCAACAGGATGAGAAAGACAATGAAGATAATTGGGAGATCAAAGAGCAGGAGGAGATTGAAAAATGTAAAAGAGATAAGGAAAATGGAAAGGACGTCAATACCGAAAGAAGATTAAGAGGCTTCAAGGGCCTTCCTGATGATAACACAAATAATTTATCGAATAGATTCAAAGGACTGACTATAGAGGAGTTAAATGATGAATTACACTCAGCTATTAGCTGGATGTCCTTTGTAGATCCCTTAAGGCGCCACAAAAAGGGGCACCTGAAGAGGGTGTTGAGATGGTGGCGGGCTTTAACTTCTGGCTTGCATGAGATCAAAGTTTGGAGGAAGTCAAGGAGAGATTATGAAATTGAAACAGACACCAGTGATGAATAGGTTCATTAAAAATTACATAAGAGCTAGTGTTTTTCCACTCGTATATTAAGATGGTGGAAATTCCCAAAGCGGAGGGGCACATGAAATAAAATATTGGGGACATTTCTTTTGAGGTATGAGAAAATGACAATTGGAAAAACAGAAATAATTAATATGATCATTAAAAAACAAGTTACATAAGAGATAAATGTCTTCCCGCTTGACATATTGGGGACATTTCTTATCAAAAAAGGTACACTTTTGTACGCAAAAAAGATATATAAGGAATAAGCTTTTAGACCTTAGAGCAGGATCTTAGAATTTGGCTTCAGAAGATATCTACGAGCTGGTGAAGAAAGAGCCACGCAGAACAACTATAACCAAGCTGGAGTGGTAATTATAATCTATATTACTTGTAGAAGTAGGAAAAGTAACACATTATAAGTTCCCTTTTATTTTAATATCTTTTATTTCTCATTAAGGTACTATATAAGGTTGAAAAATGTAGAGAAGTTATCATAGTTAGATAAATATAATATTCTAGAAATAATTTCTTTTTAAAACGTCCAGAAGGGGGAGCTATAGGATAAGGCTAAGGCCAAAGAGGATGGATATTGGAGGGGTGTACGTTGATTTTTAAACATCATGGTGGAAAGGTAAATTAGAAAGAACTAGAGGGGTATATGTAACTTGCATGTGATTAGCAAACTGCAAAAGATGATATGTACACTGTAATCTGTATAACTCTATTCTTTTGATTGATTATAATAAAGTATATCTTACTATAATCATATGTGATAAAGAGTCTTTAGAGGAATACATTGAATACAGGACATCGATTACCAGATTTGCATCACACCCTTCACTTCGAGACTGGGCTGGAAGTTCAGTAGAACTTACCAGGGCTCCAGGACGTTCGGAGTACTTGAGTTCGTCCCCGAGACACCTCATGGTGAGGTACTGCTCGTGGGAACGTGAGGTCTGAGCTCGGCAAGGGGTCCGTGGCTCACGACAGTCTCTCCACCGACTGTTTCACTTTACAACTTGATGAATCCACTGACGTGGCTAACCATGCCATTCTTTTGGTGTATGTGCGGCATGTGTGGAATAATGATTTTGAAGAGCAGTTTTTGTTTAGTGCAGATTTGCCGAAATCTACCACTGCAGTAGAGATTTTTTCTGCAATGGATACATATTTGAATTCAGTGGGGCTCTGCTGGTCAAAGTGTGTTGGCATGACAACGGATGGGGCAGCCTCAATGACAGGAAGACATTCAGGGGTTGTCAAACTAATTTTGGATGTAGCTGCACCAAACGCTACGTGGAATCATTGCACAGAGAAGCATTAGCTGCCAAAGACATGGTACCGGAGATTCACAAAACATTGCAAGAGGTTATGAAAGTTGTCAATTACATCAAGCACAGCGCAAAGAATGCAAGGTGTTTTCAAGCCTTCTATCAAGAGATGGGTAGTGGCCACGAACAACTGCTTTATCACGCCGAGGTCCGTTGGTTATCCAAGGGCAAAGTGTTATCCAGAATTTACGAGCTTAGAAACGAATTGGCAGCATTTCTAGCGGAGAAAAATTCAGAGCTGGCAGAACGTTTTAACACTGACCTGTGGATCGCACGTCACTCCTATCTTGCTGACATTTTTGATCATTTGAACACTCTGAATGTGTCATTACAAGGGAAGGGACACAACAGATTTGAACAAATGAAAAAAATCCATGCATTTAAGAAAAAGTTGCGTCTGTGGTCCAAGCATGTTACCAGCGACAGGTTGGACATGTTACCAAACGTGTGTCATGAGGTAAAAAACCTGATGGATACAGACAGATCAGAGCTGAAAAGGGTCATGCGATCTCATGTGGAGAGACTTTCCTACGCGCTTCTCTGATTATTTTCCAGAGGAGGAGAATGTGCTGGCGCACGCTTGGATAAGGGACCCTTTTGGAACTGTCGTGGAAACAGTGGCAATGTCATCCGAAGCGGAATCTCAATTGGTGGACCTATCATGTGATCGCGGCCTGCATAAGAAGTTTTCAGAGTTGACTCTCCCTCAGTTCTGGTGCAGCGTTCTGCACGAATATCCTGCCTTTGGCCACCATGCAATCAGAGTGCTTTTGCCTTTCAGTACCACCTATTTATGCGAAGCTGGCTTCTCTGCCCTCATGCAGCTAAAGAACAAATACAGAAACAAACTGAATGTCGAACATGATCTTCGGATCTCACTTTCTTCAATCACCCCAACTTATGAAAGGGAGACAGTCCCAGATCTCTCATTAAGAAGTTGATCATAACATGTAAGTCCATCATGTCATTATTGATAGGCCTATAATGTGTATTCGTTATTAAATGTGTATTCATATTCATGTATTCATGTGTAATCATATTTTTTATTTTCAAAAATAAATTGTCAAATTATTGGCTTGATGAATAAGCGCTGTCAATTTGCTATTGGGTCACGACTGAGTTGGTATATTGAAATTTGGGTCGCAGTGGAAAAAAGGTTGAGAACCACTGTTATAAGCTATACAATTTTTTGAAGCCAGAAAATCACAGCAACAATATGAAATGTTATTGTGCTATGGAGATAATCACAACATGCACAAAATGTGTGCTTGGTGGAAACTGGGGAAAGTGTGTTGTCACATAAAATAATAAAAATAATAAAATTAGATTTAGAAATGTAACATTTTAAATGTTCTTTTATTAAGACAGTATATAATTAGAAATCTTCAACTATCTGAGACTCCCCACTTCATACCTCACTGTTTGTTCTGACCATATTCTGAGCTTTGATAAACTGATAGTACAGTAATTCATTTCTTAAAGAAGGAAAACACATTTCATCTTTTTAAATGAGCATCATGTATTAGTGATAATCAATCAAAAAAAATAAATCACAGGGATTCCTCTTAAAACTGACCCAGTGTGCTGGAAATGGGTACTTCATCAAAAGTAAATTAGGCAATGCACAACAATAAGCTGTATCGTATGAAACTGTACTGTATTTTTTGTTTTAAATGGCAATATGGCGGCTAAGTCAATATGACCAAGGGTGCATAGAATGAAAAGATATAAGCCCCCCTAAAGCATAGTGAAGTAATTCTGAAGGGGAAGTGATAGTTTGTTGTGTCAATGTATATGTATAGGTCCTGAATTACTAAGAGAGCCTTTCATGACCCTTAATGTTCTCTTGCAGTGAAAGAGCATGCATGGGAATGATATACTTCATGGCAATGGTACACTTTCCCAAAGGAATGGAATGCATATTAAAATTTAAATTTAATTACAACGAAGAGCAGAGCAGAGTAATAAACTACATAGTATACACTGCAGCTATCCTGAAATCAGGAAATTATAATTCGCAAAATAAATCAATTTTAAATATATCAATATAAGATAGGGTTCCTGCACAAACATTTTGCTCAACTCTGTGCCTGAATGCTTTTGTGATGATAAGACATAATCCTGTAGAATGGGACTCTCACCTTTTCAAAAAGGTAAAACTGTCTTCACCCCAATACTCCCAATGGAAGATTCTAATTATGGAGGACAGGACCGCTTCAGTCGAAAAACTAAACTAGTCAGAGAAAAGCCCTGGAAGGACTACCCAGTGATTTCCCACAGCATCAACACACAGCCATAGGGCATCATCCCGCCATTATCATCCATCCCAGCAGCAGGCCAATCAGCCTTCAACAGGCACCCAGACAGACAGTAACAGCCATAAACATAACAGCCATAACAGCCATAAATCATAATCTAATAATAATATGTTTAATTTTTGATTATTCTTTGACTTTTGGAAATAATATTAAAGTACTATTGTTGAGACGGGTGCGTGGGGGTTGGACCCAAAATGCACGACTCAGAAACAATAATGGAATAAAGTCCCGTCAGGGCTTTATTTGGGACGAATCCCAGGAGCGTAGTCACAACAAGCAAAGTCCATACACGTAGATCCAGCCAAACAAACGATAAACAAACGAAAAGCACGGTGCCGAGGGAAGAGGCAAACTCGTAGTCGGTAAATGTGCAGGGAGGTCCGGTAGCAGGAGAGCTGTCAGCGGGGCAGATGTACCGGCGGACAGCAGGCAGAGTCGTAGTCGAGGGCGATGCGGAAGTCGAAACCATGAAACAATCAGCGAGGCAAAAGTACAAAGACGGTAGGCGAGGACGTGGTCAAAAACAAACAATGGTCAACGAAACAGAAATCAATAACGATGGTCGGTAAAACAGGCTTGGATCTTAACGTGAATCAATCAGAAAATAATGCTCAAGGAGGCAGGCAATTTCGCAGTGAACAGTAGCGCGACTGGGATATAAATGCAGATGTAGACAGGTATAGACAATTAGTTAGAGCGTAGCAAGGAAATGGAAAACAGGTGCGATGGATGACAAGTTTAACAAGGTGATTAGTAATCGTTAGTAATAAACCCTAGCATTAGTAAATTAGTAAATGACATGCACGAGAAACGTAAGGTAACATGAACACATGATTAGTTTGTTAGTTTCTACCCAATCCTGATCTAGCGTTAGTAGTTTTAGTAAATAGACAAATGGAAACAATTAGGGAGTGAATGACAGAAAGAGAGAGAGAGAAAAGGCGGAATGTAAGGTTTGCGGAAAGACATGTAAAAGTGTATGTTTAAACAGTAGCCAGTCTACGTAACAATAAACATAAATCAAAACATAACACAAAACGAAACTAAGACGATAACCATTCAACATAACAAGGTAATATAATCATAACGAAACATAACTAGACATGACGAGAAAATAAATCGTAACAAGAAATAAACTAAACAACATGACGAACCTAGACTAACATGATACATGATAAGACAATACAAGATTAAGACAAAATGAATAAACATAAAACATGGCGAGACAGACCTGAAATGTGACAGGACCCCCCCCTTAACGACCGACTCCTGGCGGTCCTTTGAATTTGTCAGGGTGGTCACGATGGAAGTCCTTCATCAATGTTTTATCTAGGATGAGACTGGGAGCTACCCAGGAATGCTCCTCAGGACCATAGCCCTCCCAGTCAACCAGATATTGCACACCACGACCCCTCTTCCGAATGCTCAAAAGTTTTTTCACAGTGAAAGCAGGGTGGTTATCAATGATGCGGGGGGGAGGGGGTGGGGGATCGGGGGGACAAATGGGGTGAGAGGATACAGGCTTGATACATGAAACGTGGAATGTGGGGTGAATTTTAAGTGAAGCAGGAAGTGACAGTTTAACAGAGGATGGGTTAATAATGCTGTGGACCTTAAAGGGACCAATGAAGCGGGGTTGCAGTTTGTGAGAGGTTGCTTGGAGGGGAATGTCCTTAGTGGACAGCCAAACGGAGTCACCTGGTTTGTAGGCAGGAGCTGGTGTGCGGTGTCGATCAGCGAAGCGCCGATTACGGTCTGCCATGCGTAAAAGCGCGGCCTTGGCATCCCTCCAGATTTTAGCTCAGCGCTTCATGTGGATGGCGAGGGAGGGAACGGCGATCTCAGCTTCCTGGTCAGGAAATAGTGGAGGTTGGTAGCCAAGAGAGATCTCGAAGGGAGATTTTCCGGTAGCAGCGCAGGGCAGGGTGTTGTGCGCATACTCCACCCAGGTGAGCATCTTGCTCCATGAAGCCGGATTCTGGTTTGAGACGCAACGGAGTGCGGCTCCCAAATAAATCCTGGTTGGCCCTCTCGGTTTGCCCATTGGACTGGGGGTGATAGCCGGATGAGAGGCTGGCCGTGGCACCGAGGGCCAGGCAGAAAGCTTTCCACACTTGGGAAATTAATTGTGGACCCCGCTCGGATACAATGTCTGAGGGGATTCCGTGGATGCGGAACACCTCCTTTATCAGTACGTCTGCGGTCTCTTGGGAGGTGGGTAATCCAGGTAGGGGGATGAAGTGGGCTGCCTTGCTAAAACGATCTACCACGGTGAGGATGGTGGTGTTACCTTTGGAAGCAAAGTCCACCCCAATGTGGCTCCAGGGTCGGCCGGGTACGGGCAGCGGTTGGAGTAGACCAGCAGGGGCCTGGTGGGAGGCCTTGCTTCTGGCGCAGGTAGTGCAAGCCTTGATGAAGCGCCTGGTGTCAGGGATCATGGAGCTCCACCAAAACTTTTGTTTAAGCACTGCCAAGGTGCGGGTAAAGCCGGGATGGCAAGACAAGAGGGACGAGTGAGCCCATTGAATCACCGGTGTCCGGGCAGCAGATGGGACGTAGAGACGTGTTCCCGGGTTGGACCTGGGATTGGGTTCCTCCCATTGTTGGAAGCGTCAGTCTCCACCACAAACTGGCGAGTGGGATCGGGGTGCACCAGGATAGGAGCGGAGGAGAAGAGTCTCTTAATCTTGACGAATGCCCCCTCCGCTTCGGGACCCCAACGGAAAGGCATGGCAGTAGACGTGAGCTTGGTGAGGGGGGAGACCACTTGACTGTAGGATCTAATGAATCTGCGGTAAAGGTTAGCGAATCCCAAGAAGCGTTGAAGTTGTTTCCGAGTGGAAGGCGTAGGCCAGTCAGTGACCGCCTGAATTTTCTTGGGATCCGCCCTGATCTGTCCCTTCTCCAGGATGAAGCCCAGGAACTCGACCGTGTCTGTGTGGAAGACACACTTCTCCGCCTTAATGAACAGTTTGTTCTCCAACAGTCTCTGGAGAACTTGCCTGACGTGTGTTTCATGTTCCTTGGCATTGGTGGAGTAGATAAGGATGTCGTCCAGGTAAACAAATACGTAGCGGCCCAGTAAGTCCCGAAGAACATCATTCACTAGTGCCTGGAAAACGGCAGGTGCATTGGTGAGGCCGAATGGCATGACCAGGTACTCAAAGTGTCCGAGGGAGGTATTGAAGGCGGTCTTCCACTCATCACCCTCTCGGATACGAACCAGGTGGTAGGCATTGCGTAGGTCCAACTTGGTGAAAATGGTGGCACCATGTAGGGGATGAAAGGCGGAGTCCATCAAGGGCAGAGGGTATTTGTTCTTTACCGTAATGTTGTTTAGCTCTCTGTAGTCAATGCAGGGACGCAAGGAGCCATCCTTCTTTTGTACGAAGAAGAATCCGACGCCCACAGGTGAAGAGGATGGGCGAATCAGTCCATTGGCTAGGTAGTCCCGGATGTATTTCTCCATGGCTTCCCTTTCAGGTCTGGAGACGTTGTAGAGACGGCTTGAGGGGAGTGTGGATCCGGGTAGCAGCTCGATGGCGCAGTCGTAAGGTCGATGAGGGGGAAACGTCTGTGCCTGTGTCTTGGAGAAGACCGTGCCAAGGTCATGGTAAGGGGTGGGCACCTTCTCCAGGGAGGGCTTGGGGGTTTGTGGTGGGTTGGGTGCACCCTCTGCTGGTGCAGGAGCGGATCGAAGACAGGATTGGTGACACTCATGACTCCAGGCTTGAATCAGGCATGAGCTCCAGTCAATGGTGGGGTTGTGTCTCTGGAGCCAGGGTAATCCCAAAATGAGCTGATCATTAGGGGACCTGATGACGCGGAACTGAATCATCTCATGATGGTTCCCAGAAATTATCAGTTGAATGGGTCTGGTGATGTGCGTCATGCGGCAAAAGGTCTTTCCATCCAAAGACCGAGCATTCTCGGGAATGCAAAGCATGCTGGAAAACCTTGCGGATCTCCTCGGCGAACTCCGGATACCGGGGATGGAATGAACCCACGGACCACACAGCTGTCGCCCAGTCCAAGGCTCTCCCCTTCAGTAATCCCATCACGTAGCCGATCTGGCGGTCATCGCTGTAGTAGGTCTGAGGTTGCTGTCTGAACACAAAGTCGCACTGGAGCAGGAACGCCTTGCATCTCTCCGGTTCTCCGCCGAACCTCTCCGGGGGGGGTTGTTGTGGCTCCCGGAATTGCCAGGTTCCCATGAGGTGGGAAGTTAGAGGTGCAGGCGGGTTGGCAGGTTCCTCCAGTGGGTGTGGCTGGACCGCGATGGCGAGTCTCCTCATCTCCGCACACAGCTCACGAATCTCCAGACGAAGTTCGGAGATTCCTTGCGAGTGTTGCTGGACAATGGCGCCTTGTTCCTGGAGTGCGTAGAACATGGAAGTTGAGTCAGCAGGGTCCATTCTGGCGAAATTGTTCTGAGACGGGTGCGTGGGGGTTGGACCCAAAATGCACGACTCAGAAACAATAATGGAATAAAGTCCCATCAGGGCTTTATTTGGGACGAATCCCAGGAGCGTAGTCACAACAAGCAAAGTCCATACACGTAGATCCAGCCAAACAAACGATAAACAAACAAAAAGCATGGTGCCGAGGGAAGAGGCAAACTTGTAGTCGGTAAACGTGCAGGGAGGTCCGGTAGCAGGAGAGCTGTCAGCGGGGCAGATGTACCGGCGGACGGCAGGCAGAGTCATAGTCGAGGGCGATGCGGAAGTCGAAACCATGAAACAATCAGCGAGGCAAAAGTACAAAGACGGTAGGCGAGGACGTGGTCAAAAACAAACAATGGTCAACGAAACAGAAATCAATAACGATGGTCGGTAAAACAGGCTTGGATCTTAACGTGAATCAATCAGAAAATAATGCTCAAGGGTTACGTAGTAAAACTAGAGGCAGGCAATTTCGCAGTGAACAGTAGCGCGACTGGGATATAAATGCAGATGTAGGCAGGTATAGACAATTAGTTAGAGCGTAGCAAGGAAATGGAAAACAGGTGCGATGGATGACAAGTTTAACAAGGTGATTAGTAATCATTAGTAATAAACCTATCCTGCCCTAGCATTAGTAAATTAGTAAATGACATGCACGAGAAACGTAAGGTAACATGAACACATGATTAGTTTGTTAGTTTCTACCCAATCCTGATCTAGCGTTCGTAGTTTTAGTAAATAGACAAATGGAAACAATTAGGGAGTGAATGACAGAAAGAGAGAGAGAGAAAAGGCGGAATGCAAGGTTTGCGGAAAGACAAGTGTATGTTTAAACAGTAGCCAGTCTACGTAACAATAAACATAAATCAAAACATAACACAAAACGAAACTAAGACGATAACCATTCAACATAACAAGGTAATATAATCGTAACGAAACATAACTAGACATGACGAGAAAATAAATCGTAACAAGAAATAAACTAAACAACATGACGAACCTAGACTAACATAATACATGATAAGAAAATACAAGACTAAGACAAAATGAATAAACATAAAACATGGCGAGACAGACCTGAAACGTGACAATTGTTTTAATTTTAATAAGTGGGCTCTACTGCTCAAGGTTTATGGTGACAAAAATTCTGACCTCAGGGAATACCACACACATACCAAATGAGCCATTGTGCATTGCGCCAGATGGGTTAATCAAAAACTCAAGGGAAAAGGTGCTATCTGCACACTACATTGCCGTTTTCATTGATTCTATTTACACTTCTGCACCAGGACCCTACTTTTTTAACTATTAAATTGGCCCTAAATAGATTATCCGATTTTAAGGCACAGCATCAGGGAAAACGTGAGACCATATCAAAAGCAATAAAAATACTGTATATCAAAAAACAGAGAAACTCTTAAACCCAAGGATGATTCATTGATTTTGGTTAGAGGTATAAACAAGAATGAGCTTTTACCTCTATTTGCTTATACACATACCTCAATTTGGTGGGAAGATAATTTTCCAATTGTTAATCAAGCAATCATAAAACTAATTTGTGTCTTATTGTATTTTATCGAAAAATGGAAAGGGACATTTCATTATTTCAATTAAATGTATTAATCAAACTCACCCACTGTGATCAATATATTTACAACTTAAAATTATGTAATTCTCTCACAGAATTTTGGCACAGCACCTCTCCTTCCAAATTCAATTGATGAGATTGAATATGAGATGCTGCTCTATAATTTTATGAGGCTTAAAATACCTTTTAACCACACATGTGGGAAAAACAAAGGATATGAAATATTGTCTTTTCTTATAAATGTAAGAATTTACTGTAAGAATTTCTGTGAACATTGCTGTTTTGGGGTAACATTGCACAGTTAGAAATTTTATAGAATACTTTAAAATCTCGTCAGATTAGATTTTAGTCAAAAATGAGAGAAGCGCAGACCTGTTAGTAACAGCCTCCCCACCACACAGTCCCAGTAACTATAAGTTAATATGATGACGCAATGCATTGAACAACGCTCACTTCAGACACCAACACCTTCCGTTTTAGGTCTAATGTTAGCTACTACTAGCTCACTGTTCAAAGCCATTGCCAGCTACACCTTAGTAGCGTTCTGCTAAACGGAAAATGCAGAAATGTAATACTACCTTGTTATGACTTGGTCTAGGGTCAGGCCATGACAAGGTAAAGGATAGGGAGATGGAGTGTAGAATGGGGAGGGGGAATGAAACAAACACTGCAGACCGACGAGTAACTCCAGTCATGTCTGCCTAAACAAACCTTGACTAGTCTTCAAATGATTACCGGGCTTGAAGTGGCATGTAGCCAACTCCCAGTGGAGATCAAGTCTCCTCTGAGGATCGCCTTCAAAAATAATAAAGGAAAAATAACAAAGGAAAATTACAAACAGTGTCTTGTTGGAAGGATGCAATCCAGCTGGATTGGGCTGGGCAGCTTGGGTGGCAGGGGTCAAAATCCAATCAGCAAACCAATCAAAATGGGCTAAGCAAGAGTCGTAAGTCGAACAAAACATATGGTCATCCACAAGTCAACAAAGTCAAATAACAAATCCACAGTCAAATGCAAAGGGGTGGCAGACCTAGTCTAGCCAGATCAGTAGAAGTGGCGGCTTTTTCAAAGGGCAAACCAGTCGCGGAAATTGCCTATCTGTGGCAACCCGGAAGTAAATCAAAGATAGTTGTCCATCTAGCAAAGATGCAAATACAAAAGCTTCCAACAGAGGTCATAACATACCTTTCCAATGGTAAGAAACATCTTGTATCCACTTTATACATCATATCCCTCGTTCATGTTACCCTGTCTATACAAAAAAAACTGGTTTTAAAGCCTGCTTTTAAAAGCTTTAAGGCTCAAAACATGAGGGACGTTACATTGTGATCACGTTTCATACGGAATTAATTTTGTCAGAACATTTAGGCTATGATGCCAATAGCTGACACAGTAACACTCATCGACTGAAAACAGGGGCTAAAACCTAGCTAATCTTTCCCACAGATAAGTGACAGAACCTACTGTGTCTGTGTGAATTAATAGGCCAGCTACGTAGAATGCGTCTTTTACTTTAAAATGACGGGATGATTTCACATTTTACATGACTACTGGCAACACTAAATCAAACTATGATTAGCTGCTGTACAGTCATTCATGGACAACAGGCTGACAATGCAATATTGCTAAAATGCCTACGCTTAGACAAATAACCCACGGCACCGCCGCAAATTCCACTTTTTTACATTTTTGTCATTTAGCAGACGCTTTTAATCCAAAGCGACTTACAAGTGCATAGGTTCTTCCACAAGTTAAAGCATCACATCCATAACTAGTAAAATACACATGAAGAGTTATCGTAAACATATAGTCATCATAAGTGCAATTTTTTTTTTGGGTAAGGGTGGGGGGGGGGGGGGGGTTGAGACAAGAGGGATAGGGATACCAGAAAGGGGGACGGGGGAAATCAGGAGGGAGGACTAAGGTAGAGTTTGAAAAGGTGTGTCTGCGTCAAAATAGTGGGAGGAATTCTGTTGTCCTGACAGTGGTAGGCAAGTCATTTCACCACTGAGGAACCAGAACGGAAAACAGGCGTGAACGTGCAGCTTGACTGCCAGGTGCTCGTAGAGAGGGAACCATAAGGCGACCAGAGCTGGCAGACCGGAGTGGTCTAGCTGGGGAGTAGGGAGTGATCAAGGATTGTATGTAAGGTGGGGCAGTCCCCTTAGCAGCCTGAAATGCCAACACTAGGGCCTTGAATCGGATGCGTGCGGCAATAGGAAGCCAGTGGAGGCCAATGAGGAGCGGGGTGACACGAGCCGACCTGGGCTGACTGGTGATCAGGTGGGCTGCAGCATTCTGGACCAGCTGGAGGGGCTTGATGGCACAAGCTGGGAGACCGGCTAGGAGGGAGTTGCAGTAATCCAGGCGGGAAATGACGAGCGCCTGGACTAGGAGCTGGGTGGCTTTCTCCGTCAGGAGATGACGGATACGGCGTATATATATATATATATATATATATATTTTTTTTTAAAGATATTTTTTAGGCCTTTTTCAGCTTTATTGGACAGTATATAGTGTAGAGAGACAGGAAGAATGGGAGCGAGAGAGAGGGGAAGACATGCGACAAATGTCGAACGGTTGGATTCGAACCGCCGACGTCGCAGCTCGCAATGAGCATGCGGTCAGTGCTCTACAGGCTGCGCCACCAAGACACCCCGGACACCCCGGCGTATATTGCAGAGAAAGAACCTGCAGGTTCTGGCAGTGGAGGATGTGGAGCCAGGGTGAGGCAGTTATCAAGAGTCACCCCAAGATTCTTTGCCGGGAGGAGGAAACTACAAAGTCCTCAACAGTCAGTGAGAGGTCGATTGTCGGAGAGGACTTAGCAGGGATGTAGAGAAGCTCAGTTTTGGCAAGGTTAAGCTTCAGGTGGTGGGAAGTCATCCACGCAGAGATATCAGTCAAGCAGGCAGAGATCTGTGTGGTGACCTGGGTATCGGGGGGGAAGGAAATAAAGAGTTGGGTGTCATCGGCGTAAGAATGGTAAGAAAAGCCATGGGAAGACATAACAGAACCAAGAAACATGGTGTATAGAGTGATTGAATGAAATGTGCTATATAAAAGGTGCTATATAAATAAAGCTTATAATTATTATTTGAAAAACGCTGCCTTTCAAGTGTTATGCCTCTCACTCATGCCTACATTATGCAACTTGTAGACACTCCCAGACTATGTCCTGCCCCCAATCTCTCCAGACTCTCCAAAGCAGTGGCTGATGGGCCAGTTTTTACACCAAGGTCAGTTCTTGGTGAGAAACTGATAACTGCTCCAAAAAAATGCTGATTTCACAAAACCACTTCTGTCAGACACAAAATTGATATCTTATTTGTTGTATTTTGCTGAACATGAGAGAGAATTGATTAAGAAATAAACTTTTTTTTGAACCCAGTGGGGTAATTTTTCCTTTGCATTTGACCCAACCTAGTTACTGAGCAGTGTTTCCGCTACATTCATTCAGTGGCAGTGGCCCCACCAAGATTCTCATTGCCACTGCAAGCAAGTGCAATTATCAATTACAATTATCCAATTTCTCATCAACAATCATTGTTACTGTGTGCAGCACGTTCTGACAAGCGTGTATCACGCCCAGTCCTGCTAACAACTTTCTTAAATGTCTTCAAACTCAAATGAGGCAGGCAGGGCTCATTGAGAAGGGTTTACGAATTCAACATGTTGAGGAAGCGTAGATTAATTAAAATGCTTTTAAAACAGCAATGCCTAAATCCAGCAGTTTTAATCGTCAATACCCTCGTTTAAATGTCCAAACTCTGAATACTCTACACAAGTGTCAACAGTTAAAACACCTGACTTATCCAACATGTATGTTTATGTGGTTTTACTTGGTAATTATTATCAAAGATATGAATTATCAATTAAATCGCCAAATTCAGTGGTAGGCAGAGAAAACTGTTTTTGGATCATTTTTATCAAAATGCACAACTTGTAACCAGGTGATAAATCAAGAAATTTATTTAGTTACAAATATGCAGGTCTAAGCTAAAGACATGGTACATCTACCATTAAAAAATGAAGGTGACAGACACAGACATACAGTCCGTTAGTGCCAGTCTCCCTTCTCCATAACTGAACCTTCAGAAATGTAGACTACAGTACCTAAGCAGAATTATACACTGGCTAACGCATGCAAAAAAATTACCAAATTGAAAATCTGTAATGCCTTGCTGAGTCCATGCCGTGTCTACTCCAAAAAGCAAATATGGAAAGCTGTGCTTGCTGTTAGCCAGTCCTTTTGTTCAAACCAAGATAGACAACAGGACAAACTTTTGTGTAAGATGCACATCGTTTGATCTCTTTATTTCAAGTCTAAATTAAATAGACATCTTAGAAAACAGGTGATTAGCCAAGTATATATAGTCCACCTTGTTCATAATTGTGCCTGCTATTTCATTAATTTGCCACAACTCACACTTTCAATGGATAACAAATCGAGGGGGCGTGTCATCTTATGTAAAGCACATCACAAACTTGGGACTGTAACATGCTCAATGGGGACTGAGAACAAGTAGCCAAATAGCTAAAATGTTGGTCATGCCCTATGGTTTTCTTATGGTGCTGTTGTACTTGGTTTCACCATAATTCAAACTAAACCGCTTCAATTCATTTATTGACATGAAATAAGATGAAAAATGAGCCCTACACAAGGGTGATTGTTTTTAACTATTTTTTTCTTCTAACGATGGGGGCGGGCGGGGTGGCGGGATTAGCCTTGGTAGCCAATTTATACCAGCTGCCACTGATTAAGATGGAAACATTTTAATTATCAATCCTCGTAATTCTACACAGTGTCCTCCATAATGCCAATTTTTGCCTCTGATTTGCACAATTTTCAATTTTGTTAACATGTGTATCAGGCACATAGAACAGGCGACCAAGATGCAAGACCCAGACTAAGGATTCTTTGTAATAAGAGTCTTTATTATAAAGTAGCAGGTCAGACAGGTGAGGGTCAAAAGCCAGCAAACAGATACAACAGGGATCAGGCAGTTCGTAATAGAAATTCCAGGCAGAATTCCACCAAACAGGTGTAAACAAGCGGGCTAAGTAGACAAAAACACAATCCAGAAACAAAAGTTGAGGGACAGAAACGGGTCGAAAAGCTATGGTTCATAATCAGACAGAAGGGATAAGAGGTTTTTGCCGATTGACTTCAATGTAAAAACCCAAGCCAACCTGTTAACAACCAAAGAAAACCTGATCGGTCAATTTCTGTCAGTGTTAAATGTCATTATGTCTCATAGTTTATGAAACAATGATTGTTTTAATCCAGATGTTTTGGCAAAATATTGAAATCTTTTTACAATGGAAAGTCGATGGGAGGATGTCTCCAATCTCTTGTCTGAGGCCTGTGTCATAAAAATGCTGAGGCTTGCTAGCTACGTAGTTAACAATATATTATTCTTTGTTACTTTTTAAAAAGATGATTACTTAGGACCCAGGTGATTTACTCGTTAGGGATTCAATCAGTCAAGTGAGTATAATTCCAGGGCCAGCCAGATGACATTCCACAGCACACCGACAGGCAGCTATATTAGTTTATTAGGCTATCCACAAACACCAACAAAGTCAGTTCACTTGGCTATCCAGCTAGCTCTAGCTACGCAGAAAAATGGCAGTGACAGTGTTAGCCAATGCCTGCTAGTTAGCCTCCAGTTAGGCTTTTAAAAGTAGTTTGCGATCTACCTCGCTAGCTAGCTGACCGTCTGATATGGGATATTTCTCACAACAATAACAATGAGAGAACATGCAATATCGCTGGCAAGATAATTTGCAAAACATTGTCTAATGCTGTGTTGACGGCAGACAACTGCCATCTCCCAAAGATATAACTGAAGAAATGCTTTTCAGACAGCAGAATTATTGTTGAAATGGAAAACAATGACGCCAGCTATACTTTTAAATCATGCATCGTTATGCATACTTGCTATGAAAACAAAACCTTCAGATGAGAGAGAACCCAACCCAATAATTTTTCATCAATTAATGGGAAATTTCACTTTTTGCCAGTAGATGTCATCTTGTATGTTTAACAAACTTTTTTTTACTAAATGTTAAGTTAACGTTAGCTCATCAGTACAAACATTAATATCATCCGCGTTTCTATACATGGCCGAATACATTGTACAGACTAAATTGCATTCTGCAACAGCTCCACCCGACACCACATGTTTACAATGTAACTTTTAATACGTCGTATTACACTTTTAAGTTTAATATGACTTTCAGAAAGAGGGGTCGGCTTTTAGCTGGTACAGAGAGCATTTGAATTATACTCAAGCTCATCTGCATATTGCAGTAAGCTCTGGATAGATTTTTGTGGTAGAAAGGAATTGTGAATGCATTCAATGAACCTTAAAAATATGAAAATACATGAGCGAGCATGTTTTGTGTTATGGTTCATATGCATTGAAATATGGATTAAGTGAATGGATATTCTATCTCAGAAAATATATGCAGCAGAAAGTACTAGAGTGAAAAGCATGCTACTTTACTTTGAAATATAGCAAAGTGAAAGTAAATGTACCTTCCGTTTTATGGTAGTTTTTCTCCTGAGGAATGTGGTTTTTGATTATGGTTGCTTATTGCCTATCCCAGACACTAAAACACTTTGATTGATGTGAATTGGACCAATATTAAAAGAGGAAATGACAAATAACTACACAAAGTCCCTGTGTTTGGAACACCGTGTTAGCTCACGATGGTCCAAACACCTATTCGCTGTTATGCAGGCTGATCCGTATAAGCCTGCCTGGTTCATAGTCACAGCCTCCCCACCACAACGTCACACACCTGAGTCACTGAATGCTGAAATAGACTGCGTATGTGAAGCTTTTATGAAAACGGAAGGAATTCGAATTTACACACACACAAAAACCAAAGCTGATCTGGAAGTAATTATTCTTCGTGAAAGTTGCACTGTTTGGAATATAGTGAGCTAACTTGGTGTTTGGAACATGGTGAGTTTACATTACAGATACTGCTAAAAAATGCTAAAGTACACCACTGGTTATAGTCAAGGTGTCTATCTTAATGCTTATCATCCCAAATTCACTGGAATTGCAAACTAAACTATCTTTTTTTTAAATAGTCATATATTAATGAAGAATGTTGATCTTTTGATTCGGTAAACCTTAAAATATGATAATACTGTACGTGAGTGAGCAAGTTTAGCATTATGGTTCATATTCATTTTTTTTTTTTTGCATTACAATTTAGTGGGGATTCTGCTCCTTGGAAAAATGGTTTGCTCATAAGAAGATATTGTCAGGAGCCTGGGTAGCCTGGGAACCAAAAGCGGACTCAGGGATGGAAAAAAAAAAACCCCTGCAGAATAATAAGCACTGGGAACATCCAAAACATAAATCCAAAAAATAAAGAGTCAAAACCAGGCAGAACAACAAAAAATCCACAACATCAGAGTACAAAAAAACGGGGTAGCAAAAAGGCAAGAATAGGGGAAAAATAAAAAAGGGCTGACTCGAGAAACTGGAGAAGACTAACTAGCCACAAGAACTTAAAAGGACAGCTATAAATACAAAACTGATAAACAGACAATGAGAAACAGGTGAGAGTCATGACAGAAAAAACAGGAAGGAAATGCATATAAGTGGAGTGGGAGGCAGAAACACTGAATGAAGAACAGGTGAGATGAATGAGAGGGAATTAATGGGAAGACAGACAGACTATAGTGGTCACAGAGGGTAACAAAAAGATGAAAACACTAGGGACATAGAAAATGGAGAATAGAGGAAAAACAGATGGCAAAAAGGGCACAGACGTGACAGATATGTGATTATGAGTGTTACGTTTGTATGCAACTCTCCTGCATGCACTTCCCCTCCTCTGTCATTCAGTTTGCTTCTTAATAACAGGTCAGACACATTCCCACTTATCCCACTTATCCCCCTCTATCCCTCTTATTGTCCGGTGCTGGTGTTTTTCATCCTACGTAAACACTAGACATGTTCATCAGCATAAGACGCGGCTCTCGTAATATAGATGTCTACTGTTGAGGAAATATTCGCTGTCGCTGTTCCTCCTCGTCCCTTTTACGTGGGTGAAGTTGTATTGGCAGCAATAATGTTGAAGAAGCACTCAGAGTCAATAGTTGTTCAAACTACAAATCTTTAGTTTAAAATAAAACAGATTAATCTGGGGAATCTGTGTGGTCCATGCAAGAAGCTTCAAAAGCCCAGAGAATTCCAAAGTAACAGTAGGAAGTATCCTAGTCTTTACACAATATAGCTAACCAATCATGTGACAAACATTACATTGTCTCTCTTAACCCGCCTTAATATTTTCTGTCACTCTATGAAAGCTGAGCTGTCTTAACCTCTCATCTCTGCAATGAGTCAGGCCGCCCAGCCTGCAATCACCAAATGAAAACATTTCCCTGCGAAGACACACACTGCTTGGTCTGCACTCACTAAACATTTTGGAACTAATGTCATGACTTTTATAACATCTGATTAAGTGTACTCCTTGTACTTTGTGTGTGTGTGTGCTTTTTTATGATTAGTATTTTATTGTTTTTACAACACATTTACAAATGTATTAAAGAATAGTGTTAACATACATTTGTGTACATATATATAAAAAAACAAAAAACAAACAAAACACAAAAAAAAAAAAGAACGATAGTGATGCATTAAAATATACAGTATTACAACCGGTGTTCAGCAGATTGTACCATAATTCGACCAAAAGTAGTGAATATAGTCTAATTTGCAATGAGCTGGAAACGCCATTAAACATTCATCATATATGAATGGTACCGCTCCCAATTCAGGTAATACTCCTCAACCTTATTGAGCAGCCTATATGATAGATGCTCTAGGGCAGCCAGATGACCAAGAGACGTATGCCACACTGCTGGTTCTGGTGCAGAGGAAGCTTTCCATTCTGGGACCAGGAGTTTGCGTCCTAACATAATAGCTGTCTGGATCCAGTCTGCGATTGTTGCGTTCAAATCACTTAATGTAGAAGGGTCACCCAAGATGAATAACCTGGGGGAGAAAGGGATCTCTAGGCCAATCATTTTTTCTATATTAATATGTATAGTAGACCAAAACTCTTGAATCTTTGAACAACTCCAAAACATGTGTACTGAAGTGCCATTTTTATCCTTGCACCTCCAGCATTCTGCACTTTCAGCCAGTCCAGCTTTATGCAACCTAGATGGTGTCCATCCATCCATCCATCCATCCATTATCTGAACCCGCTTATCCTGATCAGGGTCGCAGGGGGCTGGAGCCTATCCCAGCATACATTGGGCGAAAGGCAGGAATACACCCTGGACAGGTCGCCAGTCTATCGCAGGGCACACACACCATTCACTCACACACTCATACCTACGGGCAATTTAGACTCTCCAATCAGCCTAACGTGCATGTCTTTGGACTGTGGGAGGAAACCGGAGTACCCGGAGGAAACCCACGCAGACACGGGGAGAACATGCAAACTCCGCACAGAGAGGCCCCGGTCGACGGGGATTCGAACCCAGGACCTCCTTGCTGTGAGGCGGCAGTGCTACCCACTGCACCATCCGTGCCGCCTAGATGGTGTCCAGTAGACACTATTTATAATTTTAAATTGTACTAGTCCAGTTCGCAGTTCCCTTGACATTTTTTTCCCATTCCTAAGAATTCTTCCCCATTCCGCCTCTGTAAATGACATATTTAAAAGTCAGTTTCCCATGTCACTTTAAGGGATGATATATTGAGATCTGAGGCCGTAAGGACCATAGAGTAATAGGTGGAGGCACAGACACACAGTTTTAATAACTTATGCTGATTTATTCATTTTAACAGCATGAAAATGATCCTTTAAACATTATGACTTGTTCATATTATCATTGTAGTACTAACCAACATTGAAATCAAACTTTATTATTGTAAAATAAAAGCATTTTGATCAAACTTCAACACTACTCATTTTCTAATGATCGAAATCAGACAAATTAAGAGCTTGTTAAAATTCTGTGATTTTTTAAATGGAACCTTGTGTTTTATTATTATTTTAATTATTATTTTTACAATGCACATGCATAGCAAAAAAAAAAGAAAAGTAGGCTAAAGACAATGTAAGTGCAGTAAAGCAGGCTGTTTATACAGTAGGCTATAGGGCCATGTTGTTTAAAGTTTAAAAAGCGTGTAGCCTAAACAGTAGCCTACATTACCTGTGTCAAAACAAGCGAACAGACATAGAAAGAGCATGACTAAATTTTACTTCACTGATTTCATCCAAATGCCTGACAGCTAGCTAATGGTTTTGTGTGCGGCCTAAGGGAAACGGATAATGACAGGATGTACATATAGCTAACAATCATGCTGATCTACCTGATCATTACCCGTCATCATTCAAGGTCTAAATATAAATTCTCCTACATTCCCTATAAAGCATGCGGGCCACTTTTATAATTAATGTAGTGTATCTATATATCTCGTGTTTTTGTGGTCAATATATCTGTTAAATGCAATATATTTAGGAATTTGGATGAACTGAAACGTCTTAAACAACCAAGAGGAGCCTATTGTTTACAATTTCAAAAAATAATTTTCTGGAAAGAAATAGCAAAAATATCAGAACCCCCTATTCCCAGTTTGCTTAATTGTTTTCACTGCCGCCAGGGAGTGCTTATGTGTGTGTGGCCCGCTATTCAGCTGTATGAAGACCGTAGATTTCAATGCGCATAATAAGGTGAAAGTTGACACGTGTCCCTTTGTCAAGAAAAAAACAACAGTTGCTACATCCCTGCTTATGCAGACTTGGCTGATGCCTTACAATGAAAGCATCATCATCATCATCATCATCATCGATGTATGTATGTAAGAGACATACTTGACATTTTGATCACATCAAAATGGATCCAATTGTTTGGACAACACTCATGCTTAATAAAATCATTACTATTTCATTTTACATTATTTTATTTTGTCCAAAACACTGAAATTATGGGGGTATGTAGGTCTATAAAAAGTGCTGTAATTCACCTACTACATGGTGAAACCAAAATGTATAAAAATACACTTTAATATAAGCTGAGAATCTGCACTTTTACCACATGTTACATTACTGGCATTTGGCAGACGCTCTTATCCAGAGCGACATACAGTTTATTGGACTAAGCAGGAGACAATCCTCCCCTGGAGCAATGCAGGGTTAAGGGCCTTGCTCAAGGTCCCAGTGGCTGCACGGATATTATTGTGGCTACACCAGGATTAGAACCACTGACCTTGACCATTTACCTTAACCACTACGCGACAGGCCACCCTTCACAAACAATTCACGTTTGATTACAAATGGGAAAATAAGAAACATGACATAGAATTAAAAAAGGTGTGTCAATTTTTGGCTGGTGGTCCTAGGCTATTGGTTTGGCTAAATATCTCTGATATTTTCTTTGGTAAAATGCAGTGGCAGCTAGTGGTGATACTGGATGGGGGGGACTAATATCTACCAATAGGTCATGCTCTTGCATTTGAAAATATGCCATTCAAATACATGTATAAACATGTATGTATTTATATATAACACAAAGAGTTGACAATGTTACTTGCAACATTCATTCAACAACCTGTTTCATGAATTAATGTGTTTCATGAATGAATTAAGTGTGCGTTCAGGTACTCCATACCCCCAAGGCTGCTCATATTAGTGTACTGCACTTCTGGCACCCCCTGCTAATTCCGGTTCTGGTCAAAATCCACTGTTCTTCCAGGTTGGCTTTTGAATAAAACAACATATTCCCCAAAATATCCCCCTTAGTGTTTCTAATGTATTTGTACTCTCCTCCTCCTTTCATAGTGCAGAGGCCCTGCCAGCTTCACTCCATCACACACTAATCCCCCTTCCCCCTCTCATTGTCAATACCCATCTAATTCTACTTTAACACCAGTAATTGGCTGATGGAGTAGAAGCTATAGATTTGCTTTCCCTGATGATGCCTTGACTTTTTTCCCCCTACTGATAATACTAATAGAATTCCAAATCCTTGCCGCTGTGATCGTGTCATGAGTAGGTCAACAGTTATGTCAAGGTCCTATTGGAAACTTCACATCGAACATCTTAATTTAGATTTAGCCATCTTTTTCCCTACTCACTTGCCCTGTGCAAGCAATTGTTAGTGATTGCCACAATCATTCTTTGATTCTAATTTCTGTTAATTCTGTGACATTCAATTTTGCATGAATTATTTTGGCAAGGCATTATTAGAAGTGTATACAGTGAAGGATTATAGATTTGAACTTCATGTGGCTGGTACCTTCTGCAAAAGAGTCACTGACTGGAGCTAATTTATATTTATGGACTTCAAATCACACATTTTAACTTCAGGCTGATTTGTCTGGAGAAATGTACTTAAATGTAAAATTATAAATGTTATTCAATTGGTACATTTCTTCATCTCCAAACATCTAAAGGATATCAAACATGGTTGCATGATTGATTCCATAATATCTCAATTTCCTAATTCTTCAATAATTAATTTGCTCTGACTTTGAATCTGATTTTATCTTTTTCTGTTTCATAGACCAATCTTTGGTTGAGGTAACTGACACCATTCCTTGCTCAGGGGAAGGGATGAGAAAACAGTAAATTGGGTGAAGCGTGAAAAGGTAAATTAGGCTATCATGCTAATTCAGTGCCAGGTGACCGTGTAATTGAATGCTTAATGGAGGAGGAGCCGAGAGTTTGAACTTGATCTTGCTAAAACAGGTTGACCTTCGCCTTGTGAAGCGCAGATCGCCAAACATCCTCACTCGGATACAGACATTAGGTTTATATAACATGCTCCATGCTCCATGCTCCATGGTAGTTTTTTCAACTCAACTCAACTTTTTCAGCTCAGTAACCCCTTGAACCCTGAGGTGAGTTTGATGGTTTTTCACTATCCGGAGTAAACGGTTAGATAAATCCTCATGCAGCACCTCATTTTATGACTTTTTGTTCACTTGAGTATATATCCAAAACCAAAAGTGTAAGCTCAGGTATATCATACATTGCAGGAATAGGTTGGATGGAGTAACAATATCAAAAAGCTATGTCAATAGGACATAGGGTGTGACATGGCTCAGGCAGTAAAAGCAGTCGTCTGGCAGTCGGAGGGTTGCTGGTTCGATCCCCCGCCCAGGCTGTGTCGAAGTGTCACTGAGCAAGACACCTAACCCCCAAATGCTCCTGACGAGCTGGTCGGGGCCTTGCATGGCAGCCAATCGCCGTCAGTGTGTGAGTGTGTGTATGAATGGGTGAATGGAGAAGCATCAATTGTACAGTGCTTTGGATAAAGGCGCTATATAAATGCCTGCCATTTACCATTTACATACAATTGCTTTATAATGTCTAAAAATGTCGACAGAGTACCATGCGAAAATTTGTTCTATTGGTTATATTATTCCATTAGTCACGATAAGACCCACACAGCTGTTGGGCCGTTGAGCAAGGCTCTTAACCCCACATTGCTCTAAGGAGGATTTTCCCCTGCTTAGTCTAATCACGTGGAAGTCGCTTTGGATAAAAGCGTCAGGTAAATAACATGTAATGTTATTCCAATAGCTGTATGTCAAATATAGCATATATATATAATCTATAATGGGAAATATGGCTTGAAGTGCCATTCATAATAATAAGGTTTCTTGTAAGCATGTTTCTGAAGTATTGCACTCCAGTGGGGTGTGTTTTAGGTGATTTTTATGCATTTTCACCTAGTACTACTGCTGGTTATGAAACGGATGAAATTTAAAAAAATGTTTGCACAGTTCAAATGCTACTCTGGTTTTTGGCTATTGTGAGGCAGTTTGAAATATTTGAGAGTTGCAAGTCTCTGTTGAATAACAAAAAAAAGAAAATGATCCTATGTTCAGAAATAACATACCACGCAGTTCAACCCTCTGGGGACTGAGGGCAAAATGAGGAAACTGGTCTTGGGTATCAAAAGATGACAAAATAGTGGAGCAAATCCAATTCAAAATATAAAATAAATTACAAAAACGTAGTGTTGTCACTACTATTTTTCAGCCCCAGTTGACAATGGGAGGGCTAATTGTCTTCACTGAATATTTATGTGGTAAGCGGTCCTTCCAGGTAAGTGGACTTTTCACATTCTCAGCTGGTGTACTTGGTGTTTTGTCTGCATCTTCATCTCTGAAAATAAAATAAAAACAAAAATTGTTTGAAAATGTGACGTTTGCACACATTACATCATATAGCCTACAACCAAAGTTGCCTCTTTTCCGACTAGCCTACGTCGAAGTGTTATTTCCCCAAACGTAGATGCAGTTTGCTAATATCAATTGTGCGGGGACACCCAGTTTTACAATCCTGACTATGCCACTACATATCACGTATATATTATTTTGAGATGTAATGGTTAGAGTGTGGGAATGTACAAATGCACATATTACTGAATATTGAAATGAAGCTGCAGTTGCAGTACACATCACACAAGAAATGCACTTACTCATGAAGTTCATCCACAGCTGGATCCTTTTGTCTTTGTGAGGAACTGCTCATGCTCCGATTTCACGGTTACGCCTCTGCATGCATCTGATCACCACTTCATCTCATTCTCCCTCCCTCTTCCTCCCCATCCTCCTCCCCCTCCCCCCACCCACACTTCCTCAGTCCGCCGTAACCTCCACTCCCTCTCACCCTCTTCCTTTGCCACCACTGTCACCACCTCACTCCCCCCTCTCGAATCCTTCTCCAGACTCCCTACTGACTCTGCATCTGCCACCCTCCTTTCATCTCTCTCCTCTGCCTTTGACTATCTCTGTCCCCCTGTCTCAAAGCCACCTCGCACATCCCCTCCCAGTCCTTGGATATCTGACGCCCGTCATACCTCCAGGGCCAGCCTCCGTGCAGCGGAGAGGAAGTGGGGAAAATCCAGAGACCCTTCAGACCTCACAACTTACCAGTCTCTCCTGGCGGCATTCTCTTCCGCTGTCACTGCCGCCAAAGTAAAATACTATCAAACACAAATTCAGAACTCCACTTCTAACCCCCGGAAACTGTTCTCTATTTTCTCCTCTCTCCTCAACACACCGCCTCCTCCACCTCAGTCCTCCTTCGCTGCTGATGACTTTGCAGATTTTTTCGATGAGAAGGTCACAGACATCCGCAGATCCTTTACAACCACCGCCACCCTCTCTATGCCCTTCCCCCCCTCTAGGCCCATCCCTTCCTTTTCCACTTTCTCCCCCCTTACAGACTCTGATGTTTCTCAACTCCTGCTCTCCCACCGCCCTACAACCTGTGCCCTTGACCCTATCCCCTCTTCTCTTCTCCAGACTATCACCCCTGACATTCTCCCATTTGTCACCTCCCTTGTTAACTCCTCCCTGTCTTCTGGCTGTTTTCCGGGATCCTCCAAGAGGGCCCACATCACCCTGCTGCTAAAAAATCCTACTCTGGATCCTTCCATCATCCAGAACTACCGCCCTCTTCTTCCTTTTCTCTCTAAAATCATAGAACGAGCCGCTTCTAGTCAACTTTCAACAACGACAACCTGCTAGACCCCCACCAGTCTGGCTTCAGATCTGGCCATTCGCACTCCTCTCCGTCAGTGAATCACTCCATGCCGCACGAGCAGCCTCCCTCTCCTCTGTCCTCATTCTTCTAGATCTCTCTGTTGCCTTTGACACTGTGGATCACTCCATCCTCCTGTCCGCCCTGTCAGCAATGGGCATCTGTGGCACAGCCCTGGACTGGATTGAGTCCTACCTCTCTGGTCGCTCCTTCCAGATTGCCTGGGCTGGTACGGTATCGACACCTCGGCCCCTTGCCACAGGAGTTCCCCAGGGCTCCATCCTAGGCCCCCTTCTTTTTTCTCTTTACACTCGTTCCCTTGGCCCTGTGATCACTGCATATAGTCTATCCTACCACTGCTATGCGGACAATACCCAACTCTTCATCTCATTCCCACCATCTGATACACAGGTTTCAGCCCGTATCTCTGCTTGCCAGAGCTGGATGGACAACCACCATCTAAAGCTCAACCCAGGTAAGACTGAAATGATATTCATCCCTGCCATTACCTCTCCCCATCTGGATCTCTCCATTTCCTTAGGGGATACTACACTTACACCATCACCCAGTGCAAGGAACCTCGGCGTGGTGATGGACAGCAGACTGTCCCTCTCCAAGAACATTGCGGCAGTGACCCGGTCATGCAGGTTCTTCCTATACAACATACGGAGAATCTGCCCCTTTCTCACCCCCTACTCGACCCAGCTCCTGGTCCAAGCGATGGTTCTGTCCCGCTTGGACAACTGCAATTCCCTCTTGGCTGGCCTCCCAGCGTCTGCCATCAGACCCCTCCAGCTTATCCAGAATGCAGCAGCTCGTCTGGTCTTCAACCTTCCCAAGTACTCACATGTCACCCCCCTGCTTACTTCCCTCCACTGGCTGCCTGTCATGGCTCGCATCAAATTCAAAACATTGGTGCGAGCCTTCCAAGCAGTTAAGGGGTCTTCCCCAGCTTACCTCCAAAAACACATGAACTTCATCCCTGGTTATGGGTATGCACTTTGTTGTACGTCGCTCTGGATAAGAGCGTCTGCCAAATGCCATTAATGTAATGTAATGTTATGTACCCAGTAAATATAGTGTGTTATATGTATACACAGATTATATGTTGTAAGCCAAATGAGATACGCAAGGGGCCCAAATGTATTTGGACAGTAACATGTTTGTTTTGGCTCTATACTCCATAACCTCAGATTTTAAATGATACAATGACTATGAAGTTAAAGTGCAGACTGTCAGCTTTAATTTGAGGGTATTTCCATCAGAACTTACAGTGGCTGTAGTACAGGCCTGGGAGGGCATCACCAGGGAAGATTCTCCAACATCTAGTGATTTCTATGGGTGGCAGACTTCAGACAGTCATTGCATGCAAAGGATAAGCGATCAAGTACTGAACATGAGAACTGTATGATACATAATTTTAATTTGTCCAAATACTTTTAGTACTCTAAAATGGGGGGACTATGTACAAAATGTTTTTTCTAAACGATATGGAGGAAAATACCATCACATTAATGCTGACCATCTGTACCTTAAACACATTTTGAGAACTGCTAAGACGACAACAAAAATGTTTCACTATCAAAATACTTTTGGACTTTGACATCCATATGTATGTACATACATACATACAGTATACTCTCGCTTAACATAGTAGCTTATAATAACAAATGTCCACAACATCTTGTTGGTCTATGAGTAATACTGTGTGAATACGTTGGACACTTCTGTCACAATTCTGTTTTATTGGCAGCTGACTAATGAATTAGTGGTCAACTGCATATTTTGAAACCCGAATTTAAGGACTATAAACCCAGGCAGAGGGTGAGTCAACATGTCAGTGAGCCTTTTTCAACGATAGGAAGGGATTTACAATGGTGTTTTAACACAAAAACCTTACCTATTGTACCTTTAAGGGCGGCATAGAAAACCAAGCCTTACGGGTAGACATTATCTCATTTTTATAACTGTCCAAAATAAGAAAGGGAAGATTGCATTTCTGCATTTCAAGCATTTCTGGCTTCATGCTCCTCCCCTCTAAACCGGGTACGTTTACTGGGTGGATTTGTGAATGTTAACCAGCAAAGCCGTTCTGTTATTAAAATTTTTTTACGTGCTGTGTGTAACTTTATTTCCTCAGCTAGATGGCAAGCTAAACAGGCCATTTTTACACCAGTGCCTATTCGCAGTTTCAGAATAGTTTTTAAATGGCAAAATCGTATTAGACTACACATTACACAAATATCACACAATTTAGCCAACATAGCCAGCTTGGTGGTGATAGTCATTATAGCTAATTGAGAGTTGTTCATTTGCAAACAACCATTTCAGGTCGTCACATAACATTAGCAAACTAGCAACACAGTAAGAGAGCTGGCTAGCTGGCTAATATATCAGTATAACATTCAGGTACCTAACAAAACCATTCACAGTTCATTAGATGCCAGTTTTTACATGCAAATGGCTTTATATACCCAGACCATGGTATAATGTAACTTATTACTTAAAATGAAATTATTAACTTTGTCATTAGAGGGAATAAGTCTTGCTGTGCCTTGTCTTTGTGAAGAGTTTGCGCAAGATGGCGGCGTGACGAGTCAGAAGTTACCGAGCTCAGCACTAAACTTACTTTTGGAAGCAGTATTTACATTAATTAATGAAGTTTAGTTGGTGAATATTGTTGAAGAAAGCTCTTTGATACAGTTGGATGAGAAATTAGGCTACTTTTGCACTGGAAAAATGTCTAAGCCTAAGACAGCTCTAAAAAGACAGTGATGAGTGATGAGATAAAGGGTAGCAGCCATAGCCATGCTAGCGAGCATGATTATGAAGGCATGGACTGTAACCTGTGCGTGGAAGACAAAGATGAGTTTCCTCCATTGCCAGTAACGCCCTCTAAACCCCCTGCTTACAAGAAGCTTACGACCTCTCATGGCCAAGATAGTGCTCTCGAGTCTGGTGGTAGCTTTCGCACCCTGATCGACCTTATCAACTCCAGAAGTGATGCAGTTGAGAAGATGGTGGACGGCGTTCATGTCGAAATGAGGGGCATAAAGGAGAAGATGGTCTGCATTGAAAAACGTGTGGAGAAAAGTGAGGAAAGTACTGTGAAATGCATGGATAGAGTGTCAGACTTGGAGTGTTACGGTCGTCGGTGGAAGGCTCTATGGTGTACCTGAAACTGAAAGGGAGGACGTGCGTGAGGAGGTGGTCAGTGTGTGCCAGGAGGTACTCCCATCCGAGAGGGACAGGATTCCTGATGCCATAGATGTCGCTCATCGTGTGGGGAAACAGCGCCGAGACGACCCGAAGCCCCGCGGTATCATCCTCAGGTTCATCTCCCAGCGACACAGGGATGCAGTTTGGAAAGCTGCCAAGAACAGTGCTTTTCTCCAGAGCAAGAAACTGCACTTCACTGAGGACTTGACAAAGGAGGACAGAGAAAACAGATTCAAAACATTGGTGCTAGCCTTCCAAGCAGTTAAGGGGTCTTCCCCAGCTTACCTCCAAAAACACATGAACTTCATCCCTGGTTATGGGTATGCACTTTGTTGTACGTCGCTCTGGATAAGAGCGTCTGCCAAATGCCATTAATGTAATGTAATGTTATGTACCCAGTAAATATAGTGTGTTATATGTATACACAGATTATATGTTATAAGCCAAATGAGATACGCAAGGGGCCCAAATGTATTTGGACAGTAACATGTTTGTTTTGGCTCTAGCGACACAGGGATGCAGTTTGGAAAGCTGCCAAGAACAGTGCTTTTCTCCAGAGCAAGAAACTGCACTTCACTGAGGACTTGACAAAGGAGGACAGAGAAAACAGGAATAAACTGTGGCCTGCAATACAGAAAGCGCGTGAGGAGGGGAAGTCTGCCTACTTTGTGGGAGGAAGAGGATTCATAAATGGCTCAGAAATCCGTCCATAGGCATGTCTAGCCTTGCTGTTCACCAAGGGGAGGACTACAGGTTTGGTCTTCTCAGATTTTTCAGGTTCAAAGATCTAAAGGTTGCCTACTGTAACTGCATGGGGGTGCATATAGCCTCCCATTGAGGAACACTTTTTTTTACTTTTATCAGTCGGCTAATTTGTACTATTTTGCCTCTGCTCAAGTAGGCATGTTTTGGTTGGTAGGCTATCTCTTTTTTCATTGCTCTCAAAATGTGAAGAAATACAGCCACTTTATTTTATTTTATTATTATTATCAAAATGATAGCCTATTTTTGTTTACAGTTTAAGGACAGAGGCCTTTGCTCACTCAGGCACTTTGTTTAGTTAGGCTGTCTAATTTATATTTTTTGATTATTGTTTTCTATTACTCAAAAGGTGAAGAAATACAGCCAACTTTACTTTTATTGAATTATTTAGCCAAATATGCTCAATTATAATTATAATTTAGTACTGATCTCAGTGTTACGATTCTAGTTCAGCTTATCTCAAAGTCTAGTTCAATCATAACCACAGTATCTGTTCATTACTGTTTGTTTTATTCTGTGAACTTTATCTTTTGTATCACTTAACGCTAGGGGGTTGCGTAATAATGTTAAGCGTAAGGCTTTATTTCTCTTTGCTAAGCAGTTTAGGTCAGATTTTTTCTATGCACAAGAATCTCATTCCATCTTGGATGATGTCAACTTTTGGAGATCACAATGGGGTAACTCCATATGGCTTTCTCACGGTACAGAACGCTCAGCTGGGGTAGCTATTTTAAAGAATAGGTTTAATGGCGATGTCCTTCTTACAGAATGTGATCGGGCTGGCCACTTTATCTGTCAAGCTATCAAATACAATGATCTCATTTTCATTGTGGCCAATATTTATGGATACAACACAAAAGTGGAAAATGATAATTTGATTATATCCATTGAGAGTATATTGGTAAAATGGTTAGATAAATTTCCATAATAGCACTTTATTATTAGGAGGCAATTATAACACTATTTTTGATGGTAGTAAGGATAAATGGCCACCTAGACAGTCAAATAGAACAAATACTAATCTTATAGCCTTTATGGATAGATTTGGCCTTGTGGATATTTGGAGAGCGAAGTATCCTGATAGTAGAACATTTACTTGGAGCAACAAAACAGGCTCGAGTCAGTCGAGGATAGATTTTTGGCTAGTCTCTGAGGGCTTTGATAAAGATGACATAGAGGTGAATATACTGCCCCACCCCTCTTACGGATCATAAGGCCATATATATTAAGTTAAAACTATCTGCCTTAAAAAATTGTGCTTCAAAGTCAGTATATTGGAAGCTCAATAGCTCGTTATTACTAGAGGATGAAGTTAGAAAAGAGGTCAAAGATCTGATTTCCTACTTTTGGTCCAAAGCTAGAGTTGAGAAACAATTTGGCAATAACTGGGAACTTTTAAAATTTGAGGTTGGTAAATTCTTAAGAAATTTTGGTCGTGTTAGAGCCAAATCCAGAAGAGCTGAAGAAGTAAACATAGTAACAGGGATTGTCAGTTTGTCACAGAAAAAAATGTTATCTGAGGAGGAGAAACTGGAACTAGCTAATTTGCAAGTAAAATTAGATGAATTATACAGCCATAAAGCTAAAGGTGCATTTATCAGGTCTAGAACAAGATGGCTCGAAGAAGGGGAACAAAATTCACATTACTTTTTTAATTTAGAAAAACATCATTCTAGTCACAATAATATTAACAAACTGAATATTAATGGGGTGGTCACAGAGGATTACAAAGTGATTTCTAGTTACTGTAGTGATTTTTACAAAGAATTATATAGCTCTAAATTTTGCCAAGAATCTGCTGATACCTTTTTGAACTCACTTACAGTTAAATCCATTGATAAAAATGATGTGGAGTTTTGTGATTGACCTATCACACTTGAGGAGATAAAGAATGTAATTACTGTTCTAAAAAACAACAGATCTCCAGGTACCGATGGCTTGGTTTCAGAGTTTTACAAATCATTTGCGGATGAACTGGCTCCTTTTTTGTTTGAAGTCTTTATAGAATGTATAGAAAAAGAACATCTTCCAACCACTATGACCCAGGGGTTAACTACTTTAATTCCAAAGCCCAACAAAGACACATTATTGATTGATAATTGGCGTCCGATTTGTTTGCTCAATAATGATTATAAGATATTTGCTCTACTATTGGCTAAGAGACTTAAGAATGTGTTAGACTCGATTATTGATGAAACACAGTCAGGATTCATGACAAAAAGACACATAACGAACAACATTAGACTAGTCCTGGACATTCTAGATTATTCAGACTTGATCGACGATAATGGCTTTATTCCATTCTTAGACTTTTATAAAGCCTTCGATACAGTGGAGCATCAGTTTATTTTTCAGTCTCTAAAGAAATTTGGCTTTGGTGATTATTTCTCTACGGCTATAAAGACTTTATACATAAACTGTAATAGTTCTGTTAAATTGATGGGTAGTACATCCCCTAGATTTAATCTATCTAGAGGAATTAGACAAGGTTGCCCCACTTCCCCGTATCTCTTTTTGCTAGTTTCTCAGCTTTTGGCAGACCATATTAAATCTAGTGCGATGAAAGGTATCTCTCTCTGTCATAGAGATTTAGTCATGACTCAGCTGGCTGATGATACCACTCTATTCTTGCAGAATGAAAACCAGATCCCTGTCGCCTTTGAAGTAATTAAGGAGTTTTCAAAGGCTTCTGGTCTGCACTTAAATATAAAGAAGTGTGAACTTATGGCCATTGAGGAGTGCTCTAAGTCTGTCCTCTATAGTATTCCAATAAAGAGCGAAGTTCTATATTTAGGCATAGTGATGACTAAGGATCAACAGAGGAGAATCTCTTTAAATTTTGATCCTGTTTTGGAAAGAACTCAAAGAAAATTGAACCTTTGGCTCTTAAGGGATCTCTCCTTGAGAGGAAGAGTCTTAATTACTAAGGCAGAAGGAATATCTCGACTGACTTATGCTGCTTTGGCTCTCCAAGTTGATGATAAATCAATAAAAAGGATTGATAAAATGCTTTTTGATTTTATATGGAAAAATAGGACACATTACTTGAAGAGAACTGTGGTCATGAACCCGTATGAAAATGGTGGGCTTAACTTTTTGGATTTTTGCACGTTAAACAATACATTTAAGATAAACTGGCTGAAGCAATTTTTCAAAAACCCTAACTAATGTTGTTCCTTTCCATATATTATCGAAACTAGGTGGTTTAAACTTTTTTCTTGTTTGTAACTATAAGATTGATAAAGTCGCTGTGAAATTGTCTGCCTTTCATCACCAGGCTTTCTTGTCATGGTCCCTCATCTACAAACACAACTTTTCACCTCATAACTATTTCATTTGGAACAACAAGGACATTTTATATAAACATAAATATTGGTTTGACAATAACATTGTATTGGTTGATCATTTATTTAATAGGGATGGTCTTGTTTTTACCTATGAAGAATTTCTGTTAGAATATAATATCCCTGTAACACCTGGGGATACCCTTTGGAGTTTGTATGCTGTTCAGATCTCAGCCAAGGATTAATGTCAGACCGTTGCCCTTGTTATGTCCAACAGACACTCCCATAGGTAAAATTTGTTTTTCAAGCACTGGAGGTAATAACAACAGGTCAATAAGAGCTTTGTTTCAGAGAGATATTACTGTTTTACCATATGTCATTTCATTCTGGAACCGATTTGTGGATGATGTGGTATGGAAGAGAGCCTGGCTTTTACCTAATCGATACTTAATCACCAATAAGATTAAAGAAATTTCATTTAAACTCATTCATAGATTCTACCCAGCTAAAGGCTATATTAATGATAGGTTTAAGAAAGACATTGATGTTACTTGTAGCTTCTGTAACGGAGGCCCGGAAAATGTTGTTCATTTATTTTGGCATTGTCCAAGTGTGAAAATGTTCTGGCGTAATCTGTGTATGTTTATTTCTGAAAATATTGATGAAAGTTTTGTCCTATTTCGGAAGAATGTATTGTTTGGTTTCTTGGATAATAGTATACAGAAAAACACTTGTATGTACATGATTAATCTTATCATTATATTGGCATTATATTCCATATTCATAAATGTAAATTTACAGGTAGAAAACCATGTTTCATTGTATTTAACAGAGAATTAGAACAATACATTAATTCAATTCGACACTCTAAGAAACAGAAAGCAATCAAAACTATAGCTGCATGTAATGTATTAAAAATATTTCTTTAGATCTTCACCCCCCCTACTATACTTTTTTATTTTATTGTTCTGAGAATATATATTGTATTTTGTATTCTTTTATTTTGCTGTACTTGCTATGTATTTTAAAAGGAAAAGATTGTTTGATGACACGTCATAACAAGTACATGCTTTATTGTAATTTGATTTATTATTAATTTAAAAAAAGCCTTTGTGAGAACAAATAGATGTTTATTTACATCTATGTTTTGTTGCCTAATAAGTAATATATTAGATCTATTGGCCAGAGTTGTAGGTTATATGGTTGTGTATGGCGTACTGTACTGTATGTGTACTGTAAATCGCATGTAATACAGGGTACTATTTAAATGACACAACTTCCGGGTTACGTCACGCCCACTTCCGGGTGCGAGTACAGATACAAATAATTTAGTTGGTTGAACGGATACGGAGACGGATACAGGTAAGGCCGTACTCGCTCACCCCTACTAAAAAGGTCATCCCCCTCACTTCTGAAATGATGAATTCAACACTTTCATAAAATCAAAAAAAATTATATTACATTTACAATATACTAGTATTTGCCACATATTTGAGAAATATTGCTCAGTATATGACATATTTTATACAGACAGTTATTATATAGTCTTATATTTTATAGTTTGTTCAATCTTTTTTATTAAATGGATGTCATTTTCAATCAGTAATAAAAACATAATCCAGCATTTAAGTATAATTTAAATCAGGATGATGTTCATCTGGCATTTGCAAAGCATTGGAGGAATCTCATCCAGGTTTAATACAATGAAAATGAGAAAATATAGTAGATCTCAATGTTTTATACAATGCACATTATTTTTCTACTCTGCACAATCATTCAGAATTAATAAAAACAACAAAAGCAATTCAATCAATGAATTTATTCAAATAAAAGCGATTATATTGACATTTAATTATGTTCGGATAAATCTAAACATTATTAGTGGCAATCTATTTGGAATACCTGGGCTCATCAGAAAGCATGTAATATAGACCTAAATATTTTAAATAAGCAATGGTGATTTACATAATTTAATAAATTGCATTCATTTTAGCACATTCTTTAAAGAAGTGCATTGTGTTTAAAGAAATTAATATTACTGGAAACTGCCTAAGGATCACAATGTAAAAAATAAATCATAATAAATCAAATAGATCAAAGTAAATCTGCAAATATAAATGCAAATATAAGCACCTTAAAAATAACACAATGTTTTGTTTGTTCTTGTTTTTTTTCTTTTTGGTCTGGTGCACTGCTCAACATCTGCTAAATAATTCAAATGATTACATTACATTACATTATTGGCATTTGGCAGACACTCTTATCCAGAGCGACGTACAACAAAGTGCATACCCATAACCAGGGATAAGTTTGCGTGATATGCTTTTGTCCCAGTCAAAAGATGGATATCTCAGGTCACAGATAGAGATAGATAGAGGTGACAATACCTTTATCATTCAAGGTTCAGTGTCTTGATGGTTAACATCACATCGTTCAAAGGAGCACTTTCCTTTTTAACCTGCTGGAACGTTTTGTTTGTTTCCTGATTATGTTTAGCATCCCAGCTTAAATTGTGTTCAGATGTCCTTGTCAAGGCCATTGTTGTTTTTATTGCTTTGAATGCAACTTTCCCAAGATTATTGCCACACTGTAGTCTGTGAGAAAAAACTAAACTCAACAAAAAAGAATGAAGGTTAATTTGGTGAAATAGCAAAAATGCTATGGTGTAGTTTAAAGGGGCAAGATAAGGGCATGGCAGTATGAAACTGTACCAAAGCAGTTATACTTATAACCATAGACATATCAGAATTTGTATGTGTATTTATTTGTTCATAATTATTTGGACAGTGGTACAATTTCAGTTCTTTTGGTGATATACTCAGCACATTGCTTTGAAATGAAACAATGAATTATACATTTTAGGGGACCAAATGTAACTGGACAGTTGGCTTTAACTGCAAATCCCCTGGGTTGTCAGGAATGTTTTGTTTTTTTGGATTTATCTGAAATTCTGGAAAATGTGACTCATGCAGATTTTTGTGAATTGTCAGATGTTGGATACGTGCAAGTCAAATTAAATCTACCTCCTGCATTAGGATAAAGCAACATGTCATTTGCCTACAGTACTAGCGAGGTGACTAGCAAACTTAAGTTAAAACTTCAAAAGTTAGTTTTAATTTAAAATCATACAGTGGTTTCGTGTTTCACCACCAGATGGCAAATGTGAGGGTATATGGTATATCTTCCACCACCTCTCATATATAACCATAATTGTATGATTTTTGTTTTTATCGTTCTACTGCAAGTACTTTTAAAAAGCAAATTGTATGGGTTAGTGCTATTGGCTAGCTCCATCATACTATCCTCATATGGGGACAAGGAAAGGCCAACAACACACTACCACTTAATTCTTACAAGTTTTATCACCACTGCAGTGAAGTAAAAAAGTGAGAAATATATTGTTGATTTCACATGCGCACACAGCGGACTACATTCAAAAGCTCAATTTTGCCCTCCCTACATGAAGTTAACAGACTTTCTAACATTGCTTGTAACGTTACATTCCTGTCTGGCTTTAGAAGCGAATATCAACAGCTAACATCGGCTAGCTAACTTGTATGTTGAACAAACATTTGTTTACTGAACATTAAGCTGATGTTTGTACTGATTACCTCACAACATTATCCATAAGCACTGGGTAGATTTTTGTGGTAGAATGGAATTGTTAATGCATTTGAAGAACTTTAAAAACATGAAAATACTCGAGAGCGTTATGGCCTTACTTTGATTTAAAGAAGCTTTTGTGCTATTTTTGTTAATAAAAGTTGTCTTGTCTGTCCAGGCCAGTGGCCTCCCCAAACTGGTGGCGAATGGGGGCAATGTGCCCCCTGGTGGACAGACAGACTTTTCTTTAGATTTTTCTTACAATTTATTTTCACTTATTTTTGGATGCCAAGGAAAGGACACCACGCCTAAAGCAACCCCCAGGTCCACGCCTCATTGGCAGTCCTCCCAGCCTGCCCTTCAAGGACAGGACAGCCCTATTCATGGGAGGATGTGGAGGTCCCGTGAATTACCTGGGGGAACTCCTGACGTCACATTAGTAACAGTTGATAATGCCTAAAACTGGGTCAAAGGGCTCTGGGAACATTCAGCCTCGAAACTCAAATAGATATGCACAAGAGCAGGAATGATTTCCAGAGAGCTTTGTACCTATGTACAAGTGATTCCTATCATGCGCGCATCTTTGCCCTTCATTTCAGGGGCGTGGCTGAACTTTCCTGCTTTTAAAATTTTGTTAGAACAAGTCGAACAGAACTAGCATTGTATAAAAATGAGTTGTAGCGTGAGAAATGTAGCCGAATGTAACAGAGAAAAAGTACATTTTTTCCTTTACAAATTGTTACAGCTCTCCTGCTACGCCTGCCTGTTGTGGTAAAGTAACTAGCTCAGTCAGGGCCGGATGTCCTGGGGGTTCTCTACACACATGCTGAAACTGGAACAGTTGTCTGGTGCAATTGGGTTTATTGTATATGACTCAAGAGTAACATACAAGAACGGTTTCTCATGCATTCCCAAGACAGGCTGAGATCTCCCCCAAACAAATCTTTTTTTATCCTGTTTCTCTAGCAGACCACATCTGTGAAACAACTTCTTATCATGAAAAAATAAGTGGTCACCTCCCTCTGCCTCTGCTGATCATGTATTACATATAGCAGTCACTGGTAATGAATTTGCTAAATGAGATGACTATAATCCAGTTGTATGAGTGATTACACCTTGGACTTGGTTTGACCGCAGTAATTTAATTAGTGACAGTGGTCGTGAACACCAACCTCACCTTTTTACCCTACATCCAAATCTGGCTTTCTTTACAAATGAATGTACAGAGATCTGAGCATATTCAAAGTAAAAGGCTGATACAGTACACTTATTGTAGGTGAATTACTAATACAGTTATTCTTAAGACATTAAACTTCCACATTTCCCCCTTCTCCTGAACTTTGAACACTGATACATCCATGTTACAAGGACAGTCGCATCACGCTGGCCTCCGCCTTTAAACTGGAGCTGTTCAAACGTAACTTTCTAAACATGATGGTCATACTTGGCAGGCTGTCCCTAACATCTGTTGTCAGGCTGCATACAGCCAGACAGCAAGCCACTATCTCATGGCCTCAGCGATCATCGATGACTGTTAGTGTTGACTGTTACTCGGAGGGACACCTAACAGCAGAGTAGAGCATCACATGGTAAACATCCCCTCCCTGTTTTGCGAGGAGTGGGTAAAAACATTACAATGCTTTTATCCCTCACATACATATCCTGCCAGCACACAACTAGTACAAATGAATGTAAATAATTGATTTACCCCTTTCAATACATAGTGGTTAACTGAAAACGAACAGTACATAGTATTGTAACATGGGTGTAACATGGGTAAAATCAAACAAGTGAGTATAGATATTAATTCAAGTATAGTCAGTTGAGTTGTTAAGAAATAAATAATTCAACGGACTCCCGTTACTTGATTTTGTGCCACTAGCAAACCGATTTTGCCAGTTAATGTCACTCAGTACTTGTTCACACAACTTGTAGAGACCGTATGATACTGCTTGGGCATCCCCATCTGCCCGCATGGCATGAGTATTGAACACGTAGCCCTCTTCACATGGATGCTGCCTGCAAGTGTGGCGGACAGGAATGCTGTCCTCATCGCCTGAATTGCATCATAACAAGGCTCAGTGTGTTATAACCTACTTCTTACAAATTTAAGAATTCAAACATTAGCCTTTTCACATACATTTTATAAATCTTGTTCACTTAAGCAAGCATGAATACATTAATATGACCAGCCACGATCAAACTTGTATTATAAAGTTACATGGTGTGGTTATACAGAGAAACATAAGATTCTTTAAGTAGAGTATTGTCTTCTCCGTTTCTGGGTCCTTCATCAAAGGCACTGGACCAGATGGATAGAGGAGAGGTTGCTAGCAATTCACTCAGCCGTTGCTGGCCAAGTTATTCTTGGCAGAGTATGTATCATCAGATAACTATGTGTGCTTTAACTTTGTGAGTGTGATATAACCATGTGCGTGCTTTTAACCATTTGCCATAAGTAAGCAATTGGCTCCTGAATATTAATTAATTATTAATCTTCATGTGAGTGTGCAGTCAGTGTATATGTCTTCAATCCAGGTGTTTTGCACACTGTAGAGGGTAGTCACTGTGGAGAGGTTACCAGCACATGCAACGCATAGTGATGCAGGTCAACCTATTTCTCACAGTTGCATCCCTCCCTTTGCGTAGAATCTTCTTTGTCATTTATCTGGAGGATGTGTTTGCAATAGGCCTCCCAACACCTTGGCAGCCTGTGGGTCAAAGTTCCAGCATTCCCAGCCAACACCTCCTCTCATGCCCCACTTGATTTCCAAAAGAACAATCAAGCCTTTAGCATTCACCAGGTTCCCATGTTGATCTCGATACTCATTTGTCCCTGTTTGAAAGCATCCCACCCCCTTTTTCCCATAGTGAGGGTCAAGCAATCCACCTGATAAAAGTTCAGGTTCTTCCTTTGATAGTACTTTCTCACATTGAGGGGCAGACGGAAGGGTTGCCAATCAGCCACTCTGGCTCCTCGAAAACTGTCCAGTCGTAGTAGTCATCTTTTTGACCTAAAATTGTATGAATGGAATTACATGTGGTGAACACCAGTGCTACCAGTATCAGCCCTATAATTATCCCAATCCTCACCAATATTGCTTTCTGTGATGACATGCTCAATCCATCCAGTCCCATCCCTTAGATTCTCCCTGCGTATTCATGACGTGTTCATTTCGCAACGCCTCCAATGCTTTTATTGCTACTGTTATATTTCCCCTTCTGCTGTGTGCATCAGAATGATTGTGTAACATTCCTCACTAATACGTTTACATACTCCCTGGGAGTCAGCAAGTATCATATCAAGAATTAACCTGTTTTGTACTGTCATAATTGAAGTGGCATGCAATTCAGCACAGTAATTAATAAACCTGCTGATTGTACCACAGGTAATTTACCCATTCTGTATTTATTTTTATTTGGGCCCAGCGAAAGAATACTATCAGGGCATAGGTGGAGTGCGTGTTCACTGCCTTCTGTCCCACATCTGTCTCCACTGCCTCGAACTGTGATGCGACCTTAGTTCAATGACCGACACGTCCAGTCAGAGCGACTGGCGCACATATCCCTGTCCAATTTACTTCCAGTGCAGCCCAAATTGGTACATTTAATATTTCAGTGGAAATGGTTTTATTTCCAGTGAAATATGGTACAGTGAAATGGGATTGTTCTATCCCATTAGCCATCACTCGTGTGGCAGTAAATCCAAAAATTCCAACTACTTCTCGACATTTGATTGGTGCAGCATCCATTATGGAGCACAACTTCATCAGGTATCTCTACTGTATTATTCCAGCAGTTACTTCATCCACTGGCACATCCAGACATTTACTTATCTCTATCCACTGTGTTCCACCCACCGTGGCCACATCCATCAATCATAGTCGCACTGTCTAATACTGGTTTTGCTGGTACACGCCATGTTCTTGTGTCCTTTCATTTAATGACAACAGCAATAAAGATGACTCGAACCAAGGAGATACAGTTAACCATGACTTTACTGTTCAATTTCCAGTTCAGTCAACAACCTATCAAAATGCACGGACCCGGATTTAATGTGTATTAATATGCAATGCGAAAGTAACATAAAATAGTGCCAAGTGTAAATGCTCATATACATATCACATTTCCACATACAAAACAATTCCTCCCTTCCAGCTTTGATGTACCCTGTAACATCAAATGGTAGGTATACAGTATGTTTCTCAATGTATAACAATAACACAAATAAGGCACAGTATAAATTTTTCCTAATAAGCATAGTCATTTTATCAATGCCTACAACTACAAGCTATCTCTCTGAGGTGCTCTGCGATTTCTCTCAGCATAGCTTGTGGCTTGTGTCTCCGAGTCAGTATCCCACTGATCAGGGTGATCAACAGTCTCTTGAGTGTCAGTGCCAGCACTCTCAAACTCATTGTGTGCCCTGACTTCTCGAGTCGTGGCATCCAGTAGCTGGTCTACATGTCAGTGTTAGACTATATCAGGGCCTAAGGTCACAGTATATGTCAGAGGTCCTGTCTTGTATGCTGATACCTAGGCTGCCATTTCTGGTTTAAACCATCGTTCGCATACAAATATTGATTAAATGTCACCCCCACACCAGACTCAGTCCTTCCCTGTCCATTTGAGCATAATTTCGCTCAGCGGAGGTAAGTGACCTTGAGGCAAAAGCAATAGGGCACTCAGACCCATCCAACATCTTGTGAGAAAGGATGGCGCCAATACCATATGGACTAGCATCGCAGGCAAGGAGCCTAGAGTCAAAATGTGTTAACCTCTGACGTGATCAATTGTTTAGCAATCTTGAATGCCTGTTCACATTCCTTTGACCACTTCCATGTGGCATGCCAGCATTACAGCAGGGAGTTCAGATGGTCCAACACAGTGGACAGATGATCTATTTGGTTGCTGATTCAAAGAGAATATTTGATTGAATCCTCAGCAGCCTGCCCAGTGGTACATGTTCTTTGAAGTAGACCACCATAGTTACAGTACCCATAGCAGGTATTAATGCAACGTGTTGGAACCTTGTCAATGCAAAAGTCAAGATAATGTCTGACTTTTTCGGCTTTTCCAAATCATTATCTCTTCTTTAAAACTTTTTGGGTTGAATAAGCTGATATGCTCAGGTATTGATGGTACATTTTATAATGCCATCAAGGATTTGTATAAATCCTTGGTTGCATGTGTGCAAGTAAATCATTTCAGTCCAAGTTAGTTCCCTGGGGCCAAACAAGGAGATGTGCCTTCCGCCATATTATTTGCTCTTGATTGGGGACAGTCTCGTGATTGTTGTCACCGAGATTCATGTCTCCACCTCAAGCACTCTAGTGCCACCAATGCATCAAAGTTGGAGGTACGTTTATGCAGGTAGGTTTTGAGCTGTTTTAAAAAAAAATGAGGTATCGTTGGATTCCTTGGATCATGCAGAGTTCAATGAACCCATTGTCAATATCCGCCACATTGGATTTTCACAGTCCGCATCCTTCACCAAAATTGGCACAAATGATGTTCAGAGCAAGCCTCACAGATTTTTGATTTTCAACAGCTTTTGTCCGTTGTCTGTGTGACAAAGTCGCCAAACAGGAAGTGAACTCATTTCAACAATATTTCCAGCTTCACAGGCTTCAACCTTTTTTCTCCAAACAATACCTTCTGTATGGGAGGCCAGAATTAGTTAAGTTAAATTTTGGTTTTGTCAGTCTAAAGCACATTGTTCCAAAAGGCTTCAGGCTTCTCAGTGTTTTCTTTTGCATACTTCAGACACTTAATTTTGTGTTGAGGTTGACGAGTGTGACTGTTCTTGAATGTAGGCCAATATTATAAATATGACACTCTGCCGCTCCCTACGGTTGGAACACAAGTATTTCAGACAGTTCTGGATTAGAATGCTCACATTTTCTACCTGGTAGTGGTTGTGCAAACAACAAGTATTTACTGTTGTAAGAAATATATGTAAATTTGCCGCAGCCCAGCAGATCTCCCAAGGTAGAAACGCCAAATGAAACACACAATCCCACAATCACGTCACTTTGTTATGCCCTGTTGACTCAATCACCTGGCCCAAAAGGCTATTCTTCATTGATTACTCATTTTGTTGAAATTAGGGAAGGCTTAGCCTCCACAAAACAATTGCAACCACTGCCTATGATTGAATCCGCAGGTTACATTCTGTCATTTGCATGTTCACATTTGTCGCTGACTTTTTAAAATGTGAGCTGCAATTTCAAAAACGAAAACATGACTCGAAATAGCTTATGTTACCTTTTCCCACTCTAATCTTATAAATTGGATTATTTTAGTTCACACGTGGTTTTTGAACACATTGACTTGGCGTGGGCTGGATTTTCCAGCAGGGCAGGCAGTTCTGGGGTCTAACCTGGCTGGTGACCCCTCATCATTTCCACAGGCAGGTGATGGTGGCAATTACAGCCACAGACATGGGGCAGCCACCACATTTTCAAGGATCAGTGATGAATTGCAAATGGCTGGCAGCCAGCACATAACACTAAACTCAAATAAATCTTCAGCATGTAATAATGACAGGAGCATGGAGAAGACTGGCAGCTATAACAAGGCTGTTGTTGTCACCCACTTTCCACAGCTTTGATATCCATCATTAACTGCCAAGGGATGTGAGTAGAGGCTGGATAAGTAAGCCCAAAGAAGGATGACTTGTTTGGAGTATGTGAGGATGTTTTTTTCCCCTCATCCGCCACCAACTGTTATGTGTGTAGCAACAAACATGCTCTTCTATAATTAAACATCAATTTAAAATACATTTAAATAAATAGAAGAATACATTAAATGAGGTGAATAAATACCATTAAACAATGTATTAGTGTAATGTTTAATCATTTTATTTGTGTATTGAAATATGAAAAAATATTCTATTCAGTGCTAATTCAGCACAATTTTAGGCATTTGTATTTCAGGCATATTTATCAAACATGCTTCATTTTAGGGCTACGTAACAGTAAGGAGCTGTAATATTTCAGTACACTCACAGAGCACTTTATTAGTTTATTAATAAAGTATTATTTTTACTTTATTACATCTACTTATTAATGCGATTATCTAATCAGCCAATTGTGTGGCAGCAGTGTTATACAATACAATGTTGTAGATACGGGTCAGGAGCTTCAGTTAGTGTTCTTCTCTCTGCTTACCTGAGTGACATACAGAGCTAGATGGACAACCACCATCTAAAGCTCAACCCAGGCAAGACTGAAATGATCTTCATCCCTGCTCTTACCTCTCCCCATCTGGATCTCTCCATTTCCCTAGGGGATACCACACTGACGCCATCACCCTGTGCAAGGAACCTCGCTTATGTTGATGGACAACAGACTGTCCCTCTCCAAGAACATTGTGCCGGTGACCCGGTCATGCAGATTCCTCCTATACAACAACCAGAGAATCCGCCCCTTTCTCACCCCCTACTTGACCCAGCTCCTGGACCAAGCGATGGTTTTGACCCGCCTGGACTACTGCAACTCCCTCCTGGCTGGCCTTCCAGCATCCGACCCCTCCAACTCATCCACAATTCAGCAGCTCATCTGCTCATCTGAACTTCCCAAACACTCTCACATCACCCCCCTGCTTACTTCTCTCCACTGGCTGCCTGCTCACATCAAATTCAAAACATTGGTGCTAGCTTTCCAAGCAGTTCAACGGTCTGTCCCAGCTTACCTCCAAAAAAATCATCAGACCCTACACGCCTACCAGACCTCTTTGTTCACCATCACAGGGCGCTTGGCGCCTCCCCCACTCCGCACTTTTATCTCCCGCTCTTGACTACTGTCTGTTCTGGCTCCACGGTGGTGGAACGAACTCCCTACCTACCTGTAAACCATAACTGTTGTTGTCTTGTGTTAGTACGCTAGGATGATACCTTTGGTAGTTTTGTTTGGCTAGGCAAGCTGTTTATTGTTCAATATATTTGCGTGTTGCAGTATTGGGTATGCACTTTGCACTTTGTTGTACGTTGGATAAGAGTGTTTGCCAAATGTCATTAATGTAATGTAATGTAATGTAATATTCACATCAACCATCAGAATGTGATCTCAGTGCCGTTGACTGTAGAATGATTGTTGGTGGCAGACAGGGTGGTTTGAGCATCTCAGAAACTGCTGATTTCCTGCGAGTGTTGACGGCAACGTGGATAGTGGTTCAGATATGAATGGGCAGGTCCGCTAAGCCAAAAGTGTTTCTTGTAAAATTGTTCACTCACCTACACACATCGCATTATATAGACGGTTTTGATGTCAGTCATGACAGAAAATACATTTATTTTTTGTCTCAATTGATTTTGGTCGTTTTAGTTTATATTTACATTTCAAGCACAGAGACTCCAGAATGAAAGTTTAAGTGATTTAATAACGAAATATGTGATCCAATTTTGGCCATGACTCATTAAATGACCCCTCCAGCATGCTGATCTACCTGCAGAGCAGGCAGTGACAATGGGCCATCCCCAAAAATAAATGGTGACCTTTTTCTGATCAGAGGGACTTGGCGGTGTCATCATTGATTGTACTAACCTGGAATAAAACACAAACATATTAAAAGTGAAAAGACGTGAATTAACATTGATTGCAAGAAGAATGAGCCGCCCATACATTGCGGCTTATAGTTGTGGACATGCTCCTGTAACTATGATGCTAGCTTAGCATTGTGAGGCTACTTTGCCAAAAACGGTAGTGAGCCACTGCTAGTGGACATGAGGCAGATACTTTGGAAGAATCTATGAAGGCTTGCCAGACTGCCAAATGTGCTTCCATAACTGTGACGCTTGCTACTCTGAACACTTGCAAGATAGAAGGAAACCCGCTGGAAACCTGATTGTTGCCATGTATACACCTTCAACACCACCATATACATATGCAATATACATTCAGATGTATTGCAACAAATTAATGCTCACCACCACCAATTTATATGTGCAAGACAAAGATTATCACCTGAAGAAATATAATTTTGAGCGTTGATTATTATCGACATGTTAGACTATATTTACAGTTGTGTTCAAATAAATAGCAGTGCGTTAAAAAAAAAGAATAAAGTGCAAAAAAAAATACATTTTAATAGCTTTAGTTCAATATTTCAAATGTAGGGGAAACATTAAACATTCAATTCCAAATCAAAGCATTAGCAAATTTGATTAAGTGTGCGTTATTCTTTTACAGGAAGCAAAGGAAAAGAATATTAATCTGTACAAAAAAATGGCAGTGTTGACATTATTCTCTTCAAACTGAAACACTGTGTAAACTGAATAGATTTTAAAGATTTAACTTCACTTTAAATTAATGAACTAGTATTTAGTTGCATAACCATTGTTGCATAACTGCTGTGCATCTGCGTTTCATCGAGTCAACCAACATCTGTCACCTAGAAACAGGTATTTCAGCCCAAGATGAACAAACTACATTCCACAGTTCCTGTGAATTTTTGGATTTTGCTTCAGAACTGTATTTTTAATGTCACCCCACACGTTTTTAATGGGGTTGAGGTCGGGGGATTGAGCTGGCCACTCCATTACCTGAATCCTTTTTGTCTGGAACCAAGATGTCGCTCGCTTAGTATTCAAACTGATCCATGATCCCTGGTATACAAACCCAACAATGTGTTATGAAAAACATCCCCATGCAATGATTCTTGCGCCACCATGCGTCACTGTCTTCACAGTGTACTGTGGCTTGAATTCAGTCACCAGGGGTCGTCTGACGTACTGTCGATAACCACTAGACCCAAAAATAACAATTTTAATCTCATCAGTCCACAGAATGTTACGCCATTTCTCTTTGGGCAATCGATGTGTTCCTTGGCAAATCTGAACCAATTCTACACATTTTTTCAACAATGGTGCTTGACGGGGGCTTCATGATGATAGCTTAGCTTTGATCAAACGTCTTCTGACTGTAACAGCACTTACAGGTAATTGTAATCATCTTTGATCTTTCTGGAGCTGATGAATGGCTGAATCTTTGCCATTCTGACTATTCTTTGATCCATTTTAACAGTAGATGCTCGTTTTCTTCCACTTGTTTCTGGTTTTTGTTGCCATTTTAAAGCATTTGAGATCATTTTAGCCGAGCCCTATAATTTGCTGCACTTTATACGTTTTCTCCTCTCCAATCAACTTTTTAATCAAGCGACGTTTGGAATGGCCCATTTTACTTAGCAATTCAGAAGGAAATATATTTATAACAATGTGTGAAACATTTGCTTCCCTTTTTCCTTAATAAAGGACAATTAATGATACCTGTTTTTTCACAGAATGAATTACGCAGAACAAGCAGCGTGCATGTCATGACAGTTGGGTCTGTTGTTTTTCTATTACAATACTACATCTACAAATAAAGTATTTGCCATGCAGAAATATCACTACTACAAATAACAGTGGTTCATCAGGTTACTGATGTTATACTGCTATTTTCTTGAACACAACTGTATAATACAGGTGGAACAGGTTCTCTTGATGCCTTCACGTGAGACACCCCCAAGGTGTCACGTGGGCGTGCCCAAATTACATACATTTTATATTTTATTAATTTAGTAAAATATAATTAACTGATCACGTCAAAAGTTTCATTAAATAACCTTAAGAGACATCAATCTTTCAGATAAAGTGGGTTTTAAGCCCATGTTGTCAGAGTTGAATCGCACAGAGACTTGTGCATGTTAACAGCCCACAATGACAAGTTATAATTGTGTTGATGACGTTGTAAAATCCACCTTTCTATTGCACCCTGCTGCAGCCCGCTGTGAGGCTGTAAACAATCTGCAAGCAGACTGTTCCTGTTGTTTTTCACAAAGCTTCGGTTTGAAAATTGGAAAATACACTTCAGAACTTTCAGTATGGCTGTTTATTCTTTTCTCGTTAACCAGGCGGACTTGCGATTTCCAGTGCTAGTTGCGGGTAATTTTGTTGGCTATGTTTGCCATTCTCTAGCTCATGTATAAAATGGCCAATTGTCTTTGCAGTTCACTATGTTGTTGTTAGAGGGGCGTTGACTGATAGGCGGAGCAGTCTATCCAAAATTGCGATAAGAGCCCAACCCGGCTCTCAGATTTAGATATTCACCTTTATTCGCAAGTAGCCACTCGGATTATAAATAATAAACAGTTTCAGTTTAGTTTTACAGTCTTTTTTTTTCAAAGTAAGGGTTTTTGTCTAGGTTTTTGAAACATTTGCAGCATCATTTGAAACGTCTGCAGCAAGTCTTCGGAAGCATGATTTTCTCGAAGGGGACTCCTCTAATGAACAGGATCATTACATGTAAGTTATTTTACAATACTTATTTTATAAATATGCATTTAATTTTGAATGAGCTGGTAAGACTGAGCGGCAATTGCAGAACAAAAATTCAGTGAATCAAAAAAGTGCTCATTGCAACTGTATGACTATGTCTACATAAATATACAGTGAATTGCATTATAAAACTGTGTCATGATGCTGCAAGCCGTGTTCACTATATCCTGGAGAGTTTGTGGAAACGTGTAATGCTAGCCTAGCTAGCTTGCTAGCAGATGACTGTGGGAGATCACTGTAGCTAGCTTGCTAGCTAACTTACAAGAAAACAACAATTTAAGATTTGCATAACCAGCTAATGTTGTTTATCAACGATTTGTAAATGCTTGTTGTTCAGTTATGTGACTTAGATATCCAACTATACCTATTTACAAAACAATATCCCTTTTACAGTGGAAAGTTAGCAAACTGAAGTACCCTTGCTGTTTTGGAATTGGCTTGGCAAATTGCCATCTTGTTTGGCACTTTAAATTCAGCAAATAATAAAAGTGCTCATTGCAACTGTATGACACTAACTACATCTACATAAACATACGGTGAATGGCTTTGTTTAATTATGAAATGTTTCATGACGCTGCAAACCGTGTTTGTAAAACAATCTCCCTTTTACAGTGGAAAGTAGATTTTGTTTTGTTTGTTCAGAAGTGTTTGCCCATTCCAGCTCAGTAATTTTTCTGTATGCAGTACACAAATTGGTAATTTGTGCATAATCTGGGGAGAGGGTGTTTATTCTTGTTGATTCATCAGTAGTTTGTTGGCATCCATGGTCAGGGTTGGTGCAGTGTGTATAATATCCTGACACGTTTGGGATAAATGAGTTGTGAATAAATGGTCTTTCTTCCTTTTTTTTCCCTCAGCAATTCCATGCTTGTAGGCTCTCCTTTGTGCTCTGCGGCCCTCTCCTCTCCCATCCATGAGTGAGGGAATTCCTCCATGCCAGCCCAGTGCTGCAGGTCCTTCTCTGAAGAGGCCATGCAGACAGGGTGCCGGTAAGGGGTCTCTCCCACAGTGATCTGGTGCTCAGGTGGCAGCGCAGCGAGGAAGGGGCCATATCAGGCCATACCAGGGTGCAGAGAACGGGTGGACTAATGGCTGCTGATCCTGCTCCCAGCTCGTCATCCAGCTTATCCCCTCCACCCAGAGGTGACACAAGCCCACCTCTGCAAGCGGGGAGGTGGATGGATAGCAGGGAGCAGGATCAGCAGCCATTAGTCCATCCGTTCTCTGCAGCCAGGACACCTGGGGCTCAGCTGGACTTTACCAAGGACATTACATTACATTACAAGGCATTTAGCAGACGCTCTTATCCAGAGCAACGTACAATGAAGTGCAGATCAAACTCAGGAACAAGTGTAAAGAGGACCCGTGAGGACAGTATGGTTCCGAGTCCTAGCGTGACCATACAGATACAATCGGAACCCTGGAAGAATACATGAACTTACAAACTAGCATACCATGGTTGGCAGCTAGAATACCCAGAGTACAACAATACAATAGCTAATACAAAACACAACAATATCTATATAAAAGTATATAAGTTATATAGCTATGTATAGTCTATGGCATATACAAGGCTAATCATGGTGGTGAGGTAGGGAGGGAAAGGTGCAGCCTGAAGAGATGAGTCTTCAGTTAGCATTTGAAAGAGGTCAGGGACTCTGCCGTTCTGACATCCACAAGCAGGTCATTCCACCACCATGGGGCTAGGACAGACAGCAGTCGTAAGCGAGAAGTGAGGGTGTGGCGAGGGGGAGGTGCCAGATGGCACGAAGTGGCGGAACGGAGGGGTCTTGCTGGTGTATAGGTCTTGATAAGTCATTGAATATATACAGGGGTGATCCCTTAACTACCTGGTACGCGAGCACCAAAGTTTTAAATTTGATGTGAGCCATAACAGGCAGCCAGTGGAGGTTGCTGAGCAGGGGGGTGACATGTGAATGTCTGGGAACATTGAATACCAGACAGGCTGCAGAATTCTGGATCAGTTGTAAGGGTCTGATTGCTGGTTGGCCTTCCAGCATCTGCCGAGAATTGCAATAGTCCAGGCGGGACAGGACTATTGCTTGGACAAGCAGATGAATGGTGTAGGTGGCGAGGAAGGGTCGGATTGTCCGGATGTTGTATAGGAAGAACCTGCATGCCCGGGTCACCGTAGCGATGTTCTCGGAGAACACCACTCCAAGGTTTCTTGTACTAGGGGATGAGGTCACTGTGGTATCCCTAGTGAGATGGAAAAATCGGAGAAGGGAGAGGTTAGAGCAGGGATGAAGATTACCTCTGTCTTACCTGGGTTGAGCTTTAGAGATGGTGGTTGCCCATCCAGTTCTGGATGTCTCTCAGGCAGGCGGAGATACGGGTAGAGACCTGTGTGTCTGATGGGGGGCAAGGAGAGAAAGAGTTGGGTGTCACCGGCATAACAATGATATGAGATGCCATGAGCAGAGATAACAGGCCCAAGGGATCTTGTGTAAATGGAGAAGAGGAGGGGTCTGAGGACTGAGCCCTGGGGGACTCCTGTAACAAGGGGTTGACACTCTGGGAGGACCGGCCAGAGAGATAAGATTTAATCCAGTCTAAGGCTGTGCCACAGATCCCTGTAGATGCCAGGGAAGATAGGAGGATGGAGTGGTCGACCGTGTCGAAGGCTGCAGAGAGGTCAAGGAGGATCAGGACAGAGGAGAGGAAGGCTGCTCGTGCAGACTGAAGGGACTCATTGATGGAGCGGAGTGCGGTTTCCATCGAGTGGCCAGGTCTGAAGCCGCACTGGTGGGGGTCCAGCAGGTTATTCTGTGAGAAGAAGGAAGAGAGTTGGTTGGAGGCAGCTTGTTCAATGGATTTGGATAGAAAAGGAAGAAGAGATACTGGACGGTAGTTCTGAATGCAGGAGGGGTCCAGAGTTGGTTTCTTTAGGAGTGGGGTGATGTAGGCCCTCTTGAATGATTAGGGGAAGCAGCCAGAGGACAGAGAGGGGTTAACAAGGGAGGTGACAAACGGGGGGATGTCAGACGTGATTGCCTGAAGGAGGTTTGAGGGGATGGGATCCAGGGTACAAGTAGTAGGGCGGTGGGAGAGCAGGAGGTGAGACACATCAACATCTGTAAGGGGACAGAAAGAGGAGAAACAGGGGGCAGGCACAGAAAGGGAGGCAGGCAGAGGTGGTGGTGGTCGCGAAGGTGCTGCGGATGTGTGCGACCTTCTTGTCAAAAGATACTGCAAAGTCATCAGCAGTGAGGGAGGTCTGAGATGCTGAGGTGTGCTGAAGAGAGAGGAGAAAATGGAGAACAGTTGACGAAGGTTAGAGGTGGAATTCTGAATTTTTGTTTGGTAGTTATTTATTTTAGCAGTGGTGATAGCGGAGGAGAATGCCGCCAAGAGAGACTGGTAGGAAGAGAGGTCCGCTGGGTCCTTTGATTTCCTCCACTTCCTCTCAGCTGCACGTGGGCTGGGCCTGAAGGAATGTAGGAGGTCGGAAACCCATGGGCTGGGAGGGGAGGATCGAGCAGGCCTGGAGACTAGAGGACAGAGAGAGTCAAGGGCTGAGAAGAGAGAGGAAAGCAGGGTGGAAGATGCAGAATCGGTGGGTAGTTTGGAGAAGGATTCAAGAGGAGGGAGAGAAGCGGTGACTCTGGGGGCAAGCGAGGAGGGTGGAGGTTAAAGAGGACAGAAACAGTGAGGGTGAGAGGAGGGGAGGGAGGCAGGGGACCATGGGGGATGGAGAAGGAAATTAAGTGGTTATCAGACATGTGTAGAGGGGTAACAGTGGGGTTAGAAGAGGAGCAGTTCCTCAAAAAGATCAGGTCTAGAAGGTTTCCAGCCTTGTGGGTAGGGGGAGAATGCTGCAGGGAGAGGTCAAAGGAGTGAAGTAGAGGTAAGAAGGCAGCAGACTGGGAGGCTTCCAGGTGGATGTTGAAATCCCCCAGGAGGATCAGTGGGGTGCCATCCTCAGGGAACGAGCTGAGTAGAGTGTCAAGCTCATCAAGGAAACTTCCCAGGGGACCTGGAGGATGATAAACAACGACAATAAAAAGTTTAACGGGGTGAGTAATTGAGACAGTGTGGTATTCAAAGGTGGATGGGGACAGGTAAATGAGGGGAAACAGAGAATTTCCAGGAGTGGGAGATCAGCAAGCCAGTCCCACCTCCACTGTGTGTGAGAAGGAGAAAAAGGATGAGAGGGCAGCGGGGGTGGAGATGTTCTCTGGTGTAATCCAAGTCTCTGTGAGGGCGAGGAACTGTAGGGACAGGAGGGAGGCATAACCAGTAATTAAGTCAGCCTTCCGTGTGGCAGACTGGCAGTTCCATAGGCCCCCTGCAACTGTGAAGTTGTCACAGGGGGTCAGTGTGGGGTAGCAGAGGTTGGTGGGGTTCCGTCGCCATGGAGGGCCACATTGCTGGAAGCGCTTTCTGTAGGGGAGAGAGCAGACTGTAATGGGGTACTGACACACCATACCATGCTAACTGGGAGGGAGCAACACTAGCGTCACTCTGAGCACGTCTATAGAACCTGCTAAATACCAAATGGAATGTAGCGATCTAATAATTACAATTAACAATTGCAGCCTCCAAAGTATCTAACTGATTGATCACCTAATCAGAATAACAGTAATGAGCGAAACTGCCGGCGGCTGGTGGAAAATGCACTAGATTCACTAATATCAAAATGCTACACAGCTGGCCTAACTAACACGGCAATTTGACTAACAAATCTAGCACAGCCAGTCTTCAACAACTACACGCGCCTAGCAGGGAGCAGTATCAGCAGCCACTACTCTCGGGTGCTGATTAGCATGGGTCTTGTGAGGTGCCCTGAGACTCGGGACTATTGGAGCCATGTGAGGTGTTACAGCTTGCCTTCCCCTCACACAGTCTTCTGTAGAACCAGGTCTGAGGCAATCTCCTGCTGCACATCAGTGACCCTAATACAGATGGGCAAAATGATGCACAGAGGGGTATGACTGCCTTTTCCGGTTATATTTTTTGTTTTTGTTGGGTTCCATCTCTAAAAATGCACTTTTATTGTCAAAATCTATTATTTTATTGTAAACACTTTCAAAATAAATCATATTGACACTTTTTTGGAACATTGGAATTTTTGGCACAATTTGGCACAATTCGGCACAATTTGGTAACCAAATGGGCTCGCCTGAAGAAAAAATGACTTGAGATAGTGCTACAAATATTTTACCAGTGGTAGTCTGCAGACTGAGGAATATAATACATTTAAAAAATCCACCATAACTTTTTAGCCCATCAGGGAAAAATTCTAGAACTTGAATGAAGGTATTCCTTCTTTTTTCTTCTTTTTTTTTTTTTTTACATTTCCTGTATATAACTTGCTGTAAGCAGTACATTCATTTATGTGAATTCTGTCATTTGGTCAGACAGGATTCGGATTGCGGTGCGGAAATGCGGAAAAAAAGAGCTGAAACAATGATCGGTTCCTTCAGTATTTTCGGATGAGTGTGGCGGAGTTCGAGGCGCTTCTTCTTATCCTTGCTCCTCACCTGAGGAGACAGCTCACCAAAAAAACTCTGAACTCTGTTCATAACAGAGGATTGAAAGAATTCTAATGATTTTTATTCTGACAAATAGCCACGGCATTTGAGCATTGTATCAAGTTGATGACACTAACTACTGATGCTAACTACTGATGCCTGTATGTATGCCTGTATACTACAATCGCCGAAACATAGCTAGCTTGGTAGCCTCTAGGCTACTTCTGACCATAGACAGTCTGACACTACCTCAGCAGGCGATTGGCTAATATTCACTATGTTTACACGTTGTTAGGTAACCATTACCACTTTTCCGGAGTTGTCGAGCTATCCCAGCCCATATATTTTCCTTCAGCTCGGTGTCGATATAATCTTGCCTCAAACTCCGCCACACTTATCCGAAAATACTGACGGAACCGATCATTGTAGAGTTTCAGCTCTTGGATGAGCTGATGAAACTCACCCTGCTGTCGCCTCCGCTCCAACAAGGGTGAACCCAATACTTTCTTTTTTTGTTATTCACTAACATATCAATCACTAGGAGATCTTCATCACTTGACGACATCTTTACTAATGACACTCTCGCGACTGACAATCACGGCGCGAAAGCAGCACGAAATAGAATGCAAAATATAAAAAAATCGCACCGCACCTGGTGTGGACACCTTGTGTGCGGAATTTTCGCATTTGCTTTTTTTTCCGCATTTCCACACCGCAATCCGAATCCTGCTTGGAGTGAAAGGGCCTTTAGCTTGAATAAAAGTTTTTGTATTTTGTAGCCTATGTAGTTTTTGAGCTATAGATCATTATTTGACACTACTGAAATTGGCCTGCTGTCGCCTCCGCTCCAACAAGGGTGAACCCAATACTTTATTTTTTTGTTATTCACTAACATATCAATCACTATGAGATCTTCATCACTTGACGACATCTTTACTAATGACACTCTCGCCACTGACAATCACGGCGCGAAAGCAGCACGAAATAGAATGCAAAATATAAAAAAATCGCACCGCACCTGGTGTGGACACCTTGTGTGCGGAATTTTCGCATTTGCTTTTTTTTCCGCATTTCCACACCGCAATCCGAATCCTGCTTGGAGTGGAAGGGCCTTTAGCTTGAATAAAGGTTTTTGTATTTTGTAGCCTATGTAGTTTTTGAGCTATAGATCATTATTTGACACTACTGAAATTGGCCTATTTTGCCCCTGACGGGAAGAGGCTAATAATAAATCGTCAGTGCTGGATTAGAGAACAGATTCCCAGTTGTCCCAAGTTTTGGCTGTGACACCTACAAGAAGTATGCACATGACAAACATGAAATGAAGATACAATAAATGCAGAGACAGTTGAAACCAGGACCGGATACATAGAAACAGCTTGAGAAAAACAAAAAAGAGAAAATTGTCTCCAAGCGGAATCATAGGCCTTTAGAGTAGATTTGGCCAGACAATTTCTCATATTCAACACAAAAACTACATTTAAAGTGAGAGATAAAGTCATAATGGTTGGCAAAAAAGACAGGAAATTCAACCCAACAACTATGTTTTAAAGAAGAGATAATGATTGGCAAAAGCAGAAAAAGACAGGAAATTCACAGAAGCACCGAGAACAGTATCTTGACCCATGCACTGACAAACACACAAGGCATTAATACCTGCTATGGGTACCGTAACTATGCTGGTCTACTTCAAACAACATGTACCACTGGGCAGGCTGCTGAGGATTGAATCAACAACCAAATAGATTATTTTCAGAGGAACGCAGGAGTTGATTAATTTCTGCTTTTCTCAAAATCAATTAGGTACGTATTTAGTTGCTATGTGTACTTAAAATGTACCAAATGTGTCTTGTTACTTTCTAGTAATTAATGATCTATAAAAGAAATTAAAAGAGATAATCCCTGCCAAATTACATAAGTACATTATTTATATCTGAGCTAATGGTAGCAGCCATGAAAATCGATGTTCAGACAACTGGACAATAAGAGAGAACATCACAGCAGAGATTTGTACATGTTTTGTAGAATTTGTGATTTGATTGATTTCACTTTTAAATTGTACTTGTTTCTATTGTAAAATGTATAGTTTTATTTTAAATGTATTTCCTGTCATATTGTATGGCTTCTACTGATTCTTGTTAACAGCAAACTCTTGAAAATATGACACGCCTCAATGAATCTGTGTAAATAAAGAATAAATAAAAATAATCAGAATTGTATTGTTAGTCACCATAGTAATAGTCCTTTTCCCCCCAGATTTTGTGAAGTATTTGGTTTCTTGAAAAGTGTTTCTTGAAAAATTGAAATTGTTAATAAAATTTTATTATTATTATTATATCTATCATCATTATAACATTATTATATGAGGATGGTATGATTTAGCAGTGCAACTCACATTAATATTTTGTGTGGGCTCACAGACATTACACATATACTCTAAATCAGTTATGAAATTAATTTACCCAGAATTGCACAAGCACTTATATTTTGAAGATGGAGCCTTAAAGCAATAGTTCACCAAACAATTATCAGCTGATTTCTTATGTCAAAAATAGTCAAATGGCAAAATGAATTCACATTCAAAAGGATCTTTTCCATAGATACATTACCTTGCTCAATCACAAATGAATGGTAAAGATAGGAAAGCCTTTGGGCTGAAATGAGCTACTTCATATTTTTTCCATTGATTTTGATATTAAGACCTATTTAACTGTTCAGAACATTCAGAAATACATTTATATTTCAAATTAAGATATGGAGATATATACTGACTGAAATAAATAGATTTGGATTTTCCTCCATGACTCTATTATTTTCATGCCTTGAATGTGACCGTGATATATTTTTTCTTCTTCAGAGCATTGATTACGAGAAAGTAACAAGACACATAATTGGTACATTTTAAGTACATTGTACATACTTACCTAATTAATTTCTAGAAATTAATAAACTTGTGCGTTCTTCTGAAAATAATCTTTTTGGTTGTTGATTCGAAGAGAATATTTGATTGAATCCTCAGCAGCCTGTCCAGTGGTACATGTCGTTTGAAGTAGACCACCATAGTTACAGTACCCATAGCAGGTATTAATGCATTGTGTGTTGGAAGCCTTGTCAGTGCATAGGTCAAGATACTGTTCTCGGTGCTTCTGTGAATTTCCTGTCTTTTTCTGCTTTTGCCAACCATTATGACATTATCTCTCGCTTTGTTTACCGGAAGGTAATGTAATCATATCTAAAAAAAAAAAAGTGGTTGCCCTGACCGAGGATATCTTGTGTTATTAGTAAGTAAACCATTTCAAAATCAGCATTTTACAATATTCAACTTGTGTTTTGAATAAACTCCGCTATTACTATTAATGTATCTATTAATGACTAATATAATTTGAATTTGACATTTGAAAAGAAAAGAGAACAGTAAGTAGTTTAAGACTGTTACCTATCAAACACATAATATAATGGCCCTTACACGTGAACGGCACAGCAGCAAGAGTTTCAGTGAAGTAGCCATCACCACATTCTTTTCCACCTTTTCCGGACCAAGTCAAAAATGAAAGAGTTGAAGATACGGTAATTGTCTGGAAGCATTGCGATGGCTGATTTAGCAAAACTTTCAGCAACCGTTTGACTCTAAGCAAGCACAAAAAGAGAAGAGAAGATGAAAGAGATGGATGCGCTTTACTTTCTATAACTTGCTACCCAAGACCATGTAAATATTATGATACTAACGACAACACATGCTAGATGCCACAGGGTCCGTCTATGTGTATGTGTGTTTGTGGCAGCAATTATTTCCACAGGGTCAGTCACAGTTGCTGTAACTTCTCAAATCAGCACCTTTTAATACGACAAACTTATCCTAAAAATATCTGCTTGTTTGGAATGAAAGATAAATTGTATTCCTGCAAATATATTGCAGAATACTGCATTAGTGTTTTGTTATTTAAATGTCTTGGTATGTACTGGTGTTCATGATCATGTTGTAGGAGCATTTCCCACAATCCCACATGATAATTCCGCAACATTCACCCTGCATGACGTATAGCTCGTCTCAGCCAATCCCGTAGCCAATCAGCCACTTTGTGGCCTATAGCGAGTGGAAACTGGTGTACGCGGAACGCTACATCAGTTTACCCCTGCAAAGCTCACCAACGAACAACAGCAACAAAATTTTACACACGGAAAAAGGACCATCAAACATTTTTTCCAGAACCGAACAGACCAGACGACAACGCGCAGCCCACGGGAACAGTGCCCAGCTCTGCGCATTTGCCTAGGACAACAGTTCACATTACCATCGCCGCTCCTACAAGGACAGCACATCTTTTGGACCCAGCAATGCGTATGAACTCAGTAAGACAGCAAACATTCAGGCACAGCTGGTGTTTTGTTTAGTCTTAACTGTTATTGTGAATCTGTGTTTCTATATTTGTTTTCTTATCATTTGAATATATTCTGTTAGCCATATATGTACGTGAATTGATTCGCCATCTTTCACGCATATATAGAGTAAACTATGCGAGTAGTCTCTTCTCACAGCTAACACTAACACTAACACGCCCACTTTTACCTTTGTTCAAGGGACACGTGCGCTTGCGCACACGCACACACCCACACACACACACATACCCTAACTTACCCTACTAACTTCCCTTGGTTAAACCCCATATGTTCTGTGTTTGTACGTTTGTTTAATAAATATATTTTATTAAACCCGGTGTCTGTTTTGGCGTCACATAGACATGAGAGCCAAGTTAAAGCAGTCGTTTGAAGAACTTCCAAGCTTCAGGTTATCGGTATGTTTAATCATTAATATTGGTTATTTTAATTATTAATTAAAATACTACATTTGTGTTTATATATTTGTGATAACAGTAATTTTATGAGACTGTTTACTTTTTTCAGTTATACTGCTACACTACATTAATTGGCGCCCCGGTTTCATAGAGAATAAAATCCCTACGTTATTTGGCGGCCCGTGCGAGGACCCTACAATGTGTTAACAGGTGCTCCAGGGCATGTACAATCTTTAATATATAAAGATATACAGACCACCCGCCATATTTAAAAATGCATGCATTCTTATCAGTTTCACCCTTCCTCCCTACATTGGAATTACATGGCACTGCATGTGGTGAAACTTCTGTTGGGTTGCGTGAGCATATAAAGTTTTTTCTTTCCAGCTTGCTGTAGCAACATTGCCCGAAGTAAAAAAAAAACAAGGATAAAAAGAAGAAAGTCAGACTTCTTTTCACTGTGATCGAGGGTCTGTTATCTTTTTCATTTACGAATGGTTAAGGTTAGGATTTGGGGAGGGAAATCTGATCCTATGGGGCAACTTCACCCCAGAACACACAGAAAAAAACGTCAGCTCCATCACAAGATTATTTCAATAGCTGCTGACTACAGACGCTAGCTAAATATATGTTTGCAAGCTGGCTACCAACCAACCATAGGAGACAAAGTTTGCCTAACTTTACTGTTCAAACTAGCTAATGTTACAGCATGATCAAAGCCAGTCACTAGCTAGCTCTGCTTATCTTGCTAGCTATAATAGCTATCCATGTAATTACTGTAGCAGCGGACAATAAACAGAGATGTCATGCCTCATACCAGGATGTGCTAGCTGTTGATAGCTGCAAATCTGGAGATAACGTTACATAAAGGCAATGTTGTTTTGTAGCTTGCCGGTGACAACTAGTCTACTGCAGTTATTGGTTTGTTGATGTATATGCTTTACAGGACTTATTAACATAGCTAGCTAGCTAGAAGTTGCCTTCATAGCTAAATTGTCCTATTTAATGTCCTATTTAGCTAGCTAGCTAACGCAATTAATGTTAACGTTACTTTACCACAAAGCCGATATATACTATCTAGCTAAGCGTTAATAGCTACAGACTAACCAGATACCGTAAATCCTCAAATTGTAGCCGGGGTCTTTTATTTACTTAGGCTGCACAAAGCACAGGCCTTTATTTGGGGCAGGCTTGTATTCGAGGCAGGCCTTTATTTCTTATTATGCTTCTGTTGTAGAATTTTATTCTTAGAAATAAAGTAAAAGGCTACACTTAAAGTGGGCCAACACTGTTCAACACTTCCTGTAACCGTTCAGAAATCAATTAGTGTAGGCTAATCAGGAACACCGTTTGGTAAGTCATAGTGTCAGTCTTAACAGACTTAGTTTATTGCAAATATTCTCAAACACAATAAATCTCATGAAAGTCCAGAATACATAAAATAACAACTTGCCAGACACGCTTTCATGAACAATAACAAATTAGCGTAGATAACAGCAAGTTAAGGATCTTTTTTTCCTAAAGTGCATTTTATTGTGAGACATGCGTTTCGTTTGGAGCAGCATACTGGTAGGCTATCAAAAGATTTTCGCTTTGGTTTGGGATTTAATTTACTTTTGGACTGTTTGATTCTATTGCTAAATGTTGGGACTGATGGGCACTGAAATCTGGGGTGTATTTGATGGTTCACTGTTAAGTTTTATGTAGTTGAAAGAGTGTCGGGATTTCCACCCGTCTGTTTATTGCGAGCCAAGGCAGCCGCTTTCATTCATTCATTGAACGTGCGCTGTGCTGTAAATACATGGAAACCTTTTTGCGTAGCCAAGTAGCCTAAATTGAGTTAATTTTTAATTTTGTCTGATTTACTTTTTATTAAATTCGTAGGCTGGAATGCCTCGCGGCAACAATTATGTTTAAATGTATACTGCTTCAGCCTTTGGCAAGCTACTCAGAAGGGGGCGGCAAGCGACTGGTAGCTTGAGAGCAACATGTTGGAGACCCATGGTGTAGGACAACAACTTTTCATTGGCAACAGTATTAAACCAACCAACAATATAAAATATTAAGAAGAGCTCTTATTTCATTGAGTTAAATCGAAACAATGTCTTCTAGTGCTCATGGACTGATAGCCCTACTGGTAGGCAATATTACCCCGGCTTGTATTTTGGCGCTGGCCTTTATTTGTCCGAATCGACCACGCCCCCGGCTATTATCCGAGGCCTGGCTTCAAATAGAATCCTGGACATAATTTGAGGATTTACTGTATGCTGTTTTTTGTGGTGTAAAGTATGTTACCCATCGATCCAGGGTCAGATATAATGTTACTTAGTTATTTCAGGAAATCAGATCCTAGAGCAGCAGGGCAACTTAAGCCTGAAGTATAGCTACCTCGGTAAGTAACATATTAGTTGGGGCAACACATATATATTTAATTAAGTTGACTAGCTTAATAATAATTTTGTACAGTTGTATCGCTAGCTACTAGTAACTAACAAGCTAGCAAGCTATCTAAGTGTAGGAACGGCTACAACTCCGCCCTCCTCCACTCCCCCAGCATAGTGTACAACAATGAATGTTTTAGCAGAAGTCTTTATGCATTTCTGGGTGACTTCATCATGCTCACTCCCACACACTATGAAAACTCAACCCACAAAATCTGGCATCATTCAGATCCAGAAAGCGGAGATGGCAACGAACTTGAATCATTTTAAACCATTTGTGTGCAGTAAATACTTTTTGAGGTATTGACACTTTTCTAGGACTAGTACAAAATATGGGGACCAAAGGGGAAAGGGTTAATATACCCATAAAATGTGATATCCAGTATAAAGACTCGTGCTGACAATGAATTCAGGGATCCAAAATGCAATCTGAGGAGGCGGGTTTTGAGTCTACACCAGAAGATGCTCATTGGCTTCTGTGAGCAGCATATTTCACCACAGAGGCTGGAATAGACAGAAGACATGACCAAGATAAAATATGGTGGTAGTCGGAAGATGTGGAGGAGCCATTCCCGTCATGTCTGGGTAGGCCAGTACAAGGGTATTGAGTGGACTAGGTGATGACAAAGGAACAGATTCTTCCGATGTTGAAAAGGAAGAATCTGCAAGCCCGGCTCTCTCACCGTATTTTATCAGGTTACTGTCGAGCATCACTGCTTGGTTTATGGCAGTCACTATGGCAGTGCTACTGAATTCCAGGTCTTGCAGTGTCTGTAGTATTATAAAATAGCGCACATTTTACCAACATTATTTTAAATTGAGGATACATATGCTATTTGTCCTCCTGACCCACACGGTAGAGTGGTATCTTTTTTCCGTGATGCATACTTAGTGATTAAAACTAAATTGAATGTATCATTTAATCTCCCAAACATGATGTGAATAAAGAAGCTCTCTGTTTACCTCCCAATGTATTATTCTGATTATTGGTCTCAACCTGTTTTCATTGATTAACAATTTAGCCAGTGATCTGAATAATACATATTCAGGTTTCCATCCTGTCTATCAGCAGCCCCCACTGTCAGGAAGTAAGCTCATCAGTGTTGTCCAAGGTAATGGAGAAGTCCTAGAGGATATCAGACTTGGTATGGATGTAGCGGAGCTCAGTCTGGGCCAGATTATGCCTCAGGTGTCAGTTGTTCATCCACAATGAGACACACATAGAGGGTGGGCTGGGGGAGATCAGGATAGAGATTTTGCTGGAGATTGAACTGCGGATGTCTGCTACTGACATTTTACTGTAGGTTCCAAAATGATCTGCAGTGAGAGAAAAGGTGGGGGAGGGGATGGGTTGTGGAGGGAAGAGAACAATGGGTTATTTGGGTAATGGCAGGATGCCTCAAAGTTATTTAAAGTTGGATTCTGCCCCTCACTTATGTCATATTCAAGCTCCAATAAGTGCATCTACAATCATATAATTGAGAAAATAGAATTTTCACTTATAGGTATGTATGCAGCATCTCTAACTTCTCCTGTATTGCTTCTCAGACCTTCTGGATTCTGGATCATTTTAATAACTCCTAGCTTTATAGCTTTGCAGGGCTGATTAGCGCTGCAGTCTTTGTAGTCCGTAAGTGCAACACATATATTATTTAACACAAAACATAAATACAGTGCTATGAATCATAATATACACTCATCGAGCACTTTATTAGGAACATTTTAACTTTATTCCACCTACTTATTCATGCGATTATCTAATCAGCCAGTTGTGTGGCAGCAGTGCAATGCCTTGTTAATGAGAGACATCAAAAATTGCACTTATGATGACTATTGCTTTTTGGTTAGAACAGCTGTTCATGCGTGTTTTGCTATTTATGGATGTGATGTTTTTAACTTGTTGAACCTATGCACTTGTAAATTGCTTTGGATTAAAATCGCCAGCTAAATGAATAAAATGTAAAATGTCAATGTTTGCAGCTATATTTAGGGGTCCGAGCAGGGAAGTTGCTGGAACCCTATTGTATTTGTCCATAACTGTTGTATTGTATTTGTCCGTTAGAAAGCTGCTGTTTGGACTGGTGATAACTCTTGAAAATTGGTCTATTAAGGCTAATGGCTGCTACAATAGCAATACTGTTCAGTCATATTAAAATGATCATAATGTTTTATTCATTTGTCATAAAAAGGTGGGACTAGGTTTGTTAGATTCCTCTGTTGACCCATTAAAGTGCATCTGGTTAAACTTTTTGCTATTTTGAATTTTCTTAAACGATATCTCCTACGATGCTGACTGACCGATTTGCATGAAACTTGCACTATTATTTTCAAAGGAAGCTTCTCTTTAAAAGTTATTTAAGGAAAGTTTCCATGTAAAAAATGTCGGACAAGATGATATAAGATATCTAAAATCTTTTGGAAAAGTGTTCACGAGTTACAGCCGTTGTAGTAAAATTGGCCACGCCCACAAACATTTATTGACAACTAGTGATTATGATTGCATATCAGACTATATAGATTTCAAGACCAATTTGTTGAAGGTAGGTCAAAAACCCAGGGACTAGTTCATGAAAGTACATTTTGCAAATAAGTCAAAATAGCAGAAAATAACTAAATTAGCCATGCCCACAAAATAAAATTTAACCCTTGTGTTGTCTTAAGGGTCAAAAATGACCCTCCACTATGTTTAACTGAAAAAAATTTTTTTTTAACTTGAAATCTGATGACAAAGTTTGATGAGTGACAGGTTGCTTCCTCATGCAAAATAGATTTTAAAAATGGAAATTCAATTAAGCTGCTTTATTTGAGTGGTTTAGTGAAGGCGGGTCATTTTTTACCCTTAGTACAAGGGGAGTATACAGAATGTTAAGACTGCACAAGGGTTAAAAAATTTTTACTACAACGGCTGTAACTCGTGAACACTTTTCCAAAAGATTTGAGATATCTTATATCATCTTGTCCGACCGGTCGTCCTGAAGGACATACTATTTGAATGGTGTCAATCAGTCAAGAAATGTAGAAACTTGGGCAGTTTTGTGTCAGAGCTGCTAAGCTGCTTGAAATATAGGCCTATAACAGCAGTTTAGACATGAAAAAACTCAGGATTAATGGTCAAACTGTCCAGACTGATGGCCCCAACAACCACTATTAAAATATAAATGATTCGATAGTTGGTGGTGGTATAGTATGCAGTCAAATATTCAATGTTGCCTTCATTTCTGTCTCTGCACATATCAGGGCCTGCCAAGCTCATACATATGCTCACACAGTTTTCATACATTAACTATTCTTGATACTTTCTCTTTCTTGTACTACAATAGTGTAAGAAATGCTACAAATCACTCACTGCAACAGCAATAATACAATTAAACCACTCAATAAAAATTGCAACCTAAAGTACCTCACAACGTCACTAATTCAGAATATTTCCCCAGTACATCTCTGCACATACAATCACAATCCATTTAACCATAATTCCACATTATTCAGTCCACCTCTTTTTCAAAAGAACACAAAAAATGTGACAAAACCTAGTGTTTACACATACATTTCTGGACTCTTTCCTTTATCTTTTCATCATCTTTTATCTTTTATTTTATCTTTTATTTCCTAATATCTCATATTACATACTCCAACACATACTATAGTACTCTAACAGCTACAGAAGAAACATATGACAACATTGCATCCTACAATTCATTTCTCACCACCAAAGAAATTAGAGAGAGAGTAATGTCTCACTTTGTTAGAGGTTAATCTCGGTCTAATCAGTTCATAAATCTTTGTTCCAACTTTTGTGGCTCATTCTGTACATCTTTGCTTTTATGTTTTTTGGGTTTTTTTGTCTATTGAATTGCCTCCGTGTATGAAATGTGCTATACAAATAAACTTGCCTTGCCTTGCCTTCTTTCCAAACTGTATTATCTCCTTCCGATTCTTACGACTGAGTGGTTTTCATCTTGTGGTATAGCTTCTATATTGCTGCTCTCTTAAGTCTTCTTTGAACAGTTGATTGAGGTCCCTTCACCCCTACCCTGTGGAGATTGTTTGTGATGTCACTGACTGATGTTTTGGGGGTTTTCTTCACAGCTCTCACTGTTTCTGTCTTCAACTGCTGTTGTTTTCCTTGGTCAACCTGTTCAATGTCTGTTGCTCAGTACGCCAGTGGTTTCTTTATTTTTCAGGACATTCCAAGTTACATACAAGCTGTCCCCAATGTTTTTGCAATGGATTTCCCCTCTTTTCTGTTTCAAAATGGCTTGCTTTTCTCCCAAAGACAACTCTTCATGTTGGTTTATCTTTTCTATCACAAATGGCAGTCTTTGGCAAAACCCAAGGCTAAAGCCAAGAGTAGAGCTATTTATTCTTCAACCAATCCATCTAACAGAACACATCTGGGCAACAAGAAACACATGTCAGTCACATGTTCCAAAATTACATTACATTACATTAATGGCATTTGGCAGACACTCTTTTCCACCGTACCAGCCTAGGCAACCTGGAAGGAAGGACCAGAGAGGTGGGACTTGATCCAGTTCAGGGCTGTGCCACAGATCCCTGTTGCTGACAGGGAGGACAGGAGGATGGAGTGATCCACAGTGTCAAAGGCAGCAGAGAGATCTAGAAGAATGAGGACAGAGGAGAGGGAGGCTGCTTGTGCGGCATGGAGTGATTCACTGACGGAGAGGAGTGCAGTCTCAGTTGAGTGGCCAGATCTGAAGCCAGACTGATGGGGGTCTAGCAGGTTGTTTTTAGAAAAGAAAGAAGAAAGTTGACTAGAAGCGGCTCATTCTATTGTTTTAGATCGAAAAGGAAGAAGAGATACCGGGCGGTAGTTCTGGATGATGGAGGGATCCAGAGTAGTATTTTTTTAGCAGCGGGGTGATGTGGGCCCTCTTGGAGGATGATGGAAAACAAGGGTTGACAAGGGAGGTGACAAATGGGAGAATGTCAGGTGTGATAATCTGGAGAAGAGAAGAGGGGATAGGGTCAAGGGCACAGGTTGTAGGGCGGTGGGCGAGCAGGAGTTGAGAAACATCAGAGTCTGTAAGGGGGGAGAAAGTGAAAAAGGAAGGGATGGGCCTAGAGGGGGGGAAGGGCAGAGTAAGGGGGGTGGTGGTTGTAAAGGATCTGTGGATGACTGACCTTCTCATCGAAAAAATCAGCAAAGTCATCAGCAGCAAAGGAGGACTGAGGTGGAGGAGGCGGTGCGTTGAGGAGAGAGGAGAAAATGGAGAACAGTTTCCGGGGGTTAGAAGTGGAGTTCTGAATTTGTGTGTGATAGTATTTTGCTTTGGCGGCAGTGACAGCGGAAGAGAATGCCGCCAGGAGAGACTGGTAAGTTGTGAGGTCTGAAGGGTCTCTGGATTTCCCCCACTTCTTCTCCGCTGCGCAGAGGCTGGCCCTGGAGGTACGGAGGGTGTCAGATATCCAAGGACTGGGGGGGGATGTGCAAGGCGGCTTTGAGACAGGGGGACAGAGAGAGAGAGTCAAAGGCGGAGGAGAGAGATGAAAGGACGGTGGCAGATGCAGAGTCAGTGGGGAGTTTGGAGAAGGATTCGAGAGGGGGGAGTGAGGCGGTGACAGTGGTGGCAAAGGAAAAGGGTGAGAGGGAGTGGAGGTTACGGCGGGCTGAGGAAGTGTGGGTGGGAGGAGGGGGAAGAGGATGGGGAGGAAGAGGGAGGGAGAATGAGATGAAGTGGTGATCAGATGTATGCAGAGGGGTAACCGTGAAATCGGAGCATGAGCAGTTCCTCACAAAGGCAAGGTCTAGGACATGCCTGCCTTGTGGGTTGGAGGAGAGTGTTGCAGGGAGCGGCCGAAGGCGTGGAGTAGCGGTAGGAAGGCAGCAGCCTGGGAGGCTTCAAGGTGGATGTTGAAGTCTCCAAGGAGAATCAGTGGGGTGCCATCCTCAGGGAAGGAGCTGAGAAGGGTGAAATAAATAAATAAATATGAAATAAAAGACTATGCCTAGTATAATCACTCTCTGTAAAACATTCATTCTGCACTGCTTTGAAACATTTTAGCCAAAAACCACAGCGCAATTAAAAGTCGTAATATACACGGTAAGGCATGGCTCCATTGGGTGATCAAGCTTGCCTTCCAGGTCATTTGTGATCTCATCAATAGATTGATGTGAAAATCTATATTCAAGAATGAACTTTTCATCTGTCATGTGGTCTAGAGGATTTTCTCTATCATGAAGAATTTGCTGAGGGACATTTTCCTCCTCCAATGGCTCAAAAAACTCCATTCCTTTATTTTCCAAGATATAAGGTCTAAGGTCTTAAGGTAGCTAACCTTAAACTCTACTTCGGGAAGTTGTTGCTGAGGTGTTTTATGCAACGCTTAATGCACTTTAAGAATTACTTCAGGGAAAATTCAATACTTAAGGGAGTTTTTGAGGGTTTCTGGCATTTCACTTGAGGGAAGCAGAGTAGTATGAATTTCAAACTATTCTCTAAATTGTGGGGGTTTTTTTGAAGTGCTGCAGTTCCTTTTTGGTATGCTACTCTCCTTTGAAATGACTACAGCTTTTTGTTCCTTCAACTGTGTTGTGTTTACCATACAGTACATTTCACCCAGCATCACTTTTCAGTATTGTAAATAAAATACATGGAAATTTGCACACTCCCTAATTTGTAGGTAGTGTAACATTGCAAAGATCAAAATCTGAAAACTAGAAAATGAAAACTCTGGAAAATTAAAAACTGGCTTACTGCTATAAAAGGTTTAGAATTTAGTGCTTTGAATTTATCTGACTGATGTGTTAGGGGTAATCTACATTATCTGTGTTTTTGATAGCTTGTGTGTGCTATATGAAGGCACAGTTTCATTTTTATGGAAGAGCATATGTTTTTGAGAAGAGAATTTGAGTTTGGCGTGGATGTTTGAGGTTTGTACTGATTGATGTGTAGTTTGGGGATTGTTTGGAGAAAAGGGGGAATTGTTTCATAAAATGTCCTTAGCAATTGAAAAAAACTATAAAACAGTCTATGAATTACATTTGCATGTTGTTTTATCTCTCTGCTCGTATCATTCCTTCTAATCATCACACCTTCAGTTGCTGCAATCCCGATAGCCTGTAGTCTCATCTGTGACCCTGAAGTGTTGGATTTCAACCTGGCAAATCCACTCACTTCCTTGGATTTTCCACCATAATAAATCTTGCAGGTTCCCTGATGCCACCCTGCTCTGCTCTGCCCCTTGCCCCACCTCACCCATGTAGATTGGCTGCTGTGTGACTGGTCTTACAGGAATAGATGCTACCCATGCTCTGCCTCTTCTCCCTCTTCAGAGTGCTCACACAGGGCAATGATCACCACATAAACAGGAATGTCAAGAACAGCAGATCTCTCCAGCTGAAATTTGGGCAATTTATTTCCACACAGCCAGAGCTGTGCCTGGCCTATTTTTGGAGGCCCCGTTGGACTTTTCATCATTGTTCAGCTGTAATACTCCCCTGGATAAATATTTTTTTTTTGCCTTCTCAAGCTGGTCCTCCAGCTCCCAATTCAACCCCCCCCCCCCCCCATACACACACACATACACACACATTTACACCACAGTTCTGTTAAAGTGGTGGCCACATATGAAATTATACAGACAAATTTTTCTTTTTACAGATTAGGTGTTGGCTGGTGTTAGGCGTTGTGATGACTACCATTCATCCATTTTCTAAAATGCTCATTCCTGGTCAGGGTCGCGGAAGGTGGGTGAGCAGTGGGGATGAAGCAGGAAGTTGGACAGTGTCGTGAGCCACGGACCCCTTGCCGAGCTCAGACCTCACGTTCCCACGAGCAGTACCTCACCATGAGGTGTCTCGGGGACGAACTCAAGTACTCCGAACGTCCTGGAGCCCTGGTAAGTTCTACTGAACTTCCAGCCCAGTCTCGAAGTGAAGGGTGTGATGCAAATCTGGTATTCGATGTCCTGTATTCAATGTATTCCTCGAAAGAATCTTTATCACATATGATTATAGTAAGATATACTTTATTATAATCAATCAAAAGAATAGAGTTATACAGATTACAGTGTACATATCATCTTTTTCAGTTTGCTGATCACATGCAAGTTACATATACCCCTTTAGCTCTTTCTAATTGACCTTTCCACCATGATGTTTAAAAATCAAGGTAAACCCCTCAAATATCCATCATCCTCTTTGGCCTTTACCTTATCTTATGGCTCCCCCTTCATGGAGATAAAAGCTACTGAACTTCCATTAATACAATGGGTACGAACACCCCTAAAGTCTACTACTTATTTATATCGTATATAGTATCTTACTAAAAAATAAAATACATAAAAATGAAAGGAAACTTAAAATGTACTACTTCTATGTACTACTTTTCCTACTTTTACAAGTAATATAGATTATAATTACCACCCATGCCCTAAATATAGTCATCTTGTTTTCCACGGGATTTGATCCCTCCTCCTTGCTGTTGATGAGCTCTTTGAACAGCTGCCTTGGTTTGGGAATCTGGGGCAGGATCAGGACCCAGACTTTCGAAAGACGTGACTTTGCACTTCGTACTTCTCCTGCCTGTTGTATGGGATGTGCACTGGTATGTCTTCGAACACGTCGGGGGTTTTGCAGTGCTGCCGCAGCATATGCCTCTCCTCACTGACACTGAGGTTAGGGGGGGAGGCTTCAGGTTCTTGCGTGGGTCCAGCAGGAAGGTGTTCTGTAGCGTGGAGGAACCCCGCGTCCCTTCTGTTGGCCTCCCCAATATATCAAGCGGGAAGACATTTATCTCTTATGCAACTTGTTTTTTAGTGACCATATTCATCACTTCTGTTTTTCCCACTGTCATTTTCTCATACCTCAAAATAAATTTCCCCAATACTTTATATCATGTGCCCCTCCGGTTGGGAATTTCCACCATCTTAATATACGAGTGGAAAAACACTAGCTTTTTTGTATTTTTTTAAGGAACCTATTCATCACTGGTATTTGTCTCCCTGTCATAATCTCTCCTTGGACTCTCTCCAAACTTTGACTTCATACAAGCCAGAAGTTAGTGCCCTCCACCATCTCAACACACTCTTCAGGTGCCCCTCTCCGCGGCGCCTTAAGGGATCTACAAAGGACATCCAGCCAATAGCTGAGTATATATACATATCAATCTGGGCGTGGCTAGACAGCGCCCCCTATAATTATTATTCTCTTTTTTTTCAATGTATTGTGCATTTTTGAGGTGTTTGCCAGGGATGAAAACTCACAGAATTTTGCACACACATCAGAAGTTGTGGCTGTCAGGATCTTTCAGATGCTCAGACCTGGGCGTGGCCGAGGGACTCCACAGTGCCCCCTATCGCATTGTCTTCTATTGTGGGCACTTTAAGCTACCTGCACCTAATTTGGTAGATATGTGGGGCTCCTCAGGCCAAACACAATTCTCATTCGGATCTAATCAAATATGCGAACAGGAAGTCAGCTATTTTAGATTTTGTGTGTTTTACACGTACTACACTTTTACATACTCCTCCTAGGGGGTTCATTGCATTCACACCAAATGTGGTCAAAGTGGTCTCAGGATAGTCATGATACTAATTCCGAAGGATATTTTTGATATCTCATACGGTATGGTCATGGCGAGGCGTACAATTTTTATGTCACGCCGCGCCAACAGGAAGTGGCCATAATTTCATGGTCTACATCGTCTGATCTGGCTGATATTTTACAAATACATTCAATGTTAGAGTGTAATCACATCCATGTGCCAAGAAGAGGTCAATGTTATAGCGCCACCATCTGGCAACTGGAAGTGAGGTCTTTATCATATTTGTATGCTTTCCTGCTAGGGCATTCATCACATTCACACCAAATGTGGTCAGCATCATCATAGGATAGTCCTCATCATTAACTGTGAAGGGATTTTTGATATGTCAAACGGTATGAAAATGGCGAGGTGTAAAATACACCTATTGCATGCAAAAAATTGACTTTTTTTGGGACATCGTCCGATCTGGCTGATATTTTAAAAATATGTTCACTGTTGGAGTACAATATGAAATATATACATATCAATCTGGGCGTGGCTAGACAGCGCCCCCTATAATTATTATTCTCTTTTTTTTCAATGTATTTTGCATTTTTGAGGTGCTTGCCATGGATGAAAACTCACGGAATTTTGCACACACATGAGAAGTGGTGTCTCTCAGGATGTTTCAGATGCTCAGACCTGGGCGTGGCCGAGGGACTCCACAGCGCCCCCTAATGCTTTGTCTTCTATTGTGGACAGGCACTTTGAGCTACCTTCACCTAATTTGGTGTGCATGTGGGCCTCCTCTGGACAAACACATTTCTTATTCGCATCAAATCAAATATGTCAACAGGAAGTCAGCCATTTTGAATTTTGTGCATTTTACACGTACTACACTTTTCAGTACTCCTCCTAGGGGGTTCATTGCATTCAGAGGAAATGTGGTCAAAGTGGTCTCAGGATAGTCATGATACTAATTCCAAAGGATATTTTCGATATCTCAAACGGTATGGTCATGGCGAGGCGTACAATTTTCATGTCACGCCACGCCAACAGGAAGTAGCCATAAATTCATGGTCTACATTGTCTGATCTGGCTGATATTTTACAAATATGTTCACTGTTAGAGTGTAATCACATCCATATACCAAGAAGAAATCAATGTTATAGTGCCACCATCTGGCAACGGAAGTGAGGTTTTTATCATGTTTGTATGCGTTCCTGCTAGGGTATTCATCACATTCACACCAAATGTAGACATCATGATCTTAGAATAGTCCTGACCCTAAATGAGGAAAGGATTTTTGATATCTCAAACGGTTTGGCAATGGCGAGGCGTGTAATACACACGTTACGCCCAAAAACAGAAAGTGGGCTTAATTCCGTTCTACATCATCTGATCGGGCTGATATTTTACAAATATATTCACTTTTGGAGTGCAATCACATCCATATCCACATTCATCTGGGCGTGGCTACACAGCGCCCCCTATGGCTTTTTTCTAATATTGTGGACATATACTTTCACGTAAATGCACCACGTCTGGTAGGCATAAGGGTCTCCTCAAGACACACACATTTCTCATTTGCATCCCTTAACTTTTCCCAACAGGAAGTGAGCTATTTTGGATTTTGTGTGTTTTTAAGTGTTTTTTCACGTACCAAACTTTGAAATACTCTTCCTAGGGGGTTCATCACATTCACACAAAATGTGGTCAGCATGATACTATAGCCCTGACACACAACTATGAACTGATTTTTAATATCTTGGAATGGTATGGCTATGGTCAGCCTTAAAATTAACTTGTAATGCTGCCCAAACAGTTCATGTTTTAATACAATTATCTATTAAATCATTTCAAAAAAGTATTAAATTCTACATTGCCTGATTTTGAGGCTACAACTTTTCACATATGTTCATTGCTGGAGTGTCATCACATCCATTAAGCAATAATAGTTCACTATTTTCGCTGGAGACTCATTATATCCAGTCTTAAAACTTCAACGCAAGTCGCAAATGACTCTCCCATTTCTAATACGCGACTGGTAAAAGTTGGTATTGTTTCTCAAGTGATTCCTCAATGACAAGTTTTGTTAACTTGTAATGCTGCCCAAACAGGAAAATTATGTATTAAATCATTTCAAAAAGGTATTAAATTCTACATTGCCTGATTTTGAGGCTACAACTTTTCACATATGTTCATTGTTGGAGTGTCATCACATCCATTAAGCAATAATAGTTCACTATTTTCGCTGGAGACTCATTATATCCAGTCTTAAAACTTCAACGCAAGTCGCAACTGACTATCCCATTTCTAATAAGCGACTGCCATCTATTGGCAAAAGTTGGTATTGCTTCTCTTTTTCTTGGATAAAGTGATTTCTCAATGACACGTTTTGTTTATTTTTGCGAGCCAGTAACCATAACGATGTATGAGTAACAGCGGCAGCCTACGTGACAAAATGTACTGACAACACCCAGCCCACAGCAACGTTTTTTCACATCTACCTTAATCATATGGATTGAATAACTAAAATAAAAGACAGGCTTTTACTGGCCGGAAAGTATCATATATTTAAAAGATTAACACATATAATGCATATCTTGCATTGACGTTCAATGTTATTTGGTTTAAAAAAAATCGTATTGTAGCATTTTAAGGACTCAATACAAAACAGCTGTTCGGAAAGTTGGCTTGAAAACCAAGAAGCCTTATTAAGGAATTCGAGCCGTTTCTATTTGACTTTATTCGATTGAAGTGAATGCCGTAACCCAATTAAATGTAATTCGCGTCGGAATACACATAATGGCCTACACTGTCAACGTGAAATAAAAATATATAGAGGTTTAAATCGATCCTATATTGGGACATTTGTTATGATGGCTGGTGCAACGGGCATTTTAATAATCGAATGCTAGCATTTATATCATTACACTGACCAAGTCGTGTTAAAAAGCACATTTTTGGTTCCTTTGTGGAAACAGTGAAGTTGTCTACACAATCTATTCTACTCACAGACTAACTGCGTCGCTGTAACTTCCCCCCATTTCTGATACGGGGATTCCATTTATTGGCAGAAAGTGGTACGTTTATTTTTTTCTTCCTTCAAGTGATTTTTCAACGATAGGTTTTTGTTTTTTTATAGTGAGCCAGTAGGCATAACGATGTATGATTTACAGCTGCAGCCTACGTGACAAAATGTATTGACAACACCCAGCCCGACGTTTCTTTGCATCTATTTTCATTATATGAATTGAATATCTGAAATAAATATTAAAAATATTTAATGACTGTCTTTAAATGGCAGGAGAGTATCATATATTTAAAAGAGTAACACATGAAGTCAAAAAGAAACCTTAGCATTTGAGGTGGCTCTGCTCAAACGCTGTATTAACATGAAACCGTTATTTTCAACAAAGGTATGGCATGCAGGACGGAAAAGAATGATATTGGCTAACTAGACGTTTAATGCAATATTATCCGACACTTCGGCCAGAAATTATTTAACCAAGATAAAAGGAAACATACAACATTTCGCCAATAGATGGCGGCCATGTATAAGAGGGCAGTATAGCTTAATGGTTCAGGCAGTGGATTAAGACATGCAAGGTCCGCGGTTCCATCCCCGGTGTGGCCACAATAAAGTTGAAGAGTTTCTTTAAGCCAATGGTTTTATTTTGAGTGCATATTTATAACCGAATGACTTTTCAAGCAAAAATTGTGCCTCTCGCTGTAAAATCTATGGAAATTAATTAATCTCTGCTCTCCATACAGGACTGTAGCATGTTATCACAACGTGCAAGCAAGAAGTTGTTTTTGTTTCATTCTACATTGTCTGATGTGGCTGAAACTTCACACATGTTCATTTTTGGAGTGTAATCTCATCCATATACCAATAAAGGCTCAATGGCATAGCGCCACCATTGGGCAACAGGAAGTGGCCTTAATTTCACTCGACAGCTTCCGATGTGGCTGAAAATGTAGAAATATTTTTATTATTGGAGTGTAATTAAATCCATATACCAGAAATGGCTCAATGTTATAGCGCCAGCATCTGGCAACAGGAAGTGGCCTTAATTTCACTCAACATCTTCCGATGTGGCTTAGAAATTAGAAATAGGTTTATTATTGGAGTGTAATCAAATTCAAAAACCATACATGGTTCAATATTATAGCGCCACCATCTGGCAACAGGAAGTGAGACTTATATCATCGATGCGTTCCAATAGCAGCACCAACATCTTCATTGATCAAAGGGGAATTCCTGTGTACACGATACGTTGTCCAGGATGGTGATTATTTCCTAAGTGTGTACATATTGTGAAACATGTCATTGGCACAACTATGCCACCAAGGCGGGTGCGCCCATGGTGCTTGGGCCCGTTCATTGCTGCTTGCAGCTATATTTAGGGCCCAAGCACCGTAGGGTGCGAAGGACCCTATTGTTATTGGAAGGATTATTATTATTATTATTAGGGCCCAAGCACCGTAGGGTGCGAAGGACCCTATTGTTATTGGAAGGATTATTATTATTATTATTATTATTATTCTTTCTTTTCCGTCAAATGGGCATTTTTGAGGGCCTTGCCATGGCTAAAAAGTCTTGAAATTTTGCACACACATCAGAAGTGGTGGCCGTCAGGATCTATCAGATGCTCAGACCTGGGTGTGGCCGAGGCACCCCACAGAGCCCCCTGTTGTGCTGCCACCCCCCCCCCCCATTGCATTGTTGTCTATTGTGGGCAGACACTTTGAGCTACATGAACTTAATTTGGTATGCATGTGTGGCTCCTCAATTGAAACACATTTCTCATTCGCATTGATGCAAATATGCGAACAGGAAGTCAGCCATTTTGAATTTTGTGCGTTTTCACATGTACTACACTTTTAAGTACTCCTCCTAGGCGGTTCATCGCATTCACACCAAATGTGGTAAGAATGGTGTCAAGATAGTCATGATGCTAAATTGCCAGGATATTTTTGATATCTCAAATGGTATGGTTATGGCGAGGCGTACAATTTTTATGTCACGCCGCGCCAAAAGGAAGTGGCCATAATTTTGTAGTTTACATCGTCTGATCTGGCTGATATTTTACAAATATGTTCATTGTGTGAGTATACTCACATCCATGTCCCAAGAAGAAGTCAATGTTATAGCGCCACCATCTGGCAACAGGAAGTGAGGTTTTTATCATATTTGTATGCGTTCCTGCTAGGGTATTCATCACATTCACACCAAATGTAGTCAGCATGATCTTAGGATAGTCCTGACCCTAAAAGCCAAATGGATTTTCGATATCTCAAACGGTTTGGCAATAGCGAGGCGTACAATACACACGTTACGAGCGAAAACAGGAAGTGGGCTTAATTCCGTTCTACATCGTCTGATTGGGCTGATATTTTACAGATATATTCACTGTTGGAGTGCAATCACATCCATATCCACATACATCTGGGCGTGGCTACGCAGCGCCCCCTATGGTTCTTTTCTAATATTGTGGACATATACTTTCACGTAAATTCACCGAATATGGTATGCATATGGGTCTCCTCAAGACACACACATTTCTCATTTGCATCCTTTAACTTTTCCAAACAGGAAGTGAGCTATTCTGGATTTTGTGTGTTTTTAAGTGTTTTTACACGTACCAAACTCTGAAATACTCCTCCTAGGGGGTTCATCACATTCACACCAAATGTGGTGAGAATGGTCGCAGCATAATCCTGATGCTAAATTGAAAGGATATTTCTGATATGTCAAACGGTACGGCTATGGCGAGGCGTACAATTTGAGGTCTCGCCGCGGCAACAGGAAGTGGTCGTAATTTCATTCTATATGGTCTGATCTGGTTGATATTACACAGATATGTTCGTTGTGGGAGTGTAATTAAATCCATATTCCAAAAACGACTCAATGTTATAGCACCACCATCTGGAAACTAGAACATTGAATTAACCTTAATTTCACAAAACATCTTCCGATGTGGCTGAAAATTTTGAAATAGGTTTATTATTGGAGTGTAATCAAATTCAAAAACCATACACGGCTCAATATTATAGCGCCACCATCTGGCAACAGGAAGTGAGTCTTATATCATTGATGCATTCCAAAAGCAACACCAACATCTTCATTGATCAAAGGGGAATTCCTGTGCACACTATAGGTTGCCAAGGAAGGTGATTATTTCGAAAGTGTGTACATATTGTTAAACATGTCATTGGCACAACTATGCCACCAAGGCGGTTGCGCCAATGGTGCTTGGGCCCGTTCATTGCTGCTTGCAGCTATATTTAGGGCCCAAGCATCGTAGGGTGCGAAGGACCCTATTGTTATTGGAAGGATTATTATTATTATTATTATTATTATTATTCTTTCTCTTCCGTCATATGGGCATTTTTGAGGGCCTTGCCATGGCTAAAAAGTCTTGAAATTTTGCACACACATCAGAAGTGGTGGCCGTCAGGATCTATCAGATGCTCAGACCTGGGTGTGGCCGAGGCACCCCACAGCGCCCCCTGTTGTGCTGCCACCCCCCCCCCCCCCCATTGCATTGTTGTCTATTGTGGGGAGACACTTTGAGCTACATGAACTTAATTTGGTATGCATGTGTGGCTCCTCAATTGAAACACATTTCTCATTCGCATTGATGCAAATATGCGAACAGGAAGTCAGCCATTTTGAATTTTGTGCGTTTTCACATGTACTACACTTTTAAGTACTCCTCCTAGGCGGTTCATCGCATTCACACCAAATGTGGTAAGAATGGTGTCAAGATAGTCATGATGCTAAATTGCCAGGATATTTTTGATATCTCAAATGGTATGGTTATGGCGAGGCGTAAAATTTTTATGTCACGCCGCGCCAAAAGGAAGTGGCCATAATTTTGTGGTTTACATCGTCTGATCTGGCTGATATTTTAGAAATATGTTTACTGTTGGGGTTTAATCACATCCATATCCCAAGAACGGGTCAATGTTATAGCGCCACCATCTGGCAACAGGAAGTGAGGTCTTTATCATATTTGTATGCATTCCTGCTAGGGCATTCATCACATTCACACCAAATGTGGTTAGCATGATCTTAGCATAGTCATGAGCATAAGCTGTGAAGGGATTTTTGATATCTGAAACGGTATGGCAAGGGCGAGGCACACAATTTTAGGTCTCGCCGTGCCAACAGGAAGTGGTCGTAATTTCATTGTAGATCATCTGATCTGCCCGATATTACACAGATATGTTCGTTGTTGGACTGTAATCACATCCGTATTCCAAACACGACTCAATGTTTTAGCGCCACCATCTGGAAACAGGAATTGACCTTAATTTCGCTGAACATCTTCCGATGTGACTGAAAATTTAGAAATAGGTTTATTATTGGAGTGTAATCAAATTCAAAAACCATACATGGCTCAATATTATAGCGCCACCATCTGGAAACAGGAAGTGAGGCTTATATCATTGATGCATTCCAATAGCAGCACCAACATCTTCATTGATCAAAGGGGAATTCCTGTGCACACTATACATTTTCCAGGAAGGTGATTATTTCCAAAGTGTGTACATGTTGTGAAACATGTCATTGGCACAACTATGCCACCAAGGCGGTTGCGCCCATGGTGCTTGGGCCCGTTCATTGCTGCTTGCAGCTATATTTATTATTATTATTATTATTATTAGGGCCCAAGCACCGTAGGGTGCGAAGGACCCTATTGTTATTGTAAAGATTATTATTATTATTATTATTATTATTATTATTCTTTTTTCTATATGCAAATGGGCCTTTTTGAGGTGCTTGCCATGCATAAAAAGTCTGGGAATTTTGCACACACATCAGAAATGAGGACTTTCAGGATTTATTAGGTGCTCAGACCTGGGCGTGGCCGAGAGACTCCACAGCGCCCCCTATTGCATTGTCTTCTATTGTGGGCAGGCACTTTGAGCTACCTTCACAAAATTTAGTACGCATATAGCACTCCTCGGACCAAAAACATTTATAATTTGCATCTAATCAAATATACAAACAGGAAGTCAGCCATTTTGGATTTTGTGCGTTTTACATGTACTGCACTTTTAAGTACTCCTCCTAGGGGGTTCATCACATTCACACCACCTGTGGTCAGAATGGTCTCAGGATATTCATGATGTTAAATTGCCGGGATATTTATGATAGCTCAAACGGGACGGTCCTGGGGAGGCGTAGAATTTTTACGTCACGCCGCGCCAACAGGAAGTGGCCGTAATTTCATGGTCTACATTGTCTGATCTGGCTGATATTTTAGAAATACGTTTATTGTTGGAGTATAATCACATCCATATCCCAAGAACGGGTCAATGTTATAGCGCCACCATCTGGCAACAGGAAGTGAGGTCTTTATCATATTTGTATGCCTTCCTGCTAGGGCATTCATCACATTCACACGAAATGTGGTCAGCATGATCTTAGGATAGTCATGACCATAAGCTGTGAAGGGATTTTTGATATCTCAAACCGTATGGAAATGGCGAGTCGTACAGTACACATATTGCGTGCAAAAAAATGACTTTTTTTTCGACATCGTCCGATCTGGCTGATATTTTATAAATATGTTCACTGTTGGAGTACAATATGAAATATATACATATCAATCGGGGCGTGGCTAGACAGCGCCCCTTATAATTATTATTCTCTTTTTTTTCAATGTATTTTGCATTTTTGAGGTGCTTGCCATGGATGAAAACTCACAGAATTTTGCACACACATGAGAAGTGTTGGCTGTCAGGATGTGTCAGATGCTCAGACCTGGGCGTGGCCGAGGGACTCCACAGCGCCCCCTAATGCTTTGTCTTCTATTGTGGACAGGCACTTTGAGCTACCTTCACCTAATTTGGTATGCATGTGGGCCTCCTCTGGACAAACACATTTCTCATTCGCATCGAATCAAATATGTGAACAGGAAGTCAGCCATTTTGAATTTTGTGCATTTTACACGTACTACACTTTTAAGTACTCCTCCTAGGGGGTTCATTGCATTCACACAAAATGTGGTCAAAGTGGTCTCAGGATAGTCATGATACTAATTCCAAAGGATATTTTTGATAGCTCAAACGGTATGGTCATGGCGAGGCGTACAATTTTCATGTCACGCCGCGCCAACAGGACGTAGCCATAAATTCATGGTCTACATTGTCTGATCTGGCTGATATTTTACAAATATGTTCACTGTTAGAGTGTAATCACATCCAAATACCAAGAAGAAATCAATGTTATAGCGCCACCATCTGGCAACGGAAGTGACGTTTTTATCATGTTTGTATGCGTTCCTGCTCGGGTATTCATCACATTCACACCAAATGTAGTCATCATGATCTTAGAATAGTCCTGACCCTAAATGACGAAAGGATTTTTGATATCTCAAACGGTTTGGCAATGGCGAGACGTATTAAACACACGTTACGCCCAAAAACAGGAAGTGGGCTTAATTCCGTTCTACATCATCTGATCGGGCTGATATTTTACAAATATATTCAGTTTTGGAGTGCAATCACATCCATATCCACATTCATCTGGGCGTGGCTACACAGCGCCCCCTATGGCTTTTTTCTAATATTGTGGACATATACTTTCACGTAAATGCACCACGTCTGGTAGGCATAAGGGTCTCCTCAAGACACACACATTTCTCATTTGCATCCCTTAACTTTTCCCAACAGGAAGTGAGCTATTTTGGATTTTGTGTGTTTTTAAGTGTTTTTTCACGTACCAAACTTTGAAATACTCTTCCTAGGGGGTTCATCACATTCACACAAAATGTGGTCAGCATGATATTATAGCCCTGACACACAACTATGAACTGATTTTTAATATCTTGGAATGGTATGGCTATGGTCAGCCTTAAAATTAACTTGTAATGCTGCCCAAACAGTTCATGTTTTAATACAATTATGTATTAAATAATTTCAAAAAGGTATTAAATTCTACATTGCCTGATTTTGAGGCTACAACTTTTCACATATGTTCATTGTTGGAGTGTCATCACATCCATTAAGCAATAATAGTTCACTATTTTCGCTGGAGACTCATTATATCCAGTCTTAAAACTTGAACGCAAGTCGCAAATGACTCTCCCATTTCTAATAGGCGACTGCCATCTACTGGCAAAAGTTGGTATTGCATATATCTTGCAATGACGTTCAATGTTAATTGGTTTAAAAAAAACCGTGTTGTAGCATTTTAAGGACTCAATACAAAACAGCTGTTCGGAAAGTTAGCTTGAAAACCAAGAAGCCTTATTAAGGAATTCGAGCCGTTTCTATTTGACTTCATTCGGTTGAAGTGAATGCCGTAACCCAATTAAATGTAATTCGCGTCGGAATACACATAATAGCCTACACTGTGAACGTGAAATAAAAATATACAGAGGTTTAAATCGATCCTATATTGGGACATTTGTTATGATGGCTGGTGCAACGGGCATTTTCGGTACCGTTGACCATTATTGGATGCTAGCATTTATATCATTACACTGACCAAGTACCATTAAAAAGCATATTTTAAGCTCCTTTGTGGAAACAGTGATGTTGTCTAAACAATCTATTCTACTCACAGACTAACTGCGTCTCTGTAAATTCCCCCCATTTCTGATAAGCGGATTCCATCTATTGGCAAAAAGTGGTACTTTCATTTTTTTCTTCCTTCAAGTGATTTTTCAACGATAGGTTTTTGTTTTTTATAGCGAGCCAGTATGCATAACGATGTATGATTTACAGCTGCGGCCTCCGTGACTAAATGTATTGACAACATCCAGCCTGACGTTTATTTTTTTATCTATCTTCATTATATGAATTGAACAACTAAAATAAATATTAAAGACATTTAAAGACTTAGATAGGCTTTAACTGGCAGGAGAGTATCCCAAAAACGGCTCAATGTTATAGCGCCACCATCTGACAACAGGAAGTGAGGCTTATATCATAGTTTTATGCATTCGAATAGCAGCACCAACATCTTCATTGATCAAAGGGGAATTCCTGTGCACGCTATACGTTGTCCTAGGAAGTTGATTTTTTCCAACTATGCCACCAAGGCGGCCCCCTTGGTGCTTGGGCCAGCTCATTGCTGCTTGCAGCTATATTTATATCTGGTTATTGTTCCCATTAAAGTTTCGCATTCATGATCCCCTGTTATGTCTGTGTCTGAATGTTTCTGAGCCCGAGTCACTCCCCTGTCTGTGTGCTGCACTATTGGGGTGGTTTCGGTAGTTTCTGGATTTTCAACATTTCTTCCAGCCTCACATTCCTTACCTCTGGCTTCTCTCGATAGTTAAATGTGTAAAGCACTATTCTTACGAACCACTACTAATTTAGATATTGTACAGTACTAATCCGATTAATACACTTACTGTCTGTCTAACTAACTAACAGTCATTTTAATTGGGTAGTTTAGATTAATCACGTAACTAACTCACTAACGTAATCTACCTTTCCACGCTATTCTATAACTCCGCCTTCCTATGCTATCCCTGATTACCTGCTTAGTTTCAGCGAAGTGTTCGCACCTGTCTCTTACTATCACTACATCTTCACTTTATGCAAATGTCTACTCCCTAATCCGGAGCTGTATGTTTTACATGTGTGTTATGTACATCCAGTCTGCGTTTTCATCTCCCTCTGTTATTTTATTACCCTATTATGTTTCCCACCTGTTGTCAATTTGTTTAGCCCACCTTTCTCCCGAGCCCCGCCTAGATTGTCACCATCCCTCATGTATTTAAACCTCAGTCTCCGCAGTAACCTTTGTCAGAACGTTGATCACTTTTGCTGTAGCCGATTCTTAGTAGGCCTGTATTGATTAAGATTCCTTAGACACGCTTTGCCTGACATCGAGTTTGCCTTTGCCCTTTTGTTTTGTCGCCTTTGTGTTTTGTTGGTTTTGATCTTCAATTCGTGTTTTTTGACCCTCCACTTGCCTTATCCCTGTACCTCTGCATATCTGCCTTTTTGGATTTTTGACCTTGATTTGGCACTGTGTTTATTGAATACCTGGCTTGATTATTGGACTGTAATAAACAACAATTCTGATTGTCCCTTGGTCGGCACTTGGGTATCTGACCGAGCGTTACATCCACCTTACAGCATTCCTTAACCCCATAGAGGAATTATTTTCCTCATAGAGGTGGAAGGTACATATATAACCACCGTCCATGTGATCAAATGTCCCTCCTGAATGCGATGAATGCTGCATGTCAGGATATATCTGCGGGAGATAAGATGTATCAGGCATTCAAATAAGTTTTTTCCCATGTGTATGGCAAGAGAGGATATAAGGTGTCATATAGATGAGAATTTGTGGCCAAATCCACAGGACCAGGTTGACTAGCATTGATGTACATATTCACAATGAGTACGTATTGTATATACACCAATCAGCCACAACATTAAAACTGCTTTTTTATGTTTAAACCAGTTTGTTCATGATTTAAGATGCCTTAAACTGTATAAACGTGTCTATAAGCACTTCATATTTCATTAGATGATATGTGTACTTTTATGAGCAGATGATCATAAGTGAATCACAGTCAAAAGTTAAAATTAAAGTTTTTTAATGAAAATGGAAATCTTGTAAAAAACTGAAGTCACATTGTCAAAACTTTTCACACAGTCAGCAAAATAGAAGTCTATTTGGACCAAACTGAATCATTTTTCATTGCTTTCACACAAAATGCATCCACATTTTCCAAAATCCATGAACTCTTTTCTCATTCATACTCCATTCATTCATTCATTATCCTAACCTGCTTATCCTGAACAGGGTTGCACGGGTGCTGGAGCCTTCCCAGCATACATTGGGCGAAAGGGAGGAATACACCCTGGACAGGTTTCCAGTCCATCGTAAGGCACACACACCATTCACTCACACACTCATACCCACGGGCAATTTAGACTCTCCAATCAGCCTGTCCTGCATGTCCTGCATGTCTTGCATGTCTTGCATGTCTTTGGACTGTGGTAGGAAACCGGAGTACCCGGAGGAAACCCACGCAGACACGGGGAGAACATGCAAACTCAGAGAGTTTTGACAGGGATTCGAACCCAGGACCTCCTTGCTGTGAGGTGGCAGCGCTACCCACTGCACCATCCGTGCCGCCCATTCATACTCCACCATCTGCAAAATACAATGTATTTGCTGCAATAACCATACTGAACCATAGTAACCATATTGAAATATATAAAAAGTTTTGGCAGAATATTTACAACAAAATGAAATAATAATCATTCCAAACACAGCTGATTGCAATTTCAGCTGAACGCCTACATTGGTGTCCTGTTTTTAGTCTTGTTACCAAACATACAAAAGGGAATGGCTGCTGTATGATTTTGTTTGGAAAAATGGAGGACAGGATGGTGGAGAAAAAAGAGTGGCAGGGAGAGGGAGAATGGGTGGAGGACAAAGGAGAGGAAGACCAAGAGTGTCTCTCATGAGATAAGGGCCACAATCATTGTGAACCATGGTCTCTCTTTGAGAGGCCAGTTTAAGGGTGAAACCAAATCTGCAGCATTCAACAGTTGCATCAATAATACACATTTTCAAAACAAGTGAGATGTGCATCCTTCAGTGATAATTGAACTACATATTACAGTACATTACAAGAGGTTTACATTTCTACATAAACTGACATTTTGAAATATATTGATTGTTTCTATTTTACAGTAGGATCCATAGGTCACCCCCACAGGAGGGAGAGGCAGAATATTTTCAGATGTGCAGGAAATTGCCCTAGTTGACATAGTACCTGACATGGCAACAATGCAATAAAACTGTGGCAAATTTGGGACAGCGTGCTGGCAGACAATATCACTTTTGGGAATGTGAATACAGTTAGCACAACGACAATTGCCAGAGTCCGAGAGTCCATCTTAAAATAAAGATGAAGCAGTTGTACACTGTTCCCTTAGAGAGAAATGGTGAACGTGTGGTGAAAGAAATCCGGTATCAATATGTCCAGGTAAGATCCCTGTTCAATAACCAATCAGGGTACATATACAACTATGCTTAATGTAAAGTACTGTAAAACTGTGGATTGAGTGTATTTCAGAGTGTAATAGAGATGGAAGCCAGGCAAACAGCACATACATTCAAAAGATGCTGCCCCCCTTGGACAGAGGGCAACCGTGGATGTTCCAGGCCAGAGAGGAGCTAACATCACAATGTGTGCAGCACTGCCCAATGATGGTTTTCGTTTACACAAAACAGTCATTGGCCTACAATACAGAGAGGCTCATTTATTTTCTGGATGACCTGCATAATCATCTTGTGGCAGCGGAGGAGAGAGGGGCAGGAAACATACTGTCATGATCCTGGATTCTGTCTGTTTGTTTAATTCCTTATTCTTGTAAATGTATTATTTTTTATATTCTTGTCTGGTTTTCTGTTCACATTCATATTTCATTGCACTCATCTTCCCCTGTGATGTCTGTGTCTCTATGTAGCTCTAACTTGAGTCACTACCCTGTCTGCGTGATTCACTGTTCGGTTGTTTTCGGAATTTTCCGGTTTCCCACGATTCCTTCTCAGTCTCGCTTTTCTTACTTCCTGCTCTTTCTCCATTCATGTTTGTAGATAGCAATAATATACTGATAACAACTAACATAGATTTGGTACAGTACTAATTATATGAACACACTAATTGTCTAACTAACTAACAGTCAATAGTTTGGGTAATTAGAATTTAATCACGTAAACTAACAGACTACCTTTATCTCTATTTCTAGACTGCTCTATAATTCTGCCTCCCTATTCTATCTCTAATCGTCTGCTTTAATTCAGCGAAGTGTTCGCACCTGCTCTCCATTATCTCTACATTCCTTAACTCTGTGCAATTTTCTGCTCCCTAGTCCGGAGCCATTTGTATTACGAGTGTCTATGTGAATCCAGTCCCTCGTTTTCGTTCCTCCCTCGATTTCCCTTTCATGTGTCTCACCTGATGTTTGTTTGTTGGACCCCCCCTCACTCCCATGCCCCGCCTAGGTTGTCTCATTCCCCTGTGTATTTATACCTGTCCTTTTCAGTTGCTCTTTGCTAGTTAGTCTCTTTCTGTTTCCAAGTTCCGAGCCCTTGTATTCCTTCCCCCTGGTTCTAGCCTCCTCTTCCCTGTAGCCCTTTTTCTCATTCTGTCTGGTTTTGCACTTTTTGGATTTTTCTGGTTATTGAACTCTGCCTGCAATTACACTCTGCCTGCCCCGCATATACCTGCCTGCCTGGATTTTGACCATTGCTTGTCCCTGGATTACATTTTGGATTTGCCCTGCTTACTTCATTAAACGTGCCATTTTTCTCATACCCCAGAGTCTGCGATTGGTTCTTCTGTCCCCCAAAACCTGACACCTACCTTCACAGACTGGTTTGCTGCACATCTCAGGATGTTAGTACTATTCCTGCCTCCATACTGTGTGGAGGTGGAAGGTGAATGACCACCATCCACATGACCTTACTGAATACCATGAATGCAGGGTGTGGAAACAATTCTCCCAAGGATTACCAGGGTTAGATTAGACATTCCAGAAGATACTTCCCAAGATGCATTGGCAGAGAAGACATAAGATGTGATGTTGATGAGAAGAGAGGGAGCAGGAGAGAGGGAGAACGAGATAAGATGTGATGTTGATGAGAAGAGAGGGAGCAGGAGAGATGGAGAACGAGAACCCTCACAGTACTGTACAGTATGAGTGATTATACTGTACATGTTATTGTTTTTTTGCTATTATTATTGCAGCCTGGGAATTTCAGGAATGTTTTATCTAAACATTTTATTTTGCACAAGTAAATTACTATATGCAAAGATATCAAATTATTTAAAGGATATTGATGCAAATTGCTGCATTTCTTATTCATTCTTGTTATATATACACTTTAGTACACTCAATAAAGTGAAAAGGTATTATTCTTATTGTATAATGAATCATGTTTCATAAAATAACTTCAAAGATAAAAGTTCATAATTTATGTAATGCTCCCTGTTGCTAATGTTTTTTAGATCAGTGTGTTATGAGTGACAATGTATGCCTTCTGAGTGAGAACTGTTGCCAGTGTTATGGTTGAACAAGCTTATTTTGAAACATGGATGACCTGTTTTGGTGGTTTGAGTGAGTTTTGGAAGTGAGATTAACTGTTTGGCCAAGATGCCTGTTGGTAATGCAGACTGGATGAAGAGTTTCGAAAAAGTGGCTTCAGGGTCGACTGATGCTTGTTAGCAATTGAAAAAACTGTAAGATAGACGTGATCATGAACACCAGTATGTAGCAAGATATTTACAAAACAAAACAATGCACCCCCCCTCCCAATGAGCTTACAAGATTTAAATAAAAAATGTATAATGCAGTTCAATTATGATTATCTGCTTATTTAAAGGTGCAATAGGTCATTTCAGACTTGCATATCAACAAGACATTAAGAGTGCAATCTCATCTTCACTGCCTGCATGCAATGTGAGCATTACAGCTAATTCAACTAATTAAAAGGCCTTACATGGATGAGATTCATCACTGTAATGTTGAGTTGCAATTTGCTAACATTTACATACTTGATGCATGAAACCCTGCTCTGTCGGTAACAATTAAAGAGTTTAATTAAGGCCTGGCTTAGCAAAGCTTGCTCAATTTCCTTCTTTGAGGAGAGGAAAGAACTGGAGCAAACCAGACAAGTTCATGAATAATATGTTATAAATACATACAGTGCCCTCCAAAGGCTGCATAAAATAAATAATTACACATACTGAGCAGTGATGGAGAACATATTACTGTAATATTATGTTTTTCAGCAAAACCTTACTATAATGCATAATAATTTTAATTAGTGTAATATACATTTTCTCACATGTCTACTCTATAACTGGAATTTTGCCCACAAATCCATTGTCCGCAAATCAAATAACGTGGTAAGTCCATTTGTGATGCTGAAATAGTTTATTGACTGCTTTCTGTTCAATGTGAGAAAGATAGTTGCTGCTGCTCCAAAATTTACTGAATGGAAAAGATGGAAAATGAAAGCAGCAGTTACAATGCTCTGCATAAAGCTGTGAAGTATTATGAGATTTAATATTTTGTCTTCTTCGTCCATTTTAATTTGGTTTAATTGTACTTGTGAACTAACAGAGATGGGCTTGAAACTACATAATTTACAATTATATTCTATTTCCAATTCATTGTTCTCTATGCTCTGTGTTAGTTCATTTTTAATTTCCATTTTAGAGACCCATGACCATTTGTTATAAAAAATATTTGGGCAACAGTTTGTACATGACTGGGACCCGCAAGGTTGGTGGTTCAATCCCCGGTGTAGCCACAATAAGATCTGCTCAGCAGTTGGGCCCTTGAGCAAGGCCCTTAACCCCCCACTGCTCCAGGGGAGATTGTCCCCTGCTTAGTCTAATCAACTGTAAGTCACTTTGGATAAAAGCGTCAGCTAAATAACATGCAATGCAAATTAACCTCCATAATGTTTGGGGAAAATACATACTTTTTCTTATTTCTTCGTATTTGGAAAGTGATACAATTCTTGTTGTTCTGATCCAATGTTGTGTCTATTGTATTTGAAATTAAACAATGAATAAAGTACACCAAGTTAACTTTAAGTGTACTTTTGAATACTTCAAAGTATCTGGGAAGTTCACTTTCATTATTAAGTACACTCACTGAACTACTTACAAGTATACTTTAGAATACTTTTGTAAGGGATGGGGGTCGAAGGGCCAAATGCAACCGAGTGGGGTTCTAATGAATTTAATAACTAGAAAACGACCTAGAAAAACCGGTCAACAAGTTTGATCTTGAACAGCAAGGAAATGATAAACGATATGTAAACTCAACCTCTTGTTCAATTATGGCAGACATAAGGCGAGACGAGTATAAGATAGGTCGCCTACACAAACCATGCCAGGGAGGAAAACTATGCAGGCTCCCAACGGCGCTATAGCTTACCTAAGACCAGGAACGGTACAGTGATAACATTACACTACATTAATGACATTTGGCAGATGCTCTTATCCAGAGCGATGTACAGTTTAGACTAAGCAGGAGACAATCTTCTGTGTTGTCTCCAATAGTGTGCACTGTGCTGCAGTAAGGTTTTGTCTGTGCTTGGAAGTTTGATCTGCATTCTTTTGCAAAATGATTGAACTTATTGCAGTTAATGCATTGTTTTCCTTTTGCTGGGCAAGTGATTTTGGGCCTTGCCCTCCGCAGTGGCTACATGCCCTGGCTGCTGTGCCACTGCTTTGCACAGTGTCGTGGCTGTTGTCTTTGCCCTAGCTCATAATCTTTAGCTGTCGCTGTGCTAGCTCATGTGAATGTGCAATGTCTATGGCCTTTTTTAGTGTGAGCTCTGGCGTACTTATTAACTTTTACTCATTATGGGTGACAATTCTGTTCTTGATTAACACAGGTTGTATTTACTCACTCTTCCGGCTGTCTCTATTGTCTCATACCTCACGGGACTCCTCTCCTGTCTATGGTAAGGGATAAGGGACAAACTTCATTAGTCACAAAAGAGGGTCTCAGTACTCCAGGGTCCACCTTATCTCAGCCTAAAACTCCTTCCTTCCCAAAGGTAGCTTTCATCAAGGCGGGAATAAACTATGTGGGCAAACAGCCAATGTGAAGAGTGCAGAAAAAGGCTGTAATAACCTTAAAACTCTAACACTTGCCCTAGACAGTAGGAAGCTGTGGATGGGGTCTCAAACTCCCAGAGGAATCCCGTTTTCCCATGGTCTAACATGGCAGAGAATTGCTACGTGTAATTGTGAATTGTCAGTCACACCTCACATAATGCACAAATGAAAAATAAAATAATGTGCTCTGGAGAATGCAACAAACAAGCCCTGATTCAAAGAGGAACAGGGCTGAAATAGAAAGGCATGCAGCTGACCTTGATGAGCAATCAAACCACATGTGGCAGACAACTGGAATCAGTCGACAGCACAATGGCATCGATGGAAAAAAGGTAATGCCTGGGAATTATTTCTGAGTCGAGCCAAGAACCATGACAACTTCAAAGTTTCTGTGTAGTATACTTTTAATTTATGAAGTAAACTTGCTGAAATATACTTTTGAATACTTCAAAGTATCTGGTGATGCCAGGCTGGGGAGGGCCTTGGCTTCACGTGGTAAACAGACAAACAGGCCCTGCTCCACTGAAGGATTGTCTCCGCAAACTCTAAATAATGGTTGGCTGATTGCCATTTATAAATACAAAATCAAACAATTAACGGAAATCTTACACAAAATGTTAGGCCTCAACCAAAATACACCCAGGTCAGGAAAAAGTGGATCTAACAGACATTTCAGAACTTGGGTCAAGCCACATGCTGTAGAAAAACGCTTGCACAAAGGTATGAAATTCAAATTAGAGAAGCCTGCGCACAGCCGTTGCCCAGAGCGTCCACGTCAATGCCAGTTAGATAAATGAGGTTTACTGGTATATAACATTATAATGTTAGTAGCTGTGATAGTAAGATGCTAGCTGACTCAATATAACTAGTGTATCTAGCGGCAGGTAGCTGTAACGTAAGCTAATATGCTAAACAAAAATAATAATAATAATAACTTATAAAGAATCAATCCATTTACTGTAGCGACACCACTGTATAGTATATGAGGCCAGAACTTGCATGTAGAACTAGCAGAAAGATACAACAAATTGATTGAGACACCTTCAACCCTGCCCTTTTCAGATTGTTTGTGATGTCACTTACTGATGTTTTGGGTTTTCTTCACCGCTCCCACCATGTTTCTGTAAACTACTCCTTGGTTGACCTGTTTGATATCTGCTGCTCAGTACACCAGGGGTTTGGACAAGTTGTTGGACAAGCTATCCCCAACGCTTGTGCAATGATCGGTTTCCACTCAATGGCTTGCTTCTCTCTGGTTTACGTTTTCAACACAAATGTAGTCTTCACAGTAGACATTCAGAAATATTTTTGTTTAACCAGTCAATCTAACAGGACACATCTGGGCAACAAGAAACACCTGTCAATCACAAGTTCCAATACTTTTACTCACCTAAAAATTGGGTGGTCTGATACAAAAGGTGATATATTCTTTAACAAATGTAGTTAAAATACTAGGAATTTACCTTGCTGTTCCAATACTTTTAGAGGTATTTTTCTTGTATATATTGTTTAATTATTCAGAAAATATAAGTAAATCACATGATACATTTCATCCCACAGTAAATAAAGACCTTGGAACGGCTGCTTTTAGATACGGCACTCCATTATACTAAAAACTGTGTCAGATTGAATTTTGGTCAAAAATGGTCAAAAAGCACATATTTGGAATCTTCAAATACTAAATTCAGCTATAAATCTATTATACCTCACAATGAGAAAATATTAAATTAAAAAATCTAAAAGTCTGGTTGCATTTCCTGTTGGTCCTCCACGTTCTTATTTGCGAGTGCATCAGCTGTAACTTTGCTAATAAAGTGGTGCTATGATGACGTCTATGTTAATTGACCATACCTAAGCCCTGCCCACTCTTGCAACATTCTTTCAAGATGTTCTTTGAAGTATTCAAAAATGTGGTTTATGATTATGGTTGCTTATTGACTATGTTTGCTCACAACAGAGATGTTCAGAACTCATCAAATGCAATTCCCAGTCAAGTTTCAAGTCTCCAGAGTGGTTAAAGGAATGGTTAAAGGTACAATAGCTAAGATTTTTGTGTTAACCCTCTGGGGTCTGAGGGCAAAATTAAGAAAACTGGTGAATGTACCATGCTCTGACATTTGTGTCATTTTAATCAACTTTATATATAGTGATTCCAAAGTGTTTCATATCTTTGTTTTCAGCACAAACTCAGCTACAATATAATATGGCAAGAGTAAATAGGTAAGAATCTCATGTTGGTTGTAAATTGCTCTAGAATCACACAAATTGTAAATAGTAGTTTTGAACATGTACCCAAATGCTTTAAAAACACATACTAATCTAGTGTAACAAAATTTTTGGATCACTGAAATTTCTTCATCGAGGTCTTGGGTATCAAAAGATGACAAAATATTGTTGCAAATCCAATTAGAAATATAACAAATTACAAAAACTTATCACTACTATTTTTCAGCACCAGTTGAAAATGGAAGGGCTAATGACCTTTCTTCAATGAATATTTATATGGTATGTTGTCCTGCCAGGTGAGTAAGCTTTTCACAACTGGCCTGACCCCTCCCTACCTGTAAGACAAATCCTTTCCACAAAGCAATACTCGGAGAGCCATTTAGAATACAGAAACAAAAACATTTTTTGATTCAGTAATTTATTGAAATCACCACACAAACTACATACAATGAAAATGCCATTCACAAATATCACAAAGTTTTGCATGCCATTTTTCAAAACAGTTCCTGTTTAGCTGCAAGCATAGGGGGACACTCTTTGCACTTCCACATAGTGTTTCTTTTTCCCCAATGTCCATCCTGCAGTGCATGCACGTCTTGCAAATATGCAGAGGTATTATTTTGAGATGTAATGGTTAGAATCACCCATGAATTCAGAACAGAGTGGTAACTTTACAAACGTGCATTACTGAATATTCAGACGAAAACAGAGAGAAGTTGCAATACAGCACACGTATTTACCAATATGATCGTAAGAAATACACTTGCTCTTGGGAGTTGGTATGTTTAGCTGCGTTTTCCTTGAACCTAGATACAGTATGCTAATATTGATTCTGCGAGGACACCCAGTTTTAGAATCCTGGCTATGCGTATGCCACTACACATCACGTATGTATTATTTTGAGATGCAATGGTTAGAGTGTGGGAATTTACAAATGCGCATATTGCTGAATATTGAAACAAAGCTGGAGAAGCTGCAGTACACATGAAAAATGCACTTACTCTTGACGTCCAGTCAGCTGTGCCATTTTCTGTAAAAACTCACTATTGCTGATCTTAATGAAATTCTTAGGATTTACTTAACAAAATTAGATTTCTAAGGTGAAATTGAGTCAGTTGAGTTATTTCAAATCAATAATTCATTTTGGCAGGTCAACATAACAGGTTTTCGTTGGATCTACACAATTAAAACGCAAGTAAAACGCATTTGATTATGCGTTTGGGGACATTTGTCCCTCTACGGGTGCCGTAGAATCATTCAGATTCAAACGTGAGTTTGTTGGTTGTGTCACTCGTGGTGTCGCTGCTGTGGAAGGGCCGCAATTTTCTCCTCGCTCACCGAACGTTTGTGGAACCTGTAATTTTACGGTATGTAAACTATTTGTTGCTGTTCATAGTGTTGGCTACTTGTTTTTAGTTTAAATTTCGACTGTGAAGTCAGCAAACGCAGAGTAACAACAACCAACATAATAATTGTAGCAGGACTGTAATAATTGTATTGGTGTAAATTTGTTAACTGGAGCAGCCAAAAATCTAGCTGCGAGTGGTGGAAGCTATCCTAAGTGTCCTCTAAGGCTGTCATGTCATGTTTGTTGGGGGTTTATTTGCCTCGGTGAGTGTTTCATATAAAACACAATTGAATGTTACATGGTCAGGACAACTTCATGTGTCTCAAAGCATACCCCACAAGTTCGATGATGTTGCCAAAGCTTTGATTAAAAAGCATCCCTGCTTAAAGGAGCAAGGTTCAGTATATGGATTCTATGGCTGGAAGATCAGTTTAAAATATCCATCCATCCATCCATCGTCACCCGCTTATCCGGAGTCGGGTCGCGGGGGCAGTAGGCAAAGCCGGGTATTCCAGGCGTCCCTCTCCCCAGCAACGCATTCTAGCTCCTCCTGGGGGATCCCGAGGCGTTCCCTGGCCAGGAGAGATATATAATCTCTCCAGCGGGCTCTGGGTCTCCCTCGGGGTCTCCGCCCAGTTGGACGGGAGGCATCCTGATCAGATGCCCGAACCACCTCAATTGGCTCCTTTCGACGCGAAGGAGCAGCGGCTCTACTCCGAGCTCCCTCCGGATGTCCGAGCTCCTCACCCTATCTCTAAGGCTGAGCCCGGCCACCCTACGGAGGAAGCTCATTTCGGCCGCTTGTATACGCGATCTCGTTCTTTCGGTCACTACCCAAAGCTCGTGACCATAGGTGAGGGTTGGGACGTAGATCGACCAGTAAATCGAGAGCTTCGCCTTCCGGCTCAGCTCCTTCTTCACCACAACGGTCCGGTGCAACGCCCGCATTACTGCTGACGCTGCACCGATCCGCCTGTCGATCTCACGCTCCCTTCTACCCTCACTCGTGAACAAGACCCCGAGATACTTGAACTCCTTCACTTGGGGCAAAGACTCGTTCCCAACCCGGAGGGAGCAATCCACCGTTTTCCGGCAGAGAACCATGGCCTCGGACTTGGAGGTGCTGACTCTCATCCCGGCCGCTTCACACTCGGCTGCAAACCGCTCCAGTGCGTGCTGAAGGTCACGGTCCGATGAAGCCAGCAGAACCACATCATCCGCAAAAAGCAGAGATGCGATTCTGAGGTCACCAAACCGGACACTCTCCTGACCTCGGCTGCGCCTTGAGATCCTGTCCATGAATACCACAAACAGGACCGGTGACAAGGGGCAACCTTGGCGGAGTCCAACACCCACCGGAAACGTGCTTGACTTTGTGCCGAGAATGCGGACACAGTTTAAAATATAAGATGGCCAATTGTCGCACACGAATGAGAAATATGACCTCAGAGTTGACCATCAATTCCTTGAAACATGGGCGAGGAGACAAGCACACAAGTCCAAACCAAGTTAAGAAGCTTAATTAAATTTATTAAAGTAAATTACTTACCTGACTATCCAGCTGGAGAAAACAAAGAAAGTCTCGAGGAAGAGAGGCACTACTATCTCAGGTTAAAAAGAAAGACAACCATCAGATAATCAAAATGAAGATGGAGAAAACCTTTGCCCTCAAGAGGAATGAAGTTGTGAATGACATGCCATTCATTGCAGAATTAAAAAGCAGATGGCCAGCTCTTTTCTTTGAACGAGAGGTAAGAGATTTGAATGTCAAACTCTTTTTACATGATCCATTTTTTAAAGGATTGCTATTTGTAGATATTCACAATTTATTTGATAACACACTTAACTGTATTCAAGACATACCATGACCTACATCAAGATTGTATGCTAATTGTAGTTATTTGTGTATTCCCAAATGCTGAGTTGTATTGTAAGTTGTACGTTTCTGTCTCCCCTCCTCATAACTTTCAAGATATGTGAAGAATTCACACGCATTATCACTGTGCAACTGAAGTCCAAGTTTATGGCAGAACTTGACATCATCTGCTCCCGGCTGTCTGCACTGTGCCATAGGAAGGGAGGAGAAGCAGGACGTAAGATCAAGGAGATCGTGGCTGCCATTGACCAGGTTAGTGAGGAGTTGATTTGAGCCTCCCACTTTGAAAACCTGTGATCCAATTTGAGATGCTTAAAGTGTAAATAAAGTAGTGTACAGTCATATTCCCTATATTTCAGAATCATACCATCGGCTTGTTGAGGGCCTGCAACCTGAAAACACTGGTTGTGTACCTGAAATGAAGACCCTGAGAAACTTGGAAAGGAATACCAGGTAAGTGTAAAAGAATATTCAAAATCATTATTGCATTACTAGTGAAAGTAGCAGTGGTTTGTCTAGTGGCAAGATAGATATGGGTATGAGTGAGTATGGCTACCTATTATTTTGGTACCCATGGACATTTCCTTGTTCATGCTTCTGTGCTTGTCATGTTTTGCTCAGTCCTGTAATATGCAGGCAAGGTTCCAGCTGAACACTATCACTGACCATATACATAAACCCTTTGCAAACTGTGTTTGTGATGTGACTGTGTGTCACCAAGAGAGCTTAACCTGTGTAGAAATGAGGATTAGGGGAGTTGATGAGTTTTAATCTTTGGTTAACCAGGACCTTTTGAGTTAAAAGAAAACATATGTTAGAGGGATGTTGTAGAGCGTCAAAGAGAGAGTCAAAGTCCAACAACACAGCAGTGGGGGATGTGAGCTTAATTCACTGAATTCAAAGTATCTAAAAACAGAAATGATTGTAAGCAGCTATTTTCATTTGCCTTTGTTTGACAAGTCATCAATTCAATTTCTATTTTTGGTCTGTGGTAAAGGACGTGGACTTTCAAGATGCCCAGAGCCAGATGGAGAAGACCCCCATGGGGATCTATGCAATCAAACATGAGGGGGCCAATGCCGCTGATCCACCAGAAGATGTAGGGATCATAGTTGAGGGTGTCGCCGTACTCAAGGACCTTGAAGATGTCGCCAGTGCCACTGCTCTGTTGTTTGGGGTCATCTACGTACTAAACCTCAGCTACCCATCTGATTTAAGGTACACCTTCGAGTTTCGTTTTTGGGAATTGACAGCCACTGCCTTTCAAACAAAATCCAGGTGCTGAAAAACAAACTTTGTGTATGAGGCCATGCAGGGTGAGAAGCAAGTTTTAAAGGACTGTTTTCTTGCTATAATTTCTGCAAATAGGTTGCATCCCTTTTTTGACATTTAGGGGACCAAAAGTAATTGGACATTTGACTTCTCAGCTGTTTCTGATTTAGTCAGGGTTATTCACAGTGCAGGTCTAAGAAAGCGATCAGTATCTAGTTTTGATTCTAGGCTTTGATTGCCTTTGGAGTCCATTACTGGCAGTTGTCAACATGAGAACCACTATGAAGTGGTGAAAGACATTGGCCAAACAATAGGCTGACCAAAAAAAAAATTGGGAAAATCATTTTGCTTTTCGTACTCTGTGTGACTCCAATAGTGAAATTTGCCTTCATCTGTTTTAATTGTCCACGTTTAATTAACTTTTCCCCTTACTACCCTTGATGTGTAATCAAATACTACATTTCCACCTGTATATCAAGGTACTTAACGACTGTGCCAAGCCATAGCTTTTTATTTTCTGCAATGCACATATCTGTGCACCTCTGACATAACATAAGGTGGCGAGAACAGGCTATTCAGCCCAGCACTTTTCCTACATGTACTGGCAAGCTATTCCACAAATTGACCACTCGCTGTGTGAAAAAATACTTCCTAATATCTGCATGGAATTTCTCCTTTGCCAATTTCCATTTGTGCCCTCTTGTTCTGCTAACAAGAGTCTAGCAAGAGTATTGTATACGGTGACTATAACTTCCTTGGACATATTGTCAATATGCAAAGGCTTTGGTCAACTATTACCCCCAAGTCATTTTCCATCTTGAGCACTATCCAATGTTGTTCCCCCATGAAGTCATCCTGCCTTATATTTTTATTTCCCACGTGCAGAACTTTACATTGTGGCATGTAGCCACAAGAAGATCTGTACAGCCTTTGGGCCCTTGAGCTAGGCACTTAACCCTCCATTGCTCCAGGAGAGGATTATCTCTTGCTTAGTCTAACCAACTGTAAGTCGCTCTGGATAAGAGCCAAATGTAATGTAAATAATGAATTTCATTTGCCACCAACTTTTGGATTATGTTTAAATCTTCCTGGATTACTTCAGGAGGTTTAGCTAATAGTATGGAATCTTCGAGTTTTGGATCATCTGCAAATTCATCTAGAAATTAACAAAATTTCTTGCAATGCCTATGTCAGGGTCATTTATGTAAATGAGGAAGAGCAGTGGCCCCAGGACTGATCCCTGTGGGACTCAACTTCCCACAACACCCAGCGTGGATAAGGCCCCTCCTACTACAACTCTTTGTGTTCTATCCTGTAGCCAATTCTAAAACCACTTTGAAATGGCTCCTATAATTCTTACCTTCCTCATTTTGATAATGAGTTTATCATACGGTATCAAATGCTTTTTGGAAATACAATATCATAAGCCTTGCTATGATCAAAAGACTTGGTAGCTTCCTCAAATAATGCCAAAAGGTTTGTCAGGCATGACCTACCCTTTCGAAAACCAAGCAGACCATCCCTTAGAATGTTACTATTTTCAAGAAATAATTCCAGTTGATTCCTAATGATAGATTCCAGTATTTTGCATGTGACACAAGTTAGACTGACAGGCCTGTAGTTTCCTTGGTCCCCTTTTGTTATATATTGGTATTATTATTACCTTGTTTCCAGTCATCCTGTATTTCTCAGGTTTCTAAAGACTGTCTAAAAATGCTTGCCAGTGGTTTAAACTTAAATATTTCAGTACTGTTGGGAATATGCCATTTGGTCCTGCTGCCTTATTTGTCTTTAATTTATGTAATTTATCCAGTATTTCTTTATCCACTATCTCAATATTTGGTACTGAGTGTGCTTAACAGCATCAGCAATATCTTTATTCTTATACAGCAGTTCTCTTTTGTTATTCTTAATGCACTCATAAAGGTGATTATTTCCAAAGTGTGTACATATTGATCAATGAAGATGTTGGTGCTGCTATTGGAATGCATCAATGATATAAGCCTCACTTCCTGTTGCCAGATGGTGGCGTTATAATATTGAGCCGTGTATGGTTTTTGAATTTGATGACACTCCAATAATAACCCTATTTGTAAATTCTAAGCCACATTGGAACATATCGAGTGAAATTAAGGCCACTTCCTGTTGCCAGAAGGTGGCGCTATGACATTGAGCATTTATTGGAACATGGGTGTCATTATAATCCAACATGGAACATATCTCTAAAGCGTCAGCAAAATCAGCCGATGTGAAATGAAATTAAGCCACACGTCCTATTGCCAGCAGGTGGCGCTATGCCATTGAGCCTTTATTTGTATATGGATGAGATTACACTCCAAAAATGAACATGTGTGAAGTTTCAGCCACATCAGACAATGTAGAATGAAACAAAAATAACTTCTATCTTGTACATTGTGATGCTACAGTCCTGAATGGAGAGCAGAGATTAATTAATTTCCATAGTTTTTACACCGGGAGGCACAATTTATGCTTGAGAAGTCATTAGGCTATAAATATGCACTCAAAATAAAACCATTGGCTTAAAGAAACTATTCAATTTTATTGTGGCTTCAGCAGGGATCGAACCGCTGACCTTGCGTTTCTTAATCCACTGCTCAAACCATTACGCTATACTATCCGCTTATATGCAGGTGCCATCTATTGGCCAAAAGTTGTATGTTTCCTTTTATCTCGGTTAAATAATTTCTCTACGAAGTGTCGGATAATATTGCATTAAACGTCGAGTTAGCCAGCATCATTCTTTTCCATTTCACCGATAATTATGCTGCAAGAAACGCATTTGTTCAGCCAAATCTAAAGGAGATGCCAACTCTCTGCCCTCAAAACAGTATTTTCATATTAAGTTACCATTCCTCGTGATATTGTATGTTCTCTTAATTCACGTTTAGTGACAAGCCTAATAAACTAACATAGCTGGCGATTTAACTGAAAGTTTTCTATTTATGTAAACCAACGTAGCTGACCTGTTTTTTTACTCACACAGGCAGTGGACAGGCTGGCTGCTGTTAGCCCGTGCGTATCATCTCGCAACGACGTGCAAGTGATACCTTTGTTGAACATAACGGTCTCATGTTAACACAGCGTACAAACAGAGCCACCTCAAACGCTAACGTTTCTTTTTGACTTCATGTGTTACTCTTTTAAATATACGATACTCTCCTGCCAGTTAAAGACTGTCTTTGAATGTCTTTAATATTTATTTTAGATATTCAATTCATATAATGAAAATAGATGCAAAGAAACGTCGGGCTGGGTGTTGTCATTACATTTTGTCACGTAGTCTGCGGCTGTAAATCATACATCGATATGCATACTGGCTCGCTATGAAAATAAAAAAAACCTATCGTTGAAAAAACACTTGAAGGAAGAAAAAAATCAAAGTACCACTTTTTGCCAATAAATGGAATCCCCGTATCAGAAATGGGGGGGAGTTACAGCGATGCAGTTAGTCTGTGATTAGAAAAGATTATGAAGACAACTTCACTGTTTCCACAAGGGAGCTTAAAATATGCTTTTGGTCAGTGTAATGATATAAATGCTAGAATTCGATTATGGTCAAAATGCCCGTTGCACCAGCCATCATAACAAAAGTCCCAATATAGGATCGATATAAACCTCTATATATTTTTATTTCACGTTGACAGTGTAGGCTATTATGTGTATTCAGACACGAATTCCATTGAATTGGGTTAGGGCATTCACTTCAATCGAATGAAGTCAAATAGAAACGGCTCAAATTCCTTAATAAGGCTTCTTGGTTTTCAAGCTAACTTTCCCAACAGCTGTTTTGTATTTAGTCCTTAAAATGCTACAATCCTTTTTTTTTTTAAACCAAATAACATTGAACGTCAATGCAAGATTTGCATGATATGTGTTAATCTTTTAAATATATGATACTTTCCTGCCAGTAAAAGCCTGTATTTTATTTTACTTATTCAATCCATATAATTAAGGTAGATGAGAAAAAACGTTGCTGTGGCTGGGTGTTGTCAGGACATTTTGTCACGTAGGCTGCCGCTGTTACTCATACATCGTTATGCTTACTGGCTCGCAAAAAGAAACAAAACCTGTTGTTGAAAAATCACTTCATCCAAGAAAAAGAGAAACAATACCATTTTTTTGCCAATAGATGGCAGTCGCGTATTAGAAATGGTAGAGTCAGTTGCGACAGGCGTTGAAGTTTTAAGACTGGATATAATGAGTCTCCAGCGAAAATAGTGAACCATTATTGGTTAATGGATGTGATGACACTCCAACAATGAACATATGTGAAAAGTTGTACCCTCAAAATCAGGCAATGTAGAATTTAATACCTTTTTGAAATTATTTAAGACATAATTTTCCTGTTTGGGCAGCATTACAAGTTAATTTTAAGGCTGACCATAGCCACACCATTCCAAGATATTAAAAATCAGTTCATAGTTGTGTGTCAGGGCTATAATATCATGCTGACCACATTTTGTGTGAATGTGATGAACCCCCTAGGAAGAGTATTTCAAAGTTTGGTACGTGAAAAAACACTTTAAAACACACGAAATCCAAAATAGCTCACTTCCTGTTGGGAAAAGTTCAGGGATGCAAATGAGAAATGTGTGTCTTGAGGAGACCCATATGCCTACCAGATGTGGTGCATTTACGTGAAAGTATATGTCCACAATATTAGAAAAGAGCCATAAGGGGCGCTGTGTAGCCACGCCCAGATGAATGTGGATATGGATGTGATTGCACTCCAAAAGTGAATATATTTGTAAAATATCAGCCCGATCAGATGATGTAGAACGGAATTAAGCCCACTTTCTGTTTTTGGGCGTAACGTGTGTATTACACGCCTCGCCATTGCCAAACCGTTTGAGATATCAAAAATCCTTTCGTCATTTAGGGTCAGGACTATTCTAAGATCATGATGTCTACATTTGGTGTGAATGTGATGAATACCCTAGCAGGAACGCATACAAACATGATAAAAACCTCACTTCCGTTGCCAGATGGTGGCACTATAACATTGATTTCTTCTTGGTATATGGATGTGATTACACTCTAACAGTGAACATATTTGTAAAATATCAGCCAGATCAGACAATGTAGACCATGAATTTATGGCTACTTCCTGTTGGCGTGGCGTGACATGAAAATTGTACGCCTCGCCATGACCATACCGTTTGAGATATCAAAAATATCCTTTGGAATTAGTATCATGACTATCCTGAGACCACTTTGACCACATTTCGTGTGAATGCAATGAACCCCCTAGGAGGGGTACTTAAAAGTGTAGTACGTGTAAAACACACAAAATTCTAAATGGCTGACTTCCTGTTCACATATTTGATTTGATGCGAATGAGAAATGTGTTTGGCAAGAGGAGCCCCACATGCATACCAAATTAGGTGAAGGTAGGTCAAAGTTCCTGTCCACAATAAAAGACAAAGCAATAGGGGGCGCTGTGGAGTCCCTCGGCCACGCCCAAGTCTGACCATCTGATAGATCCTGAAAGCCACAACTTCTCATGTGTTTGCAAAATTCCGTGAGTTTTCATCCATGGCAAGCACCTCAAAAATGCAAAATACATTGAAAAAAAAGAGAATAATAATTATAGGGGGCGCTGTCTAGCCACGCCTTGATTGATATGTATATTTCTGATATTGTACTGCTACAGTGAATATATTTGTAAAATATCAGCCAGATCGAACGATGTCGAAAAAAAAGTCATTTTTTTGCACGCAATGTGTACTGTACGACTCGACATTTCCATACCGTTTGAGATATCAAAAATCCCTTCACAATTTAGCGTAAGGACTATCTTAAGATCATGCTGAACACATTTGGTGTGAATGTGATGAATGCCCTAGCAGGAATGCATACAAATATGTTAAAGATCTCACTTCCTGTTGCCAGATGGTGGCGCTGTAACATTGACCCGTTCTTGGGATATGGATGTGATTATACTCCAACACTAAACGAATTTCTAAAATATCAGCCAGATCAGACAATGTAGACCATGAAATTATGGCCACTTCCTGTTGGCGTGGCGTGACATAAAAATTGTACGCCTCGCCATGAGCGCCATGAGTCTAATCACATCCATATCCCAAGAACGGGTCAATGTTATAGCGCCACCATCTGGCAACAGGAAGTGAGGTCTTTATCATATTTGTAGGCCTTCCTGCTAGGGCATTCATCACATTCACACCAAATGTGGTCAGCATGATCTTAGGATAGTCATGATCATAAGCTGTGAAGGGATTTTTGATATCTCAAAAGGTAGGGAAATGGCGAGTCGTACAGTACACATATTTCGTGCAAAAAAATGACTTTTTTTTCGACATCGTCCGATCTGGCTGATATTTTACAAATATGTTCAATGTTGGAGTACAATATGAAATATATACATATCAATCGGGGTGTGGCTAGACAGCGCCCCCTATAATTATTATTCTCTTTTTTTTCAATGTATTTTGCATTTTTGAGGTGCTTGCCATGGATGAAAACTCACAGAATTTCGCACCCACATGAGAAGTTTTGGCTGTCAGGATGTATCAGATGCTCAGACCTGGGCGTGGCCGAGGGACTCCACAGCGCCCCCTAATGCTTTGTCTTCTATTGTGGACAGGCACTTTGAGCTACCTTCACCTAATTTGGTATGCATGTGGGGCTCCTCTGGACAAACACATTTCTCTTTCGCATCGAATCAAATATGTGAACAGGAAGTCAGCCATTTTGAATTTTGTGCATTTTACACGTACTACACTTTTAAGTACTCCTCCTAGGGGGTTCATCACATTCAAACCAAATGTGGTCAAACTGGTCTCAGGATAGTCATGATACTAATTCCAAAGGATATTTTTGATATATCAAACGGTATGGTCATGGCGAGGCGTACAATTTTCATGTCACGCCGCGCCAACAGGAAGTAGCCATAAATTCATGGTCTACATTGTCTGATCTGGCTGATATTTTACAAATATGTTCACTGTTAGAGTGTAATCACATCCAAATACCAAGAAGAAATCAATGTTATAGCGCCACCATCTGGCAACGGAAGTGAGGTTTTTATCATGTTTGTATGCGTTCCTGCTAGGGTATTCATCACATTCACACCAAATGTAGTCATCATGATCTTAGAATAGTCCTGACCCTAAATGACGAAAGGATTTTTGATATCTCAAACGGTTTGGCAATGGCGAGGCGTATAATACACACGTTACGCCCAAAAACAGGAAGTGGGCTTAATTCCGTTCTACATCATCTGATCGGGCTGATATTTTACAAATATATTCACTTTTGGAGTGCAATCACATCCATATCCACATTCATCTGGGCGTGGCTACACAGCGCCCCCTATGGCTTTTTTCTAATATTGTGGACATATACTTTCACGTAAATGCACCACGTCTGGTAGGCATAAGGGTCTCCTCAAGACACACACATTTCTAATTTGCATCCCTTAACTTTTCCCAACAGGAAGTGAGCTATTTTGGATTTTGTGTGTTTTTAAGTGTTTTTTCACGTACCAAACTTTGAAATACTCTTCCTAGGGGGTTCATCACATTCACACAAAATGTGGTCAGCATGATGTTATAGCCCTGACACACAACTATGAACTGATTTTTAATATCTTGGAATGGTATGGCTATGGTCAGCCTTAAAATTAACTTGTAATGCTGCCCAAACAGTTCATGTTTTAATACAATTATGTATTAAATAATTTCAAAAAGGTATTAAATTCTACATTGCCTGATTTTGAGGCTACAACTTTTCACATATGTTCATTGTTGGAGTGTCATCACATCCATTAAGCAATAATAGTTCACTATTTTCGCTGGAGACTCATTATATCCAGTCTTAAAACAACGCAAGTCGCAAATGACTCTCCCATTTCTAATAACCTGGAAGGAGCGACCAGAGAGGTAGGACTCATTCCAGTCCAGGGCTGTGGCACAGCCCTGGACTGGATTGAGTCCTACCTCTCTGGTCGCTCCTTCCAGGTTGCCTGGGCTGGTTCGGTATCGACACCTCGGCCCCTCGCCACAGGAGTTCCCCAGGGCTCAGTCCTTGGCCCGCTTCTTTTTTCTCTCTACACTCGCTCCCTTGGCCCTGTGATCACTGCACATGGGCTATCCTACCACTGCTATGCGGACGATACCCAACTCTTCGTCTCGTTCCCGCCGTCTGATACGCAGGTTTCAGCCCGTATCTCTGCTTGCCTGAGGGACATCCAGAGCTGGATGGACAACCACCATCTAAAGCTCAACCCAGGTAAAACTGAAATGATATTCATCCCTGCTAATACCTCTCCCCATCTGGATCTCTCCATTTCCCTCGGGGATACCACACTCACGCCGTCACCCAGTGCAAGGAACCTCGGCGTGGTGATGGACAGCAGACTGTCCCTTTCCGAGAACATTGCGGCGGTGACCCGGTCTTGCAGGTTCTTCCTATACAACATATGGAGAATCCGCCCCTTTCTCACCCCCTACTCGACCCAGCTCCTGGTCCAAGCGATCGTTCTGTCCCGCCTGGACTACTGCAATTCCCTCTTGGCTGGCCTCCCAGCGTCTGCCATCAGACCCCTCCAACTCATCCAGAATGCAGCAGCTCGTCTGGTCTTCAACCTTCCCAAATACTCACACGTCACCCCCCTGCTTACTTCCCTCCACTGGCTGCCTGTCATGGCTCGCATCAAATTCAAAACATTGGTGCTAGCCTTCCAAGCAGTTAAAGGGTCTTCCCCAGCTTATCTGCAAAAAATCATCAGACCCTACACCCCTGCCAGACCTCTTCGTTCAGCCTCCACAGGCCGCTTGGCACCTCCCCCTCTCAGAACCTCCACCTCACGCTCACGACTACTGTCTGTTCTGGCTCCACGGTGGTGGAACGAACTCCCCGTTGAGGTCAGAACTATAGAATCCCTCCCCACCTTCAAGCGCAAGCTGAAGACACACCTCTTCAAACAGCACCTCTCCCCATCCCTCCCTACCTCCCTGTGAACCTTAATTGTTGTCTCTGTGACTTGTGTATCAGTATTTTAGTTGGCTAGGTAAGCAGTGTTTGGATAGTTAACTTTGGTGACTTTTGCTCTGTTTGTTTGTTTGTTCAAAAAAAAAAAAAAAAAAAAAAAAAAAAAAATGGCCCTTGTCCTTATCTTTGTTGTACAGGTAGCAGTTGAAATTCTACTTACCTCTAGGGTCTTTCAGCGAACTTATCCCTGGTTATGGGTATGCACTTTGTTGTACGTCGCTCTGGATAAGAGCGTCTGCCAAATGCCAATAATGTAATGTAATGTAATGTAATACGCGACTGCCATCTACTGGCAAAAGTTGGTATTGTATATATCTTGCAATGACGTTCAATGTTATTTGGTTTAAAAAAACCGTGTTGTAGCATTTTAAGGACTCAATACAAAACAGCTGTTCGGAAAGTTGGCTTGAAAACCAAGAAGCCTTATTAAGGAATTCGAGCCGTTTCTATTTGACTTCATTCGATTGAAGTGAATGCCGTAACCCAATTAAATGTAATTCGCGTCGGAATACACATAATAGCCTACACTGTCAACGTGAAATAAAAATATATAGAGGTTTAAATCGATCCTATATTGGGACATTTGTTATGATGGCTGGTGCAACGGGCATTTTCGGTACCGTTGACCATAATCGAATGCTAGCATTTATGTCATTACACTGACCAAGTCCTGTTAAAAAGCACATTTTTGGTTCCTTTGTGGAAACAGTGAAGTTGTCTACACAATCTATTCTACTCACAGACTAACTGCGTCGCTGTAACTTCCCCCCATTTCTGATACGGGGATTCTATTTATTGGCAGAAAGTGGTACTTTTATTTTTTTCTTCCTTCAAGTGATTTTTCAACGATAGGTTTTTGTTTTTTTCTAGCGAGCCAGTAGGCATAACGATGTATGATTTACAGCTGCAGCCTACGTGACAAAATGTATTGACAAGACCTAGCCCAACGTTTCTTTGCATCTATTTTCATTATATGAATTGAATATCTGAAATAAATATTAAAGACATTTAATGACTGTCTTTAACTGGCAGGAGAGTATCATATATTTAAAAGAGTAACACATGAAGTCAAAAAGAAACGTGAGCGTTTGAGGTGGCTCTGGTCGAACTCTGTGTTAACATGAGACCGTTATGTTCAACAAAGGTATCGCATGCAGGTCCTTGCGAGATGACAGGCATGGGCTAACAGCAGCCAGCCTGTCCACTGTCTGTGTGAGTCAAAAAACAGGTCAGCTACGTTGGTTTACAAGAATAGAAAACTTTCAGTTAAATCGCCACCTATGTTAGTTTATTTTGCTTGTCATTAAACACGAATTAAGAGAACATACAATTTCGCTAGGAATTTTTGACTTAATATGAAAATACCGGATTGAGGGCAGAGACTTGGCATCTCCTTTAGATTTGGCTGAACAAATGCGTTTCAGGCAGCATAATTACCGGTGAAATGGAAAAGAATGATGCTGGCTAACGAGACGTTTAATGCAATATTATCAGACACTTCATAGAGAAATTATTTAACCAAGATAAAAGGAAACATACAACTTTTGGCCAATAGATGGCGTACGTGTATAAGAGGGCAGTATAGTTTAATGGTTCAGGCAGTGGATTAAACACAATAAAGCACAATAAAGTTGAATAGTTTCTTTAAGCCAATGGTTTTATTTTGAGTGCATATTTATAACCGAATGACTATTCAAGCATAAATTGTGCCTCCCGCTGTAAAATCTATGGAAATTAATTCATCTCTGCTCTCCAGACAGGACTGTAGCATGTTATCACAATGTGCAAGCAAGAAGTTGTTTTTATTTCATTCTACATTGTCTGATGAGGCTGAAACTTCACACATGTTCATTTTTGGAGTGTAATCTCATCCACATACCAATAAAGGCTCAATGGCATAGCGCCACCATCTGGCAACTGGAAGTGGCCTTAATTTCACTCGACATCTTCCGATGTGGCTGAAAATGTAGAAATATTTTTATTATTGGAGTGTAATTAAATCCATGACTATCCTGAGACCATTCTGACCACAGGTGGTGTGAATGTGATGAACCCCCTAGGAGGAGTACTTAAAAGTGTAGTACATGTGAAACGCACAAAATCCAAAATGGCTGACTTCCTGTTCACATATTTGATTCGATGCGAATGAGAAATGTGTTTGGTCCGAGGAGTGCTATATGGGTACTAAATTTGGTGAAGGTAGCTCAAAGTGCCTGCCCACAATAGATGACAATGCGATAGGGGGCGCTGTGGAGTCCCTCGGCCACGCCCAGGTCTGAGAATCTCAGACGTCCTGACAGCCACCACTTCTGATGTGTGTGCAAAATTCTGTGAGTTTTCATGCATGGCAAGCACCTCAAAAATGCACAAAACATTGAAAAAAAAAGAATAATAATAATAAATATAGCTGCAACCAGCAATGAACGGGCCCAAGCACCATGGGCGCAACCGCCTTGGTGGCATAGTTGTGCCAATGACATGTTTCACAATATGTACACACTTTGGAAATAATCACCTTCCTGGACAACGTATAGTGTGCACAGGAATTCCCCTTTGATCAATGAAGATGTTGCTGCTGCTATTGGAATGCATCAATGATATAAGCCTCACTTCCTATTGCCAGATGGTGGCGCTATAATATTGAGCTGTGTATGGTTTATGGATTTGATTTCACTCCAAAAATGAACATATTTGTACATTTTCAGCCAAATTGGAAGATGTTGAGTAAAATTAAAGCCACTTCCTGTTGCCAGATGGTGGTGCTATAATATTGAGCCGTGTATGGTTTATGGATTTGATTACACTCCAATTATTAACATATTTGTACATTTTCAGCCAAATTGGAAGATGTCAAGTAAAATTAAGGCCACTTCCTGTTGCCAGATGGTGGCGCTATGCCATTGAGCCTTTCTTGGTATATGGATGAGATTACACTCCAAAAATGAACATGTGTGAAGTTTCTGCCACATCAGACAATGTAGAATGAAACAAAAATTACTTCTTGCTTGCACAGTGTAATAATATGCTCCAGTCCTGTATGGAGAGCAGAGATGAATTAATTTCAATAGATTTTACAGCGGGAGGCACAATTTACGCTTGAGAAGTCATTCGGTTATAAATATGCACTCAAAATAAAACCATTGGCGTAAAGAAATTATTCAACTTTATTGTGGCCGCACCGGGGATGGAACCGCGGACCTTGCATGTCTTAATCCACTGTCTGAACCATTAAGATATACTGCCCTCTTATACACGTACGCCATCTATTGGCCAAAAGTTGTATGTTTCCTTTCATCCTGGTTAAATAATTTCTCTCCGAAGTGTCGGATAATATTGCATTAAACGTCTAGTTAGCCAGCATCATTCTTTTCCATTTCACCGGTAATTATGCTGCCTGAAACGCATTTGTTCAGCCAAATCTAAAGGAGATGGCAAGTCTCTGCCCTCAATCCGGTATTTTCATATTAAGTCAAAAATTCCTAGCGAAATTGTATGTTCTCTTAATTCGTGTTTAATGACAAGCAAAATAAACTAACATATCTGGTGATTTAACTGAAAGTTTTCTATTCATGTAAACAAACGTAGCTGACCTGTTTTTTGACTCACACAGACAGTGGACAGCCAATGCGTGTCATCTCGCAACGACCTGCATGCCTTACCTTTGTTGAACATAACGGTCTCATGTTAACACAGAGTTCGACCAGAGCCATCTCAAACGTTAAAGTTTCTTTTTGACTTTTGACTCTTTTAAATATATGCTACTCTCCTGCCAGTTAAAGACAGTCATTAAATGTCTTTAATATTTATTTCAGATATTCTATTCATATAATGAAAATAGATGCAAAGAAACGTCGGGCTGGGTGTTACAAAAATACATTTTGTCACGTAGGCTGCAGCTGTAAATCATACATCGTTATGCCTACTGGCTCGCTAGAAAAAAAAAAACCTATCGTTGAAAAATCACTTGAAGGAAGAAAAATATAAAAGTTCCACTTTCTGCCAATAAATGGAATCCCCGTATCAGAAATGGGGGGAAGTTACAGCGACGCAGTTAGTCTGTGAGTAGAATAGATTGTGTAGACAACTTCACTGTTTCCACAAAGGAACCAAAAATGTGCTTTTTAACAGGACTTGGTCAGTGTAATGATATAAATGCTCGCATTCGATTATGGTCAACGGTACCGAAAATGCCTGTTGCACCAGCCATCATAACAAATGTCCCAATACAGGATCGATTTAAACCTCTATATAGTTTTATTTCACGTTGACAGTGTAGGCTATTATGTGTATTCCGACGCAAATTACATTTAATTGGGTTACGGCATTCACTTCAATCGAATGAAGTCAAATAGAAACGGCTCGAAATCCTTAATAAGGCTTCTTGGTTTTCAAGCCAGCTTTCCGAACAGCTGTTTTGTATTGAGTCCTTAAAATGCTACAACACGGTTTTTTATAAACCAAATAACATTGAACGTCATTGCAAGATATATACAATACCAACTTTTGCCAGTAGATGGCAGTCGCGTATTAGAAATGGGAGAGTCATTTGCGACTTGCGTTGAAGTTTTAAGACTGGATATAATGACTCTCCAGCGAAAATAGTGAACTATTATTGCTTAATGGATGTGATGACACTCCAACAATGAACATATGTGAAAAGTTGTAGCCTCAAAATCAGGCAATGTAGAATTTAATACCTTTTTGAAATTATTTAATACATAATTGTATTAAAACATGAACTGTTTGGGCAGCATTACAAGTTAATTTTAAGGCTGACCATAGCCATACCATTCCAAGATATTAAAAATCAGTTCATAGCTGTGTGTCAGGGCTATAATATCATGCTGACCACATTTTGTGTGAATGTGATGAACCCCCTAGGAAGAGTATTTCAAAGTTTGGTACGTGAAAAAACACTTAAAAACACACAAAATCCAAAATAGCTCACTTCCTGCTGGGAAAAGTTAAGGGATGCAAATGCGAAATGTGTGTGTCTTGAGGAGACCCTTATGCCTACCAGACGTGGTGCATTTACGTGAAAGTATATGTCCACAATATTAGAAAAAAGCCATAGGGGGCGCTGTGTAGCCACGCCCAGATGAATGTGGATATGGATGTGATTGCACTCCAAAAGTGAATATATTTGTAAAATATCAGCCCGATCAGATGATGTAGAACGCAATTAAGCCCACTTCTTGTTTTTGGGCGTAACGTGTGTATTATACGCCTCGCCATTGCCAAACCATTTGAGATATCAAAAATCCTTTCGTCATTTAGGGTCAGGACTATTCTAAGATCATGATGACTACATTTGGTGTGAATGTGATGAATACTCTAGCAGGAACGCATACAAACATGATAAAAACCTCACTTCCGTTGCCAGATGGTGGCGCTATAACATTAATTTCTTCTTGGTATATGGATGTGATTACACTCTAACAGTGAACATATTTGTAAAATATCAGCCAGATCAGACAATGTAGACCATGAATTTATGGCTACTTCCTGTTGGCGCGGCGTGACATGAAAATTTTACGCCTCGCCATGACCATACCATTTGAGATATCAAAAATATCCTTTGGAATTTGTATCATGACTATCCTGAGACCACTTTGACCACATTTCGTGTGAATGCAATGAACCCCCTAGGAGGAGTACTTAAAAGTGTAGTACGTGTAAAATGCACAAAATTCAAAATGGCTGACTTCCTGTTCACATATTTCTTTCGATGCGAATGAGAAATGTGTTTGTCCAGAGGAGGCCCACATGCATACCAAATTAGGTGAAGGTAGCTCAAAGTGCCTGTCCACAATAGAAGACAAAGCATTAGGGGGCGCTGTGGAGTCCCTCGGCCACGCCCAGGTCTGAGCATCTGACACTTCCTGACAGCCAACACTTCTCATGTGTGTGCAAAATTCTGTGAGTTTTCATCCATGGCAAGAACCTCAAAAATGCAAAATACATTGAAAAAAAAGAGAATAATAATTATAGGGGGCGCTGTCTAGCCACGCCCCGATTGATATGTATATATTTCATATTGTACTCCAACAGTGAACATATTTGTAAAATATCAGCCAGATCGGACGATGTCAAAAAAAAAGTCATTTTTTTGCACGCAATATGTGTACTGTACGACTCGCCATTTCCATACCGTTTGAGATATCAAAAATCCCTTCACAGCTTATGGTCATGACTATCCTAAGATCATGCTGACCACATTTCGTGTGAATGTGATGAATGCCCTAGCAGGAAGGCATACAAATATGATAAAGACCTCACTTCCTGTTGCCAGATGGTGGCGCTATAACATTGACCCGTTCTTGGGATATGGATGTGATTATACTCCAACAATAAACGTATGTCTAAAATATCAGCCAGATCAGACGATGTAGACCATGAAATTACGGCCACTTCCTGTTGGCGTGGCGTGACATAAAAATTCTACGCCTCCCCAGGACCGTCCCGTTTGAGCTATCAAAAATATCCTGGCAATTTAGCATCATGAATATCCTGAGACCATTCTGACCACAGGTGGTGTGAATGTGATGAACCCCCTAGGAGGAGTACTTAAAAGTGCAGTATGTGTAAAACGCACAAAATCCAAAATGGCTGACTTCCTGTTTGTATATTTGATTAGATGCGAATGAGAAATGTGTTTGGACCGAGGAGTGCTATATGCGTACTAAATTTTGTGAAGGTAGCTCAAAGTGCCTGCCCACAATAGATGACAATGCGATAGGGGGTGCTGTGGAGTCCCTCAGCCACGCCCAAGTCTGAGCATCTGAGACAACCTGACAACCACCACTTCTGATGTGTGTGCAACATTCTGTGAGTTTTCATCCATGGCAAGCACCTCAAAAATGCACAAAACGTTGAAAAAAAAAGAATAATAATAATAATCCTTCCAATAACAATAGGGTCCTTCGCACCCTACGGTGCTTGGGCCCTAATAATAATACTAATAATCTTTACAATAACAATAGGGTCCTTCGCACCCTACGGTGCTTGGGCCCTAAATATAGCTGCAAGCAGCAATGAACGGGCCCAAGCACCATGGGCGCAACCGCCTTGGTGGCATAGTTGTGCCAATGACATGTTTAACAATATGTACACACTTTGGAAATAATCACCTCCCTTGGCAACGTATAGTGTGCACAGGAATTCTCCTTTGATCAATGAAGATGTTGATGTTGCTATTGGAATGCATCAATGATATAAGACCCACTTCCTGTTGCCAGATGGTGGCACTATAACATTGAGTCATTTTTGGGATATGGATGTGATTACACTCCCACAACGAACATATCTGTAATATCAACCAGATCAGACCATCTAGAATGAAATTAAGGCCACTTCCTGTTGCCAGATGGTGGCGCTATGCCATTGAGCCTTTATTGGTATATGGATGAGATTACACTCCAAAAATGAACATGTGTGAAGTTTCAGCCTCATCAGACAATGTAGAATTAAATAAAAAAAACTTCTTGCTTGCACATTGTGATAACATGCTACAGTCCTGTCTGGAGAGCAGAGATGAATTAATTTCCATAGATTTTACAGCGGGAGGCACAATTTATGCTTGAATAGTCATTCGGTTATAAATATGCACTCAAAATAAAACCATTGGCTTAAAGAAACTATTGAACTTTATTGTGCTTTATTGTGTTTAATCCACTGCCTGAACTATTAAACTATACTGCCCTCTTATACACGTACGCCATCTATTGGCCAAAAGTTGTATGTTTCTTTTTATCTTGGTTAAATAATTTCTCTATGAAGTGTCGAATAATATTGCATTAAACATCTAGTTAGCCAGCATCATTCTTTTCCATTTCACCGGTAATTATGCTGCCTGAAACGCATTTGTTCAGCCAAATCTAAAGGAGATGCCAAGTCTCTGCCCTCAATCCGGTATTTTCATATTAAGTCAAAAATTCCTAGCGAAATTGTATGTTCTCTTATTTCGTGTTTAATGACAAGCAAAATAAACTAACATAGCTGGCGATTTAACTGAAAGTTTTCTATTCTTGTAAACCAACGTAGCTGACCTGTTTTTTGACTCACACAGACAGTGGACAGGCTGGCTGCTGTTAGCCCATGCCTGTCATCTCGCAAGGACCTGCATGCGATACCTTTTTTGAACATAACGGTCTCATGTTAACACAGAGTTCGACCAGAGCCATCTCAAACGCTCACGTTTCTTTTTGACTTCATGTGTTACTCTTTTAAATATATGATACTCTCCTGCCAGTTAAAGACAGTCATTAAATGTCTTTAATATTTATTTCAGATATTCAATTCATATAATGAAAATAGATGCAAAGAAACGTCGGGCTGGGTGTTGTCAATACATTTTGTCACGTAGGCTGCAGCTGTAAATCATACATCGTTATGCCTACTGCTGCTAGAAAAAAACAAAAACCGATCGTTGAAAAATCACTTGAAGGAATAAAAAAAAAAAAAAAAACACTTTCTACCAATAAATGGAATCCCCGTATCAGAAATGGGGGGAAGTTACAGCGACGCAGTTAGTCTGTGAGTAGAATAGATTGTGTAGACAACTTCACTGTTTCCACAAATGAACCAAAAATGTGCTTTTTAACAGGACTTGGTCAGAGTAATGATATAAATGCTAGCATTCGATTATGGTCAACGGTACCGAAAATGCCCGTTGCACCAGCCATCATAACAAATGTCCCAATATAGGATCGATTTAAACCTCTATATATTTTTATTTCACGTTGAACGTGTAGGCTATTATGTGTATTCCGACGCGAATTACATTTAATTGGGTTACGGCATTCACTTCAATCGAATGAAGTCAAATAGAAATGGCTCGAATTCCTTAATAAGGCTTCTTGGTTTTCAAGCGAACTTTCCGAACAGCTGTTTTGTATTGAGTCCTTAAAATGCTACAACACGGTTTTTTTAAAACCAAATAACATTGAACGTCATTGCAAGATATATACAATACCAACTTTTGCCAGTAGATGGCAGTCGCGTATTAGAAATGGGAGAGTCATTTGCGACTTGCGTTGAAGTTTTAAGACTGGATATAATGAGTCTCCAGCGAAAATAGTGAACTATTATTGCTTAATGGATGTGATGACACTCCAACAATGAACATATGTGAAAAGTTGTAGCCTCAAAATCAGGCAATGTAGAATTGAATACCTTTTTGAAATTATTTAATACATAATTGTATTAAAACATGAACTGTTTGGCCAGCATTACAAGTTAATTTTAAGGCTGACCATAGCCATACCATTCCAAGATATTAAAAATCAGTTCATAGTTGTGTGTCAGGGCTATAACATCATGCTGACCACATTTTGTGTGAATGTGATGAACCCCCTAGGAAGAGTATTTCAAAGTTTGGTACGTGAAAAAACACTTAAAACACACACAAAATCCAAAATAGCTCACTTCCTGTTGGGAAAAGTTAAGGGATGCAAATGAGAAATGTGTGTGTCTTGAGGAGACCCTTATGCCTACCAGACGTGGTGCATTTACGTGAAAGTATATGTCCACAATATTAGAAAAAAGCCATAGGGGGCGCTGTGTAGCCACGCCCAGATGAATGTGGATATGGATGTGATTGTGAAAGTGAATATATTTGTAAAATATCAGCCCGATCAGATGATGTAGAACGGAATTAAGCCCACTTCCTGTTTTTGGGCGTAACGTGTGTATTATACGCCTCGCCATTGCCAAACCGTTTGAGATATCAAAAATCCTTTCGTCATTTAGGGTCAGGACTATTCTAAGATCATGATGACTACATTTGGTGTGAATGTGATGAATACCCTAGCAGGAACGCATACAAACATGATAAAAACCTCACTTCCGTTGCCAGATGGTGGCGCTATAACATTGATTTTCTCTTGGTATATGGATGTGATTACACTCTAACAATGAACATATTTGTAAAATATCAGCCAGATCAGACAATGTAGACCATGAATTTATGGCTACTTCCTGTTGGCGCGGCGTGACATCAAAATTTTACACCTCGCCATGACCATACCGTTTGAGATATCAAAAATATCCTTTGGAATTAGTATCATGACTATCCTGAGACCACTTTGACCACATTTCGTGTGAATGCAATGAACCCCCTAGGAGGAGTACTTAAAAGTGTAGTACGTGTAAAATGCACAAAATTCAAAATGGCTGACTTCCTGTTCACATATTTCTTTCGATGCGAATGAGAAATGTGTTTGTCCAGAGGAGGCCCACATGCATACCAAATTAGGTGAAGGTAGCTCAAAGTGCCTGTCCACAATAGAAGACAAAGCATTAGTGGGCGCTGTGGAGTCCCTCGGCCACGCCCAGGTCTGAGCATCTGATACTTCCTGAAAGCCCACACTTCTCATGTGTGTGCAAAATTCTGTGAGTTTTCATCCATGGCAAGAACCTCAAAAATGCAAAATACATTGAAAAAAAAGAGAATAATAATTATAGGGGGCGCTGTCTAGCCACGCCCCGATTGATATGTATATATTTCATATTGTACTCCAACAGTGAACATATTTGTAAAATATCAGCCAGATCGGACGATGTCAAAAAAAAAGTCATTTTTTTGCACGCAATATGTGTACTGTACGACTCGCCATTTCCATACCGTTTGAGATATCAAAAATCCCTTCACAGCTTATGGTCATGACTATCCTAAGATCATGCGGACCACATTTCGTGTGAATGTGATGAATGCCCTAGCAGGAAGGCATACAAATATGATAAAGACCTCACTTCCTGTTGCCAGATGGTGGCGCTATAACATTGACCCGTTCTTGGGATATGGATGTGATTATACTCCAACAATAAACGTATTTCTAAAATATCAGCCAGATCAGACGATGTAGACCATGAAATTACGGCCACTTCCTGTTGGCGTGGCGTGACAGGACCGTCCCGTTTGAGTTATCAAAAATATCCTGGCAATTTAGCATCATGCATATCCTGAGACCATTCTGACCACAGGTGGTGTGAATGTGATGAACCCCCTAGGAGGAGTACTTAAAAGTGCAGTACGTGTAAAACGCACAAAATCCAAAATGGCTGACTTCCTGTTTGTATATTTGATTAGATGCGAATGAGAAATGTGTTTGGACCGTGGAGTGCTATATGCGTACTAAATTTTGTGAAGGTAGCTCAAAGTGCCTGCCCACAATAGATGACAATGCGATAGGGGGCGCTGTGGAGTCCCTCAGCCACGCCCAAGTCTGAGCATCTTAGACAACCTGACAGCCACCACTTCTGATGTGTGTGCAACATTCTGTGAGTTTTCATCCATGGCAAGCACCTCAAAAATGCACAAAACATTGAAAAAAAAAGAATAAATATAGCTGCAAGCAGCAATGAACGGGCCCAAGCACCATGGGCGCAACTGCCTTGGTGGCATAGTTGTGCCAATGACATGTTTCACAATATGTACACACTTTGGAAATAATCACCTTCCTTGGCAACGTATAGTGTGCACAGGAATTCCCCTTTGATCAATGAAGATGTTGGTGTTGCTATTGGAATGCATCAATCATATAACACTCACTTCCTGTTGCCAGATGGTGGTGCTATAGTATTGAGCCCTGTATGGTTTTTGAATTTGATTACACTCCAATAATAAACCTATTTCAAAATTTTCAGCCACATTGGAAGATGTTGAGTGAAATGAAGGTCAATTCAATGTTCTAGTTTCCAGATGGTGGCGCTATAACATTGAGTCATTTTTGGAATATGGATTTAATTACACTCCAACAATATACATATTTCTAAATTTTCGGCCACATCGGAAGATGTCGAGTAAAATGAAGGCCACTTCCTGTTGCCAGATGGTGGCGCTATAACATTGAGTCATTTTTGGGATATGGATGTGATTACACTCCCACAACGAACATATCGGTGTAATATCAACCAGATCAGACCATCTAGAATGAAATTACGACCACTTCCTGTTGCCGCGGCGAGACCTCAAATTGTACGCCTCGCCATAGCCGTACCGTTTGACATATCAGAAATATCCTTTCAATTTAGCATCAGGATTATCCTGAGCCCATTCTCACCACATTTGGTGTGAATGTGATGAACCCCCTAGGAGGAGTATTTCAGAGTTTGGTACGTGTAAAAACACTTAAAAACACACAAAATCCAGAATAGCTCACTTCCTGTTTGGAAAAGTTAAGGGATGCAAATGAGAAATGTGTGTGTCTTGAGGAGACCCATATGCATACCATATTCGGTGAATTTACGTGAAAGTATATGTCCACAATATTAGAAAAGAGCCATAGGGGGCGCTGCCTAGCCACGCCCAGATGTATGTGGATAAGGATGTGATTGCACTCCAAAAGTGAATATATCTGTAAAATATCAGCCCAATCAGACGATGTAGAACGGAATTAAGCCCACTTCCTGTTTTCGCTGGTAACGTGTGTATTGTACGCCTCGCCATTGCCAAACCGTTTGCGATATCAAAAATCCCTTTGGCTTTTAGGGTCAGGCCTATCCTAAGATCATGCTCACTACATTTGGTGTGAATGTGATGAATACCCTAGCAGGAACACATACAAATATGATAAAAACCTCACTTCCTGTTGCCAGATGGTGGCGCTATAACATTGACTTCTTCTTGGGACATGGATGTGAGTATACTCACACAATGAACATATTTGTAAAATATCAGCCTGATCAGACGATGTAAACCACAAAATTATGGCCACTTCCTTTTGGCACGGCGTGACATAAAAATTGTACGCCTCGCCATGACCATACCGTTTGAGATATCAAAAATATCCGGGCAATTTAGAATCATTACTATTTTGACACCATTCTTACCACATTTGGTGTGAATGCGATGAACCGCCTAGGAGGAGTACCTAAAAGTGTAGTACATGTGAAAACGCACAAAATTCAAAATGGCTGACTTCCTGTTCGCATATTTGCATCAATGCGAATGAGAAATGTGTTTAAATTGAGGAGCCACACATGCACACCAAATTAGGTTCATGTAGCTCAAAGTGCCTGCCCACAATAGACAACAATGCAATGGGCGGGGGGGGGGCAGCGCAATAGGGGGCGCTGTGGAGTCCCTCGGCCACACCCAGGTTTGAGTATCTGATAGATCCTGACGGCCACCACTTCTGATGTGTCGGCAAAATTTCAAGACTTTTTAGCCATGGCAAGGCCCTCAAAAATGCCCATTTGACGGAAGAGAAAGAATAATAATAATAATAATAATAATCTTTACAATAACAATAGGGTCCTTCGCACCCTACGGTGCTTGGGCCCTAAATATAGCTGCAAGCAGCAATGAACGGGCCCATGCACCATGGGCGCAACGCCTTGGTGGCATAGTTGTGCCAATGACATGTTTAACAATATGTATGCACTTTGGAAATAATCACCTTCCTTGGCAACGTATAGTGTGCACAGGAATTCCCCTTTGATCAATGAAGATGTTGGTGTTGCTATTGGATTGCATCAATGATATAGGACTCCCTTCCTTTTGCCAGATGGTGGCGCTATAATATTGAGCCATGTATGGTTTTTGAATTTGATTACTCTCCAATAATAAAGCTATTTCAAAATTTTCAGCCACATCGGAAGATGTTGAGTGATATTAAGGTTAATTCAATGTTCTAGTTTCCAGATGGTGGCGCTATAACATTGAGTCGTTTTTGGAATATGGATTTAATTACACTCCAACAATATACATATTTCTACATTTTCGGCCACATCGGAAGATGTCGAGTAAAATTAAGGCCACTTCCTGTTGCCAGATGGTGGCACGATAACATTGAGTCACTTTTGGGATATGGATGTGATTAGACTCCCACAACGAACATATCTGTGTAATATCAACCAGATCAGACCATCTAGAATGAAATTACGACCACTTCCTGTTGCCGCAGCGAGACCTCAAATTGTACGCCTCGCCATAGCCGTACCGTTTGACATATCAGAAATATCCTTTCAATTTAGCATCAGGATTATCCTGAGACCATTCTCACCACATTTGGTGTGAATGTGATGAACCCCCTAGGAGGAGTATTTCAGAGTTTGGTACGTGTAAAAACACTTAAAAACACACAAAATCCAGAATAGCTCACTTCCTGTTTGGAAAAGTTAAGGGATGCAAATGAGAAATGTGTGTGTCTTGAGGAGACCCATATGCATACCATATTCGGTGAATTTACGTGAAAGTATATGTCCACAATATTAGAAAAGAGCCATAGGGGGCGCTGTGTAGCCACGCCCAGATGTATGTGGATATGGATGTGATTGCACTCCAACAGTGAATATATCTGTAAAATATCAGCCCAATCAGACGATGTAGAACGGAATTAAGCCCACTTCCTGTTTTCGCTCGTAACGTGTGTATTGTACGCCTCGCCATTGCCAAACCATTTGAGATATTAAAAATCCGTTTGGCTTTTAGGGTCAGGACTATCCTAAGATCATGCTGACTTCATTTGGTGTGAATGTGATGAATACCCTAGCAGGAACACATACAAATATGATAAAAACCTCACTTCCTGTTGCCAGATGGTGGCGCTATAACATTGACTTCTTCTTGGGACATGGATGTGAGTATACTCACACAATGAACATATTTGTAAAATATCAGCCAGATCAGACGATGTAAACCACAAAATTATGGCCACTTCCTTTTGGCGCGGCGTGACATAAAACTTGTACGCCTCGCCATGACCATACCGTTTGAGATATCAAAAATATCCTGGCAATTTAGAATCATGACTATCTTGAGACCATTTTTACCCCATTTGGTGTGAATGCGATGAACCGCCTAGGAGGAGTACTTAAAAGTGTAGTACATGTGAAAACGCACAAAATTCAAAATGGCTGACTTCCTGTTCACAAATTTGCATCACTGCGGATGAGAAATGTGTTTCAATTGAGGAGCCACACATGCCTACCAAATTAGGTTCATGTAGCTCAAAGTGCCTGCCCACAATAGACAACAATGCAGGGGGGGGGGGGGACAGTGCAATAGGGGGCGCTGTGGAGTCCCTCGGCCAAACCCAGGTCTGAGCATCTGATACATCCTGACGGCCACCACTTCTGATGTGTCTGCAAAATTTCAAGACTTTTTAACCAGGGCAAGGCCCTCAAAAATGCCCATTTGACGGAAGAGAAAGAATAATAATAATAAATATAGCTGCAAGCAGCAATGAACGGGCCCAAGCACCATGGGCGCAACCGCCTTGGTGGCATAGTTGTGCCAATGACATGTTTCACAACATGTACACACTTTGGAAATAATCACCTTCCTGGAAAATGTATAGTGTGCACAGGAATTCCCCTTTGATCAATGAAGATGTTGGTGCTGCTATTGGAATGCATCAATGATATAAGCCTCACTTCCTGTTTCCAGATGGTGGCGCTATAATATTGAGCCATGTATGGTTTTTGAATTTGATTACACTCCAATAATAAACCTATTTCTAAATTTTCAGCCACATCGGAAGATGTTCAGCGAAATTAAGGTCAATTCCTGTTTCCAGATGGTGGCGCTATAACATTGAGTCGTGTTTGGAATACGGATGTGATTACAGTCCAACAACGAACATATCTGTGTAATATCGGGCAGATCAGATGATCTACAATGAAATTACGACCACTTCCTGTTGGCACGGCGAGACCTAAAATTGTGTGCCTCGCCCTTGCCATACCGTTTCAGATATCAAAAATCCCTTCACAGCTTATGGTCATGACTATGCTAAGATCATGCTAACCACATTTGGTGTGAATGTGATGAATGCCCTAGCAGGAATGCATACAAATATGATAAAGACCTCACTTCCTGTTGCCAGATGGTGGCGCTATAACATTGACCCGTTCTTGGGATATGGATGTGATTAAACCCCAACAGTAAACGTATTTCTAAAATATCAGCCAGATCAGACGATGTAAACCACAAAATTATGGCCACTTCCTTTTGCCGCGGCGTGACATAAAAATTTTACGCCTCGCCATAACCATACCATTTGAGATATCAAAAATATCCTGGCAATTTAGCATCATGACTATGTTGACACCATTCTTACCACATTTGGTGTGAATGCGATGAACCGCCTAGGAGGAGTACCTAAAAGTGTAGTACATGTGAAAACGCACAAAATTCAAAATGGCTGACTTCCTGTTCGCATATTTGCATCAATGCGAATGAGAAATGTGTTTCAATTGAGGAGCCACACATGGTTACCAAATTAGGTTCATGTAGCTCAAAGTGCCTGCCCACAATAGACAACAATGCAATGGGCGGGGGGGGGCAGCGCAATAGGGGGCGCTGTGGAGTCCCTCGGCCACACCCAGGTTTGAGTATCTGATAGATCCTGACGGCCACCACTTCTGATGTGTGTGCAAAATTACAAGACTTTTTAGCCATGGCAAGGCCCTCAAAAATGCCCATATGACGGAAGAGAAAGAATAATAATAATAAATATAGCTGCAAGCAGCAATGAACGGGCCCAAGCACCATGGGCGCAACCGCCTTGGTGGCATAGTTGTGCCAATGACATGTTTAACAATATGTACACACTTTGGAAATAATCACCTTCCTTGGCAACGTATACTGTGCACAGGAATTCCCCTTTGATCAATGAAGATGTTGATGTTGCTATTGGAATGCATCAATGATATAAGACTCACTTCCTGTTGCCAGATGGTGGCGCTATAATATTGAGTCATTTTTGGAATATGGATTTAATTACACTCCAACAATATACATATTTCTAAATTTTCGGCCACATCGGAAGATGTCGAGTAAAATTAAGGCTACTTCCTGTTGCCAGATGGTGGCGCTATAACATTGAGTCATTTTTGGGATATGGATGTGATTACACTCCCACAACGAACATATCTGTGTAATATCAACCAGATCAGACCATCTAGAATGAAATTACGACCATTTCGTGTTGCCGCGGCGAGACCTCAAATTGTACGCCTCGCCATAGCCGTACCGTTTGACATATCAGAAATATCCTTTTAATTTAGCATCAGGATTATCCTGAGACCATTCTCACCACATTTGGTGTGAATGTGATGAACCCCCTAGGAGGAGTATTTCAGAGTTTGGTACGTGTAAAAACACTTAAAAACACACAAAATCCAGAATAGCTCACTTCCTGTTTGGAAAAGTTAAGGGATGCAAATGAGAAATGTGTGTGTCTTGAGGAGACCCATATGCATACCATATTCGGTGAATTTACGTTAAAGTATATGTCCACAATATTAGAAAAGAGCCATAGGGGGCGCTGTGTAGCCACGCCCAGATGTATGTGGATATGGATGTGATTGCACTCCAACAGTGAATATATCTGTAAAATATCAGCCCAATCAGACGATGTAGAACGGAATTAAGCCCACTTCCTGTTTTCGCTCGTAACGTGTGTATTGTACGCCTCGCCATTGCCAAACCATTTGAGATATTAAAAATCCGTTTGGCTTTTAGGGTCAGGACTATCCTAAGATCATGCTGACTTCATTTGGTGTGAATGTGATGAATACCCTAGCAGGAACACATACAAATATGATAAAAACCTCACTTCCTGTTGCCAGATGGTGGCGCTATAACATTGACTTCTTCTTGGGACATGGATGTGAGTATACTCACACAATGAACATATTTGTAAAATATCAGCCAGATCAGACGATGTAAACCACAAAATTATGGCCACTTCCTTTTGGCGCGGCGTGACATAAAACTTGTACGCCTCGCCATGACCATACCGTTTGAGATATCAAAAATATCCTGGCAATTTAGAATCATGACTATCTTGAGACCATTTTTACCCCATTTGGTGTGAATGCGATGAACCGCCTAGGAGGAGTACTTAAAAGTGTAGTACATGTGAAAACGCACAAAATTCAAAATGGCTGACTTCCTGTTCGCAAATTTGCATCACTGCGGATGAGAAATGTGTTTCAATTGAGGAGCCACACATGCCTACCAAATTAGGTTCATGTAGCTCAAAGTGCCTGCCCACAATAGACAACAATGCAGGGGGGGGGGGGGACAGTGCAATAGGGGGCGCTGTGGAGTCCCTCGGCCAAACCCAGGTCTGAGCATCTGATACATCCTGACGGCCACCACTTCTGATGTGTCTGCAAAATTTCAAGACTTTTTAGTCAGGGCAAGGCCCTCAAAAATGCCCATTTGACGGAAGAGAAAGAATAATAATAATAAATATAGCTGCAAGCAGCAATGAACGGGCCCAAGCACCATGGGCGCAACCGCCTTGGTGGCATAGTTGTGCCAATGACATGTTTCACAACATGTACACACTTTGGAAATAATCACCTTCCTGGAAAATGTATAGTGTGCACAGGAATTCCCCTTTGATCAATGAAGATGTTGGTGCTGCTATTGGAATGCATCAATGATATAAGCCTCACTTCCTGTTTCCAGATGGTGGCGCTATAATATTGAGCCATGTATGGTTTTTGAATTTGATTACACTCCAATAATAAACCTATTTCTAAATTTTCAGCCACATCGGAAGATGTTCAGCGAAATTAAGGTCAATTCCTGTTTCCAGATGGTGGCGCTATAACATTGAGTCGTGTTTGGAATACGGATGTGATTACAGTCCAACAACGAACATATCTGTGTAATATCGGGCAGATCAGATGATCTACAATGAAATTACGACCACTTCCTGTTGGCACGGCGAGACCTAAAATTGTGTGCCTCGCCCTTGCCATACCGTTTCAGATATCAAAAATCCCTTCACAGCTTATGGTCATGACTATGCTAAGATCATGCTGACCACATTTGGTGTGAATGTGATGAATGCCCTAGCAGGAATGCATACAAATATGATAAAGACCTCACTTCCTGTTGCCAGATGGTGGCGCTATAACATTGACCCGTTCTTGGGATATGGATGTGATTAAACCCGAACAGTAAACGTATTTCTAAAATATCAGCCAGATCAGACGATGTAAACCACAAAATTATGGCCACTTCCTTTTGGCGCGGCGTGACATAAAAATTTTACGCCTCGCCATAACCATACCATTTGAGATATCAAAAATATCCTGGCAATTTAGCATCATGACTATGTTGACACCATTCTTACCACATTTGGTGTGAATGCGATGAACCGCCTAGGAGGAGTACCTAAAAGTGTAGTACATGTGAAAACGCACAAAATTCAAAATGGCTGACTTCCTGTTCGCATATTTGCATCAATGCGAATGAGAAATGTGTTTCAATTGAGGAGCCACACATGGTTACCAAATTAGGTTCATGTAGCTCAAAGTGCCTGCCCACAATAGACAACAATGCAATGGGCGGGGGGGGGCAGCGCAATAGGGGGCGCTGTGGAGTCCCTCGGCCACACCCAGGTTTGAGTATCTGATAGATCCTGACGGCCACCAATTCTGATGTGTGTGCAAAATTACAAGACTTTTTAGCCATGGCAAGGCCCTCAAAAATGCCCATATGACGGAAGAGAAAGAATAATAATAATAAATATAGCTGCAAGCAGCAATGAACGGGCCCAAGCACCATGGGCGCAACCGCCTTGGTGGCATAGTTGTGCCAATGACATGTTTAACAATATGTACACACTTTGGAAATAATCACCTTCCTTGGCAACGTATACTGTGCACAGGAATTCCCCTTTGATCAATGAAGATGTTGATGTTGCTATTGGAATGCATCAATGATATAAGACTCACTTCCTGTTGCCAGATGGTGGCGCTATAATATTGAGTCATTTTTGGAATATGGATTTAATTACACTCCAACAATATACATATTTCTAAATTTTCGGCCACATCGGAAGATGTCGAGTAAAATTAAGGCTACTTCCTGTTGCCAGATGGTGGCGCTATAACATTGAGTCATTTTTGGGATATGGATGTGATTACACTCCCACAACGAACATATCTGTGTAATATCAACCAGATCAGACCATCTAGAATGAAATTACGACCATTTCGTGTTGCCGCGGCGAGACCTCAAATTGTACGCCTCGCCATAGCCGTACCGTTTGACATATCAGAAATATCCTTTCAATTTAGCATCAGGATTATCCTGAGACCATTCTCACCACATTTGGTGTGAATGTGATGAACCCCCTAGGAGGAGTATTTCAGAGTTTGGTACGTGTAAAAACACTTAAAAACACACAAAATCCAGAATAGCTCACTTCCTGTTTGGAAAAGTTAAGGGATGCAAATGAGAAATGTGTGTGTCTTGAGGAGACCCATATGCATACCATAGTCGGTGAATTTACGTGAAAGTATATGTCCACAATATTAGAAAAGAACCATAGGGGGCGCTGCGTAGCCACGCCCAGATGTATGTGGATATGGATGTGATTGCACTCCAACAGTGAATATATCAGTAAAATATCAGCCCAATCAGACAATGTAGAACGGAATTAAGCCCACTTCCTTTTTTCGCTCGTAACGTGTGTATTGTACGCCTCGCTATTGCCAAACCGTTTGAGATATCAAAAATCCGTTTGGCTTTTAGGGTCAGGACTATCCTAAGATCATGATGACTACATTTGGTGTGAATGTGATGAATACCCTAGCAGGAACGCATACAAATATGATATAAACCTCACTTCCTGTTGCCAGATGGTGGCGCTATAACATTGACTTCTTCTTGGGACATGGATGTGATTACACTCACACAATGAACATATTTGTAAAATATCAGCCAGATCAGACGATGTAAACCACAAAATTATGGCCACTTCCTTTTGGCGCGGCGTGACATAAAAATTGTACGCCTCGCCATAACCATACCATTTGAGATATCAAAAATATCCTGGCAATTTAGCATCATGACTATGTTGACACCATTCTTACCACATTTGGTGTGAATGCGATGAACCGCCTAGGAGGAGTACCTAAAAGTGTAGTACATGTGAAAACGCACAAAATTCAAAATGGCTGACTTCCTGTTTGCATATTTGCATCAATGCGAATGAGAAATGTGTTTCAATTGAGGAGCCACACATGCATACCAAATTAGGTTCATGTAGCTCAAAGTGCCTGCCCACAATAGACAACAATGCAATGGGGGGGGGGGGGGGGGGCAGCGCAATAGGGGGCGCTGTGGAGTCCCTCGGCCACACCCAGGTCTGATCATCTGATAGATCCTGACGGCCACCACTTCTGATGTGTCTGCAAAATTTCAAGACTTTTTAGCCATGGCAAGGCCCTCAAAAATGCCCATTTGACGGAAGAGAAAGAATAATAATAATAATAATAATAATAAATATAGCTGCAAGCAGCAATGAACGGGCCCAAGCACCATGGGCGCAACCGCCTTGGTGGCATAGTTGTGCCAATGACATGTTTCACAATATGTACACACTTTGGAAATAATCACCTTCCTTGGCAACGTATAGTGTGCACAGGAATTCCCCTTTGATCAATGAAGATGTTGGTGTTGCTATTGGAATGCATCAATAATATGAGACTCACTTCCTGTTGCCAGATGGTGGCGCTATAACATTGAGTCATTTTTGGAATATGGTTTTAATTACACTCCAACAATATACATATTTCTAAATTTTCGGCCACATCGGAAGATGTCGAGTAAAATTAAGGCTACTTCCTGTTGCCAGATGGTGGCGCTATAACATTGAGTCATTTTTGGGATATGGATGTGATTACACTCCCACAACGAACATATCTGTGTAATATCAACCAGATCAGACCATCTAGAATGAAATTACAACCACTTCCTGTTGCCGCGGCGAGACCTCAAATTGTACGCCTCGCCATAGCCGTACCGTTTGACATATCAGAAATATCCTTTCAATTTAGCATCAGGATTATCCTGAGACCATTCTCACCACATTTGGTGTGAATGTGATGAACCCCCTAGGAGGAGTATTTCAGAGTTTGGTACGTGTAAAAACACTTAAAAACACACAAAATCCAGAATAGCTCACTTCCTGTTTGGAAAAGTTAAGGGATGCAAATGAGAAATGTGTGTGTCTTGAGGAGACCCATATGCATACCATAGTCGGTGAATTTACGTGAAAGTATATGTCCACAATATTAGAAAAGAACCATAGGGGGCGCTGTGTAGCCACGCCCAGATGTATGTGGATATGGATGTGATTGCACTCCAACAGTGAATATATCAGTAAAATATCAGCCCAATCAGACAATGTAGAACGGAATTAAGCCCACTTCCTTTTTTCGCTCGTAACGTGTGTATTGTACGCCTCGCTATTGCCAAACCGTTTGAGATATCAAAAATCCGTTTGGCTTTTAGGGTCAGGACTATCCTAAGATCATGATGACTACATTTGGTGTGAATGTGATGAATACCCTAGCAGGAACGCATACAAATATGATATAAACCTCACTTCCTGTTGCCAGATGGTGGCGCTATAACATTGACTTCTTCTTGGGACATGGATGTGATTACACTCACACAATGAACATATTTGTAAAATATCAGCCAGATCAGACGATGGAAACCACAAAATTATGGCCACTTCCTTTTGGCGCGGCGTGACATAAAAATTGTACGCCTCGCCATAACCATACCATTTGAGATATCAAAAATATCCTGGCAATTTAGAATCATGACTATGTTGACACCATTCTTACCACATTTGGTGTGAATGCGATGAACCGCCTAGGAGGAGTACTTCAAAGTGTAGTACATGTGAAAACGCACAAAATTCAAAATGGCTGACTTCCTGTTTGCATATTTGCATCAATGCGAATGAGAAATGTGTTTCAATTGAGGAGCCACACATGCATACCAAATTAGGTTCATGTAGCTCAAAGTGCCTGCCCACAATAGACAACAATGCAATGGGGGGGGGGGGGGGGGGGCAGCGCAATAGGGGGCGCTGTGGAGTCCCTCGGCCACACCCAGGTCTGATCATCTGATAGATCCTGACGGCCACCACTTCTGATGTGTCTGCAAAATTTCAAGACTTTTTAGCCATGGCAAGGCCCTCAAAAATGCCCATTTGACGGAAGAGAAAGAATAATAATAATAATAATAATAATAAATATAGCTGCAAGCAGCAATGAACGGGCCCAAGCACCATGGGCGCAACCGCCTTGGTGGCATAGTTGTGCCAATGACATGTTTCACAATATGTACACACTTTGGAAATAATCACCTTCCTTGGCAACGTATAGTGTGCACAGGAATTCCCCTTTGATCAATGAAGATGTTGGTGTTGCTATTGGAATGCATCAATAATATGAGACTCACTTCCTGTTGCCAGATGGTGGCGCTATAACATTGAGTCATTTTTGGAATATGGTTTTAATTACACTCCAACAATATACATATTTCTAAATTTTCGGCCACATCGGAAGATGTCGAGTAAAATTAAGGCTACTTCCTGTTGCCAGATGGTGGCGCTATAACATTGAGTCATTTTTGGGATATGGATGTGATTACACTCCCACAACGAACATATCTGTGTAATATCAACCAGATCAGACCATCTAGAATGAAATTACAACCACTTCCTGTTGCCGCGGCGAGACCTCAAATTGTACGCCTCGCCATAGCCGTACCGTTTGACATATCAGAAATATCCTTTCAATTTAGCATCAGGATTATCCTGAGACCATTCTCACCACATTTGGTGTGAATGTGATGAACCCCCTAGGAGGAGTATTTCAGAGTTTGGTACGTGTAAAAACACTTAAAAACACACAAAATCCAGAATAGCTCACTTCCTGTTTGGAAAAGTTAAGGGATGCAAATGAGAAATGTGTGTGTCTTGAGGAGACCCATATGCATACCATATTCGGTGAATTTACGTGAAAGTATATGTCCACAATATTAGAAAAGAACCATAGGGGGCGCTGTGTAGCCACGCCCAGATGTATGTGGATATGGATGTGATTGCACCCCAACAGTGAATATATCTGTAAAATATCAACCCAATCAGACGACGTAGAACGGAATTAAGCCCACTTCCTTTTTTCGCTCGTAACGTGTGTATTGTACGCCTCGCTATTGCCAAACCGTTTGAGATATCAAAAATCCCTTTGGCATTTAGGGTCAGGACTATCCTAAGATCATGCTCACTACATTTGGTGTGAATGTGATGAATACCCTAGCAGGAACGCATACAAATATGATAAAAACCTCACTTCCTGTTGCCAGATGGTGGCGCTATAACATTGACTTCTTCTTGGGACATGGATGTGACTATACTCACACAATGAACATATTTATAAAATATCAGCCAGATCAGACGATGGAAACCACAAAATTATGGCCACTTCCTTTTGGCGCGGCGTGACATAAAAATTGTACGCCTCGCCATAACCATACCATTTGAGATATCAAAAATATCCTGGCAATTTAGAATCATGACTATGTTGACACCATTCTTACCACATTTGGTGTGAATGCGATGAACCGCCTAGGAGGAGTACTTCAAAGTGTAGTACATGTGAAAACGCACAAAATATAAAATGGCTGACTTCCTGTTCGCATATTTGCATCAGTGCGAATGAGAAATGTGTTTCAATTGAGGAGCCACACATGCCTACCAAATTAGGTTCATGTAGCTCAAAGTGCCTGCCCACAATAGACAACAATGCAATGGGGGGGGGGGGTCAGCGCAATAGGGGGCGCTGTGGAGTCACTCGGCCACACCCAGGTCTGAGCATCTGATCGATCCTGACGGCCACCACTTCTGATGTGTCTGCAAAATTTCAAGACTTTTTAGCCTTGGCAAGGCCCTCAAAAATGCCCATTTGACGGAAGAGAAAGAATAATAATAATAATAATAATAATAATAATAATAATAATAATAATAATCCTTCCAATAACAATCGGGTCCTTCGCACCCTACGGTGCTTGGGCCCTAATAATAATAATAAATATAGCTGCAAGCAGCAATGAACGGGCCCAAGCACCATGGGCGCAACCGCCTTGGTGGCATAGTTGTGCCAATGACATGTTTAACAATATGTACCCACTTTGGAAATAATCACCTTCCTTGGCAATGTATAGTGTGCACAGGAATTCCCCTTTTATCAATGAAGATGTTGGTGTTGCTATTGGAATGCATCAATGACATAAGACTCACTTCCTGTTGCCAGATGGTGGCGCTATAATATTGAGCCGTGTATTATTTGATTACACTCCAATAATAAATCTATTTCAAAATTTTCAGCCACATCGGAAGATGTTGAGTGAAATTAAGGTCAATTCAATGTTCTAGTTTCCAGATGGTGGCGCTATAACATTGAGTCATTTTTGGAATATGGATTTAATTACACTCCAACAATATACATATTTCTAAATTTTCGGCCACATCGGAAGATGTCGAGTGAAATTAAAGCCACTTCCTGTTGCCAGATGGTGGCGCTATAACATTGAGTCATTTTTGGGATATGGATTAGATTATACTCCCACAACGAACATATCTGTGTAATATCAACCAGATCAGACCATCTAGAATGAAATTACGAACACTTCCTGTTGCCGCGGCAAGACCTCAAATTGTACGCCTCGCCATAGCCGTACCGTTTGACATATCAGAAATATCCTTTCAATTTAGCATCAGGATTATCCTGAGACCATTCTCACCACATTTGGTGTGAATGTGATGAACTCCCTAGGAGGAGTATTTCAGAGTTTGGTACGTGTAAAAACACTTAAAAACACAAAAAATCCAGAATAGCTCACTTCCTGTTTAGAAACGTTAAGGGATGCAAATGAGAAATGTGTGTGTCTTGAGGAGACCCATATGCATACCATATTCGGTGAATTTACGTGAAAGTATATGTCCACAATATTAGAAAAGAACCATAGGGGGCGCTGCGTAGCCACGCCCAGATGTATGTGGATATGGATGTGATTGCACTCCAACAGTGAATATATCTGTAAAATATCAGCCTAATCAGACAATGTAGAACGGAATTAAGCCCACTTCCTGTTTTCGCTCGTAACGTGTGTATTGTACGCCTCGCCATTGCCAAACCATTGGAGATATCAAAAATCCGTTTGGCTTTTAGGGTCAGGACTATCCTAAGATCATGCTGACTTCATTTGGTGTGAATGTGATGAATACCCTAGCAGGAACACATACAAATATGATAAAAACCTCACTTCCTGTTGCCAGATGGTGGCGCTATAACATTGACTTCTTCTTGGGACATGGATGTGAGTATGCTCACACAATGAACATATTTGTAAAATATCAGCCAGATCAGACGATGTAAACCACAAAATTATGGCCACTTCCTTTTGGCGCGGCGTGACATAAAAATTGTACGCCTCGCCATGACCATACCGTTTGAGATATCAAAAATATCCTGGCAATTTAGAATCATGACTATGTTCAGACCATTCTTACCCCATTTGGTGTGAATGCGATGAACCGCCTAGGAGGAGTACTTAAAAGTGTAGTACAGGTGAAAACGCACAAAATTCAAAATGGCTGACTTCCTGTTCGCATATTTGCATCAATGCGAATTAGAAATGTGTTTGGTCCGAGGAGTGCTATATGCCTACTAAATTTGGTGAAGGTAGCTCAAAGTGCCTGCCCACAATAGACAACAATGCAGGGGGGGGGGGGGGTCAGCGCAATAGGGGGCGCTGTGGAATCCCTCGGCCAAACCCAGGTCTGAGCATCTGATACATCCTGACGGCCACCACTTCTGATGTGTCTGCAAAACATCAAGACTTTTTAGCCAGGGCAAGGCCCTCAAAAAAGCCCATTTGACGGAAGAGAAAGAATAATAATAATAAATATAGCTGCAAGCAGCAATGAACGGGCCCAAGCACCATTGGCGCAACCGCCTTGGTGGCATAGTTGTGCCAAAGACATGTTTAACAATATGTACCCACTTTCGAAATAATCACCTTCCTTGGCAACCTATAGTGTGCACAGGAATTCCTCTTTGATCAATGAAGATGTTGGTGTTGCTTTTGGAATGCATCAATGATTTAAGACTCACTTCCTGTTGCCAGATGGTGGCGCTATAATATTGAGCCGTGTATGGTTTTTGAATTTGATTACACTCCAATAATAAACCTATTTCAAAATTTTCAGCCACATCGGAAGATGTTTTGTGAAATTAAGGTTAATTCAATGTTCTAGTTTCCAGATGGTGGTGCTATAACATTGAGTCGTTTTTGGAATATGGATTTAATTACACTCCAACAATATACATATTTCTAAATTTTCGGCCACATCGGAAGATGTCGAGTAAAATTAAGGCCACTTCCTGTTGCCAGATGGTGGCACGATAACATTGAGTCACTTTTGGGATATGGATGTGATTAGACTCCCACAACGAACATATCTGTGTAATATCAACCAGATCAGACCATCTAGAATGAAATTACGACCACTTCCTGTTGCCGCAGCGAGACCTCAAATTGTACGCCTCGCCATAGCCGTACCGTTTGACATATCAGAAATATCCTTTCAATTTAGCATCAGGATTATCCTGAGACCATTCTCACCACATTTGGTGTGAATGTGATGAACCCCCTAGGAGGAGTATTTCAGAGTTTGGTACGTGTAAAAACACTTAAAAACACACAAAATCCAGAATAGCTCACTTCCTGTTTGGAAAAGTTAAGGGATGCAAATGAGAAATGTGTGTGTCTTGAGGAGACCCATATGCATACCATATTCGGTGAATTTACGTGAAAGTATATGTCCACAATATTAGAAAAGAACCATAGGGGGCGCTGCGTAGCCACGCCCAGATGTATGTGGATATGGATGTGATTGCACTCCAACAGTGAATATATCTGTAAAATATCAGCCCAATCAGACGATGTAGAACGGAATTAAGCCCACTTCCTGTTTTCGCTCGTAACGTGTGTATTGTACGCCTCGCTATTGCCAAACCGTTTGAGATATCGGAAATCCATTTGGCTTTTAGGGTCAGGACTATCCTAAGATCATGCTGACTACATTTGGTGTGAATGTGATGAATACCCTAGCAGGAACGCATACAAATATGATAAAAACCTCACTTCCTGTTGCCAGATGGTGGCGCTATAACATTGACTTCTTCTTGGGACATGGATGTGAGTATACTCACACAATGAACATATTTGTAAAATATCAGCCAGATCAGACGATGTAAACCACAAAATTATGGCCACTTCCTTTTGGCGCGGCGTGACATAAAAATTGTACGCCTCGCCATAACCATACCATTTGAGATATCAAAAATATCCTGGCAATTTAGCATCATGACTATCTTGACACCATTCTTACCACATTTGGTGTGAATGCGATGAACCGCCTAGGAGGAGTACTTAAAAGTGTAGTACATGTGAAAACGCACAAAATTCAAAATGGCTGACTTCCTGTTTGCATATTTGCATCAATGCGAATGAGAAATGTGTTTCAATTGAGGAGCCACACATGCCTACCAAATTAAGTTCATGTAGCTCAAAGTGTCTGCCCACAATAGACAACAATGCAATGGCGGGGGGGGTGGCAGCACAACAGGGGGCGCTGTGGGGTGCCTCGGCCACACCCAGGTCTGAGCATCTGATAGATTCTGACGGCCACCACTTCTGATGTGTGTGCAAAATTTCAAGACTTTTTAGCCATGGCAAGGCCCTCAAAAATGCCCATATGACGGAAGAGAAAGAATAATAATAATAAATATAGCTGCAAGCAGCAATGAACGGGCCCAAGCACCATGGGCGCAACCGCCTTGGTGGCATAGTTGTGCCAATGACATGTTTCACAGTATGTACACACTTTGGAAATAATCACCTTCCTGGACAACGTATAGTGTGCACAGGAATTCCCCTTTGATCAATGAAGATGTTTCTGCTGCTATTGGAATGCATCAATGATATAAGCCTCACTTCCTATTGCCAGATGGTGGCGCTATAATATTGAGCCGTGTATGGTTTATGGATTTGATTTCACTCCAATAATTAACATATTTGTACATTTTCAGCCAAATTGGAAGATGTCAAGTAAAATTTAAGCCACTTCCTGTTGCCAGATGGTGGCGGTATAATATTGAGCCGTGTATGGTTCATGGATTTGATTACACTCCAATAATTAACATATTTGTCCATTTTCAGCCAAATTGGAAGATGTCAAGTAAAATTAAAGCCACTTCCTGTTGCCAGATGGTGGCGCTATGCCATTGAGCCTTTCTTGGTATATGGATGAGATTACACTCCAAAAATGAACATGTGTGAAGTTTCTGCCACATCAGACAATGTAGAATGAAACAAAAATTACTTCTTGCTTGCACAGTGTAATAATATGCTCCAGTCCTGTATGGAGAGCAGAGATTAATTAATTTCAATAGATTTTACAGCGGGAGGCACAATTTACGCTTGAGAAGTCATTCGGTTATAAATATGCACTCAAAATAAAACCATTGGCGTAATGAAACTATTCAACTTTATTGTGGCCGCACCGGGGATGGAACCGCGGACCTTGCATGTCTTAATCCACTGTCTGAACCATTAAGCTATACTGCCCTCTTATACACGTACGTTATCTATTGGCCAAAAGTTGTATGTTTCCTTTCATCCTGGTTAAATAATTTCTCTCCGAAGTGTCGGATAATATTGCATTAAACGTCGAGTTACCCAGCATCATTCTTTTCCATTTCACCGGTAATTATGCTGCCTGAAACGCATTTGTTCAGCCAAATCTAAAGGAGATGCCAAGTCTCTGCCCTCAATCCGGTATTTTCATATTAAGTCAAAAATTCCTAGCGAAATTGTATGTTCTCTTAATTCGTGTTTAATGACAAGCAAAATAAACTAACATATCTGGCGATTTAACTGAAAGTTTTCTATTCATGTAAACAAACGTAGCTGACCTGTTTTTTTGACTCACACAGACAGTGGACAGGCTGGCTGCTGTTAGCCAATGCGCGTCATCTCGCAACGACCTGCATGCCATACCTTTGTTGAACATAACGGTCTCATGTTAACACAGAGTTCGACCAGAGCCATCTCAAACGTTAACGTTTCTTTTTGACTTTTGACTCTTTTAAATATATGCTACTCTCCTGCCAGTTAAAGACAGTCATTAAATGTCTTTAATATTTACTTCAGATATTCTATTCAAAAATGAAAATAGATGCAAAGAAACGTCGGGCTGGGTGTTGTCAATACATTTTGTCACGTAGGCTGCAGCTGTAAATCATACATCGTTATGCCTACTGGCTCGCTAGAAAAAAAACAAAAACCTATCGTTGAAAAATCACTTGAAGGAAGAAAAATATAAAAGTTCCACTTTCTGCCAATAAATGGAATCCCCGTATCAGAAATGGGGGGAAGTTACAGCGACGCAGTTAGTCTGTGAGTAGAATAGATTGTGTAGACAACTTCACTGTTTCCACAAAGGTGATGTGCTTTTTAACAGGACTTGGTCAGTGTAATGATATAAATGCAAGCATTCGATTATGGTCAACGGTACCGAAAATGCCCGTTGCACCAGCCATCATAACAAATGTCCCAATATAGGATCGATTTAAACCTCTATATATTTTTATTTCACGTTGACAGTGTAGACTATTATGTGTATTCCGACGCGAATTACATTTAATTGGGTTACGGCATTCACTTCAACCGAATGAAGTCAAATAGAAACGGCTCGAATTCCTTAATAAGGCTTCTTGATTTTCAAGCTAACTTTCCGAACAGCTGTTTTGTATTGAGTCCTTAAAATGCTACAACACGGTTTTTTTTAAACCAAATAACATTGAACGTCATTGCAAGATATATGCAATACCAACTTTTGCCAGTAGATGGCAGTCGCGTATTAGAAATGGGAGAGTCATTTGCGACTTGCGTTGAAGTTTTAAGACTGGATATAATGAGTCTCCAGCGAAAATAGTGAACTATTATTGCTTAATGGATGTGATGACACTCCAACAATGAACATATGTGAAAAGTTGTAGCCTCAAAATCAGGCAATGTAGAATTTAATACCTTTATGAAATTATTTAATACATAATTGTATTAAAACATGAACTGTTTGGGCAGCATTTCAAGTTAATTTTAAGGCTGACCATAGCCATACCATTCCAAGATATTAAAAATCAGTTCATAGTTGTGTGTCAGGGCTATAATATCATGCTGACCACATTTTGTGTGAATGTGATGAACCCCCTAAGAAGAGTATTTCAAAGTTTGGTACGTGAAAAAACACTTAAAAACACACAAAATCCAAAATAGCTCACTTCCTGTTGGGAAAAGTTAAGGGATGCAAATGAGAAATGTGTGTGTCTTGAGGAGACCCTTATGCCTACCAGACGTGGTGCATTTACGTGAAAGTATATGTCCACAATATTAGAAAAAAGCCATAGGGGGCGCTGTGTAGCCACGCCCAGATGAATGTGGACATGGATGTGATTGCACTCCAAAAGTGAATATATTTGTAAAATATCAGCCCGATCAGATGATGTAGAACGGAATTAAGCCCACTTCCTGTTTTTGTGCGTAACGTGTGTATTATACGCCTCGCCATTGCCAAACCGTTTGAGATATCAAAAATCCTTTCGTCATTTAGGGTCGGAACTATTCTAAGATCATGACGACAACATTTGGTGTGAATGTGATGAATACCTTAGCAGGAACGCATACAAACATGATAAAAACCTCACGTCCGTTGCCAGATGGTGGCGCTATAACATTGATTTCTTCTTGGTATTTGGATGTGATTACACTCTAACAGTGAACATATTTGTAAAATATCAGCCAGATCAGACAATGTAGACCATGAATTTATGGCAACTTCCTGTTGGCGCGGCGTGACATGAAAATTGTACGCCTCGCCATGACCATACCGTTTGAGATATCAAAAATATCCTGTGGAATTAGTATCATGACTATCCTGAGACCACTTTGACCACATTTCGTGTGAATGCAATGAACCCCCTTGGAGGAGTACTTAAAAGTGTAGTACGTGTAAAATGCACAAAATTCAAAATGGCTGACTTCCTGTTTACATATTTGATTTGATGCGAATGAGAAATGTGTTTGTTCAGAGGAGCCCCACATGCCTACCAAATTAGGTGAAGGTAGCTCAAAGTGCCTGTCCACAATAGAAGACAAAGCATTAGGGGGCGCTGTGGAGTCCCTTGGCCACGCCCAGGTCTGAGCATCTGATACATTCTGACAGCCAACACTTCTCATGTGTGTGCAAAATTCTGTGAGTTTCCATCCATGGTAAGCACCTCAAAAATGCAAAATACATTGAAAAAAAAGAATAATAATTATAGGGGGCGCTGTCTAGCCACGCCCCGATTGATATGTATATATCTGATATTGTACTGCTACAGTGAACATATTTGTAAAATATCAGCCAGATCAGACGATGTCGAAAAAAAAGTCATTTTTTTGCACGCAATATGTGTACTGTACGACTCGCCATTTCCATACCGTTTGAGAAATCAAAAATCCCTTCACAACTTAGCGTAAGGACTATCTTAAGATCATGCTGACCGCATTTGGTGTGAATGTGCTGAATGCCCTAGCAGGAATGCATACAAATATGTTAAAGACCTCACTTCCTGTTGCCAGATGGTGGCGCTATAACATTGACCTGTTCTTGGGATATGGATGTGATTATAGTCCAACAATAAACGTATTTCTAAAATATCAGCCAGATCAGACGATGTAGACCATGAAATTATGGCCACTTCCTGTTGGCGCGGCGTGACATAAAAATTGTACTCCTCCCCATGACCGTCCCGTTTGAGCTATCAAAAATATCCTGGCAATTTAGCATCATGACTATCCTGAGACCATTCTGACCACAGGTGGTGTGAATGCGATGAACCCCCTAGGAGGAGTACTTAAAAGTGTAGTACGTGTAAAACTCAGAAAATCCAAAATGGCTGACTTCCTGTTTGGATATTTGATTAGATCCGAATGAGAAATGTGTTTGGACCGAAGAGCGCTATATGGCCACCAAATTAGGTGAAGGTAGCTCAAAGTGCCTGCCCACAATAGAAGACAATGCGATAGGGGGCGCTGTGGAGTCCCTCGGCCACGCCCAGGTCTGAGCATCTGAGAGCTCCTGACAGCAACCACTTCTGATGTGTGAGCAAAATGTCAAGACTTTTTACGCATTGCAAGGCCCTCAAAAAAGCCCATTTGCCTGAAGAAAAAGAATAATAATAATAATAATCCTTCCAATAACAATAGGGTCCTTCGCACCCTACGGTGCTTGGGCCCTAATAATAATAATAATAATAATCCTTCCAATAACAATAGGGTCCTTCGCACCCTACGGTGCTTGGGCCCTAATAATAATAATAATAATAATAATAATAATAATCCTTCCAATAACAATAGGGTCCTTCGCACCCTACGGTGCTTGGGCCCTAATCATAATCCTTCCAATAACAATAGGGTCCTTCGCACCCTACGGTGCTTGGGCCCTAATAATAATAATAAATATAGCTGCAAGCAGCAATGAACGGGCCCAAGCACCATGGGCGCAACCGCCTTGGTGGCATAGCTGTGCCAATGACATGTTTCACAATATGTACACACTTTGGAAATAATCACCTTCCTGGACAACGTATAGTGTGCACAGGAATTCCCCTTTGATCAATGAAGATGTTGCTGCTGCTATTGGAATGCATCAATGATATAAGCCTCACTTCCTATTGCCAGATGGTGGCGCTATAATATTGAGCCATGGTATGGTTCATGGATTTGATTACACTCCAATAATTAACATATTTCTACATTTTCAGCCAAATTGGAAGATGTCGAGTAAAATCAAAGCCACTTCTTGTTGCCAGATGGTGGCGCTATGCCATTGAGCCTTTATTGGTATATGGATGAGATTACTCTCCAAAAATGAACACGTGTGAAGTTTCAGCCACATCAGACAATGTAGAATGAAACAAAAATAACTTCTTGCTTGCACATTGTGTTAACATGCTCCAGTCCTGTCTGGACAGCAGAGATGAATTAATTTCCATAGATTTTACAGCGGGAAGCACAATTTATGATTGAGAAGTCATTCGGTTATACATATGCACTCAAAATAAAACCAATGGGCTTCAAGAAACTATTCAACTTTATTGTGGCCGCACCGGGGATGGAACCGCGGACCTTGCATGTCTTAATCCACTGCCTGAACCATTAAGCTATAGTGCCCTCTTATACACGTACGCCGTCTATTGGCCAAAAGTTGTATGTTTCCTTTTATCTTGGTTAAATAATTTCTCTCCGAAGTGTCGAATAATATTGCATTAAACATCTAGTTAGCCAGCATCATTCTTTTCCATTTCACCGGTAATTATGCTGCCTGAAACGCATTTGTTCAGCCAAATCTAAAGGAGATGCCAAGTCTCCGCCCTCAATCCGGTATTTGCATATTAAGTCAAAAATTCCTAGCAAAATTGTATGTTCTCTTAATTCGTGTTTAATGACAAGCAAAATAAACTAACATAGCTGGCGATTTAACTGAAAGTTTTCTATTCTTGTAAACCAACGTAGCTGACCTGTTTTTTGACTCACACAGACAGTGGACAGGCTGGCTGCTGTTAGCCCATGCCTGTCATCTCGCAACGACCTGCATGCGATACCTTTATTGAACATAACGGTCTCATGTTAACACAGAGTTCGACCAGAGCCATCTCAAACGTTAAAGTTTCTTTTTGACTTTTGACTCTTTTAAATATATGCTACTCTCCTGCCAGTTAAAGACAGTCATTAAATGTCTTTAATATTTATTTCAGATATTCTATTCATATAATGAAAATAGATGCAAAGAAACGTCGGGCTGGGTGTTGTCAATACATTTTGTCACGTAGGCTGCAGCTGTAAATCATACATCGTTATGCCTACTGGCTCGCTAGAAAAAAAAAAAACCTATCGTTGAAAAATCACTTGAAGGAAGAAAAATATAAAAGTTCCACTTTCTGCCAATAAATGGAATCCCCGTATCAGAAATGGGGGGAAGTTACAGCGACGCAGTTAGTCTGTGAGTAGAATAGATTGTGTAGACAACTTCACTGTTTCCACAAATGAACCAAAAATGTGCTTTTTAACAGGACTTGGTCAGTGTAATGATATAAATGCTAGCATTCGATTATGGTCAACGGTACCGAAAATGCCCGTTGCACCAGCCATCATAACAAATGTCCCAATATAGGATCGATTTAAAACTCTATATATTTTTATTTCACGTTGACAGTGTAGGCTATTATGTGTATTCCGACGCGAATTACATTTAATTGGGTTACGGCATTCACTTCAATCGAATGAAGTCAAATAGAAACGGCTCGAATTCCTTAATAAGGCTTCTTGGTTTTCAAGCGAACTTTCCGAACAGCTGTTTTGTATTGAGTCCTTAAAATGCTACAACACGGTTTTTTATAAACCAAATAACATTGAACGTCATTGCAAGATATATACAATACCAACTTTTGCCAGTAGATGGCAGTCGCGTATTAGAAATGGGAGAGTCAGTTGCGACTTGCGTTGAAGTTTTAAGACTGGAGATAATGAGTCTCCAGCGAAAATAGTGAACTATTATTGCTTAATGGATGTGATGACACTCCAACAATGAACATATGTGAAAAGTTGTAGCCTCAAAATCAGGCAATGTAGAATTTAATACCTTTTTGAAATTATTTAATATATAATTTTCCTATTTGGACAGCATTACAAGTTAATTTTAAGGCTGACCATAGCCATACCATTCCAAGATATTAAAAATCAGTTCATAGTTGTGTGTCAGGGCTATAATATCATGCTGACCACATTTTGTGTGAATGTGATGAACCCCCTAGGAAGAGTATTTCAAAGTTTGGTACGTGAAAAAACACTTAAAAACACACAAAATCCAAAATAGCTCACTTCCTGTTGGGAAAAGTTAAGGGATGCAAATGAGAAATGTGTGTGTCTTGAGGAGACCCTTATGCCTACCAGACGTGGTGCATTTACGTGAAAGTATATGTCCACAATATTAGAAAAAAGCCATAGGGGGCGCTGTGTAGCCACGCCCAGATGAATGTGGATCTGGATGTGATTGCACTCCAAAAGTGAATATATCTGTAAAATATCAGCCCGATCAGATGATGTAGAACGGAATTAAGCCCACTTCCTGTTTTTGGGCGTAACGTGTGTATTATACGCCTCGCCATTGCCAAACCGTTTGAGATATCAAAAATCCTTTCGTCATTTAGGGTCAGGACTATTCTAAGATCATGATGACTACATTTGGTGTGAATGTGATGAATACCTTAGCAGGAACGCATACAAACATGATAAAAACCTCACGTCCGTTGCCAGATGGTGGCGCTATAACATTGATTTCTTCTTGGTATTTGGATGTGATTACACTCTAACAGTGAACATATTTGTAAAATATCAGCCAGATCAGACAATGTAGACCATGAATTTATGGCAACTTCCTGTTGGCGCGGCGTGACATGAAAATTTTACGCCTCGCCATGACCATACCGTTTGAGATATCAAAAATATCCTTTGGAATTAGTATCATGACTATCCTGAGACCAATTTGACCACATTTCGTGTGAATGCAATGAACCCTCTAGGAGGAGTACTTAAAAGTGTAGTACGTTTAAAATGCACAAAATTCAAAATGGCTGACTTCCTGTTTACATATTTGATTCGATGCGAATGAGAAATGTGTTTGTCCAGAGGAGTCCCACATGCATACCAAATTAGGTGAAGGTAGCTCAAAGTGCCTGTCCACAATAGAAGACAAAGCATTAGGGGGCGCTGTGGAGTCCCTTGGCCACGCCCAGGTCTGAGCATCTGATACATCCTGACAGCCAACACTTCTCATGTGTGTGCGAAATTCTGTGAGTTTCCATCCATGGCAAGCACCTCAAAAATGCAAAATACATTGAAAAAAAAGAGAATAATAATTATAGGGGGCGCTGTCTAGCCACGCCCCGATTGATATGTATATATCTGATATTGTACTGCTACAGTGAACATATTTATAAAATATCAGCCAGATCGGACGATGTCGAAAAAAAAGTCATTTTTTTGCACGCAATATGTGTACTGTACGACTCGCCATTTCCATACCGTTTGAGATATCAAAAATCCCTTCACAACTTAGCGTAAGGACTATCTTAAGATCATGCTGACCGCATTTGGTGTGAATGTGCTGAATGCCCTAGCAGGAATGCATACAAATATGTTAAAGACCTCACTTCCTGTTGCCAGATGGTGGCGCTATAACACTGACCTGTTCTTGGGATATGGATGTGATTACACTCCAACAATAAACAAATTTCTAAAATATCAGCCAGATCAGACAATGTAGACCATGAAATTATGGCCACTTCCTGTTGGCGTGGCGTGACATAAAAATTGTAATCCTCCCCGTGACTGTCCCGTTTGAGCTATCAAAAATATCCTGGCAATTTAGCATCATGACTATCCTGAGACCATTCTGACCACAGTTGGTGTGAATGCGATGAACCCCCTAGGAGGAGTACTTAAAAGTGTAGTACGTGTAAAACTCAGAAAATCCAAAATGGCTGACTTCCTGTTTGGATATTTGATTAGATCCGAATGAGAAATGTGTTTGGACCGAGGAGCGCTATTTGGCCACCAAATTAGGTGCAGGTAGCTCAAAGTGCCTGCCCACAATAGAAGACAATGCGATAGGGGGCGCTGTGGAGTCCCTCGGCCACGCCCAGGTCTGAGCATCTGAGAGCTCCTGACAGCAACCACTTCTGATGTGTGTGCAAAATGTCAAGACTTTTTACGCATGGCAAGGCCCTCAAAAAAGCCCATTTGCCTGAAGAAAAAGAATAATAATAATAAATATAGCTGCAAGCAGCAATGAACGGGCCCAAGCACCATGGGCGCATCCGCCATGGTGGCATAGTTGTGCCAATGACATGTTTCACAACATGTACACACTTTGGAAATAATCACCTTCCTGGACAACGTATAGTGTGCACAGGAATTCCCCTTTGATCAATGAAGATGTTGGTGCTGCTATTGGAATGCATCAATGATATAAGCCTCACTTCCTGTTGCCAGATGCTGGCGCTATAATATTGAACCATGTATGGTTTTTGAATGTGATTACACTCCAATAATAAACCTATTTCTAAATTCTAAGCCACATCAGAAGATGTTGAGTGAAATTAAGGCTGCTTCCTGTTGCCAGCAGGTGGCGATGTGACATTGAGCATTTATTGGAACATGGATGTGATTATAATCCAACATGGAACATATCTCTAAAGCAGGGGTCACCAACACGGTGCCCGCGGGCACCAGGTCGCCCCCAAGGACCACATGAGTCGCCCGCAGGCCTGTTCTAAAAATAGCACAACTCACTAGTGAGCTGCATCTAAAATTTAATTTTATTCTGTTGCTATTTTTTTTTAATCACACTTGCATTTATATAGATTTAAAAATGACAATATCTTAAAAATATGTTTACTATCCATGAAGTTGAAAAGTTTAGGTGAACTCTGACCTACTCTAGTTCAAAGGTCAGTATTGTGCACGTGACAAAACAAACTGGTAGCGCTTAGTATGACTCAGTACCCATGAAGTAGCTCTCAGTTTCAAAAAGGTTGGTGACCCCTGCTCTAAAGCGTCAGCAAAATCAGACGATGTGAAATGAAATGAAGCCACACTTCCTGTTCCCAGGAGGTGGTGCTATGCCATTGAGCCTTTATTGGGATATGGATGAGATTCCATTCCAAAAATGAACATGAGTGAAGTTTCAGCCACATGAGACAATGTAGAATGAAACAAAAATAACTTCTAGCTTGAACATTGTGATAACATGCTACAGTCCTGTATGGAGAGCAGAGATTAATTAATTTCCATAGTTTTTACACGGGGAGGCACAATTTATGCTTGAAAAGTCATTAGGCTATAGATATGCACTCAAAATAAAACCATTACCTTCAAGAAACTGTTCAATTTTATTGTGGCTGCACCGGGGATGGAACCGCTGAATTTGCGTGCCTTAATCCACCGCCCGAACCATTACGCTGCACTGCACGCTGATACACGGGTGCCATCTATTGGCCAAAAGTTGTATGTTTCCTTTTATCTTGGTTAAATAATTTCTCTCCGAAGTGTCGGATAATATTGCATGAAACGTCTAGTTAGCCAGCATCATTCTTTTCCATTTCACCGGTAATTATGCTGCCTGAAACGCATTTGTTCAGCCAAATCTAAAAGAGATGCCAACTCTCTGCCCTCAATACAGTATTTTCATATTAAGTTACCATTCCTAGCGAAATTGTATGTTCTCTTAATTCGTGTTTAATGACAAGCCTAATAAACAAACATAGCTGGCGATTTAACTGAAAGTTTTATATTCATGTAAACCAACGTAGTTGACCTGTTTTTTGACTCACACAAACAGTGGACAGGTTGGCTGCTGTTACCCTGTGCGTGTCATCTGGCAACGACCTGCATGCGATACCTTTGTTGAACATAACGGTCTCATGTTAACACAGCGTTCGAGCAGAGACACCTCAAACGCTGACGTTTCCTTTTGACTTCATGTGTTCATGTTTTAAATATATGATACTCTCGTGCCAGTTGAAGCCTGTCTTTAAGTCTTTAAATGTGTTTAATATTTATTTTAGTTATTCAATTCATATAATGAAAATAGATGCAAAGAAACGTCGGGCTGGGTGTTGTCATTACATTTTGTCACGGAGGCTGCAGCTGTAAATCAACAATCGTTATGCATACTGGCACGCTATAAAAATAAAAAAAACCTATCGTTGAAAAATCACTTGAAGGAAGAAAAAAATGAAAGTACCATTTTTTGCCAATGAATGGAATCCCCGTATCAGAAATGGGGGAAGTTACAGCGACGCAGTTAGTCTGTGATTAGAGTAGACCGTGTAGACAACTTCACTGTTTCCAGAAGGGAGCTTAAAATATGCTTTTTAACGGTACTTGGTCAGTGTAATGATATAAATGCTAGCATTCGATTATGGTCAACATTACCGAAAATGCCCGTTGCACCAGCCATCATAACAAAAGTCCCAATATAGGATCGATTTAAACCTCTATATATTTTTATTTCACGTTGACAGTGTAGGCTATTATGTGTATTCCGACGCGAATTACTAATTGGGTTACGGCATTCACTTCAATCGAATGAAGTCAAATAGAAACGGCTCGAATTCCTTAATAAGGCTTCTTGGTTTTCAAACTAACTTTCCGAACAGCCGTTTTGTATTGAGTCCTTAAAATGCTACAATACGATTTTTTAACACCATTTAACGTCAATGCAATATATGAATTATATGTGTTAATCTTTTACATACATGATACTTTCCTGCCAGTAAAAGCCTGTTTCTTATTTTAGTTATTCAATCGAGTTAAGTAAGGTAGATGTGAAAAAACGTTGCTGTGGGCTGGGTGTTGTCAGTACATTTAGTCACGTAGGCTGCCGCTGTTACTCATACATCGTTATGGTTACTGGCTCGCAAAAATTAATAAAACCTGTCGTTGAGAAATCACTTTATCCCAGAATACGAGAAACAATACTTTTTTTTTGCCAATAGATGGCAGTCGCGTATTAGAAATGGGAGAGTCAGTTGCGACTTGCGTTGAAGTTTTAAGACTGGATATAATGAGTCTCCAGCGAAAATCGTGAACTATTATTGCTGAATGGATGTGATGACACTCCAACAATGAACATATGTGAAAAGTTGTAGCCTCAAAATCAGGCAATGTAGAATTTAATACCTTTTTGAAATTATTGAATACATAATTTTCCTGTTTGGGCAGCATTACAAGTTAATTTTAAGGCTGACCATAGCCATACCATTCCAAGATATTAAAAATCAGTTCATAGTTGTGTGTCAGGGCTATAATATCATGCTGACCACATTTTGTGTGAATGTGATGAACCCCCTAGGAAGAGTATTTCAAACTTTGGTACGTGAAAAAACACTTAAAAACACACAAAATCCAAAATAGCTCACTTCCTGTTGGGAAAAGTTAAGGGATGCAAATGAGAAATGTGTGTGTCTTGAGGAGACCCTTATGCCTACCAGACGTGGTGCATTTACGTGAAAGTATATGTCCACAATATTAGAAAAAAGCCATAGGGGGCGCTGTGTAGCCACGCCCAGATGAATGTGGATATGGATGTGATTGCACTCCAAAAGTGAATATATTTGTAAAATATCAGCCCGATCAGATGATGTAGAACGGAATTAAGCCCACTTCCTGTTTTTGGGCGTAACGTGTGTGTATTATACGCCTCGCCATTGCCAAACCGTTTGAGATATCAAAAATCCTATCGTGATTTAGGGTCAGGACTATTCTAAGATCATGATGACTACATTTGGTGTGAATGTGATGAATACCCTAGCAGGAACGCATACAAACATGATAAAAACGTCACATCCGTTGCCAGATGGTGGCGCTATAACATTGATTTCTTCTTGGTATTTGGATGTGATTACACTCTAACAGTGAACATATTTGTAAAATATTAGCCAGATCAGACAATGTAGAGCATGAATTTATGGCTACTTCCTGTTGGCGCGGCGTGACATGAAAATTGTACGCCTCGCCATGACCATACCGTTTGAGATATCAAAAATATCCTTTGGAATTAGTATCATGACTATCCTGAGACCGCTTTGACCACATTTTGTGTGAATGCAATGAACCCCCTAGGAGGAGTACTTAAAAGTGTAGTACGTGTAAAATGCACAAAATTCAAAATGGCTGACTTCCTGTTCACATATATGATTCGATGCGAATGAGAAATGTGTTTGTCCAGAGGAGGCCCACATGCATACCAAATAAGGTGAAGGTAGCTGAAAGTGCCTGTCCACAATAGAAGACAAAACATTAGGGGGCGCTGTGGAGTCCCTAGGCCACGCCCAGGTCTGAGCATCTGAAACATCCTGACAGCCAACACTTCTCATGTGTGTGCAAAATTCCGTGAGTTTTCATCCATGGCAAGCACCTCAAAAATGCAAAATACATTGAAAAAAAAGAGAATAATAATTATAGGGGGCGCTGTCTAGCCACGCCCCGATTGATATGTATATATTTCATATTGTACTCCAACAGTGAACATATTTGTAAAATATCAGCCAGATCGGACGATATCGAAAAAAAAGTCATTTTTTTGCACGCAATATGTGTACTGTACGACTCGCCATTTCCATACCGTTTGAGATATCAAAAATCCCTTCACAGCTTATGGTCATGACTATCCTAAGATCATGCTGACCACATTTCGTGTGAATGTGATGAATGCCCTAGCAGGAAGGCATACAAATATGATGAAGACCTCACTTCCTGTTGCCAGATGGTGGCGCTATAACATTGACCTGTTCTTGGGATATGGATGTGATTATAGTCCAACAATAAACGTATTTCTAAAATATCAGCCAGATCAGACGATGTAGACCATGAAATTATGGCCACTTCCTGTTGGCGCGGCGTGACATAAAAATTGTACTCCTCCCCGTGACTGTCCCGTTTGAGCTATAAAAAATATCCTGGCAATTTAGTATCATGACTAGCCTGAGACCATTCTGACCACAGTTGGTGTGAATGCGATGAACCCCCTAGGAGGAGTACTTAAAAGTGTAGAACGTGTAAAACTCAGAAAATCCAAAATGGCTGACTTCCTGTTTGCATATTTGATTAGATCCGAATGAGAAATGTGTTTGGACCGAGGAGCGCTATATGGCCACCAAATTAGGTGCAGGTAGCTCAAAGTGCCTGCCCACAATAGAAGACAATGCGATAGGGGGCGCTGTGGAGTCCCTCGGCGACGCCCAGGTCTGAGCATCTGAGAGATCCTGACAGCCACCAATTCTGATGTGTGTGCAAAATTCTGTGAGTTTTCATTCATGGCAAGCACCTCAAAAATGCACAAAACATTGAAAAAAAAAGAATAATAATAATAAATATAGCTGCAAGCAGCAATGAACGGGCCCAAGCACCATGGGCGCAACCGCCTTGGTGGCATAGTTGTGCCAATGACATGTTTCACAATATGTACACACTTTGGAAATAATCACCTTCCTGGACAACGTATAGTGTGCACAGGAATTCCCCTTTGATCAATGAAGATGTTGCTGCTGCTATTGGAATGCATCAATGATATAAGCCTCACTTCCTATTGCCAGATGGTGGCGCTATAATATTGAGCCGTGTATGGTTCATGGATTTGATTACACTCCAATAATTAACATATTTGTACATTTTCAGCCAAATTGGAAGATGTCAAGTAAAATTAAAGCCACTTCCTGTTGCCAGATGGTGGCGCTATTCCATTGAGCCTTTCTTGGTATATGGATGAGATTACACTCCAAAAATGAACATGTGTGAAGTTTCAGCCACATCAGACAATGTAGAATGAAACAAAAATTACTTCTTTCTTGCACATTGTAATAATATGCTCCAGTCCTGTATGGAGAGCAGAGATGAATTAATTTCAATAGATTTTACAGCGGGAGGCACAATTTACGCTTGAGAAGTCATTCGGTTATAAATATGCACTCAAGATGAAACCATTGGCGTAAAGAAACTATTCAACTTTATTGTGGCCGCACCGGGGATGGAACTGCGGACCTTGCAAGTCTTAATCCACTGTCTGAACCATTGAACTATACTGCCCTCTTATACACGTACGCTATCTATTGGCCAAAAGTTGTATGTTTCCTTTTATCTTGGTTAAATAATTTCTCTCCTAAGTGTCGGATAATATTGCATTAAACGTCTAGTTAGCCAGCATCATTCTTTTCCATTTCACCGGTAATTATGCTGCCTGAAACGCATTTGTTCAGCCAAATCTAAAGGAGATGCCAAGTCTCTGCCCTCAATCCGGTATTTTCATATTAAGTCAAAAATTCCTAGCGAAATTGTATGTTCTCTTAATTCGTGTTTAATGACAAGCAAAATAAACTAAAATTATCTGGCGATTTAACTGAAAGTTTTCTATTCAGGTAAACAAACGTAGCTGACTTGTTTTTTTGACTCACACAGACAGTGGACAGGCTGGCTGCTGTTAGCCAATGCGCGTCATCTCGCAACGACCTGCATGCCATACCTTTGTTGAACATAACGGTCTCATGTTAACACAGAGTTCGACCAGAGCCATCTCAAACGTTAACGTTTCTTTTTGACTTTTGACTCTTTTAAATATATGCTACTCTCCTGCCAGTTAAAGACAGTCATTAAATGTATTTAATATTTATTTCAGATACTCTATTAAAAAATGAAAATAGATGCAAAGAAACGTCGGGCTGGGTGTTGTCAATACATTTTGTCACGTAGGCTGCAGCTGTAAATCATACATCGTTATGCCTACTGGCTCGCTAGAAAAAAAACAAAAACCTATCGTTGAAAAATCAGTTGAAGGAAGAAAAATATAAAAGTTCCACTTTCTGCCAATAAATGGAATCCCCGTATCAGAAATGGGGGGAAGTTACAGCGACGCAGTTAGTCTCTGAGTAGAATAGATTGTGTAGACAACTTCACTGTTTCCACAAAGGTGATGTGCTTTTTAACAGGCCTTGGTCAGTGTAATGATATAAATGCTAGCATTCGATTATGGTCAACGGTACCGAAAATGCCCGTTGCACCAGCCATCATAACAAATGTCCCAATATAGGATCGATTTAAACTTCTATATATTTTTATTTCACGTTGACAGTGTAGGCTATTATGTGTATTCCGACGCGAATTACATTTAATTGGGTTACGGCATTCACTTCAACCGAATGAAGTCAAATAGAAACGGCTCGAATTCCTTAATAAGGCTTCTTGGTTTTTTTAAACCAAATAACATTGAACGTGCAATTTATACTCTCCAATCAGCCTAACGTGCATGTCTTTGGACTGTGGGAGGAAACCGGAGTACCCGGAGGAAACCCACGCAGACACGGGGAGAACATGCAAACTCCACTGAATATTCAGACGAACACAAAGAGAAGTGTCAATACAGCATATGTATTTACCAATATGATTGTAAGAAATACACTTGCTCCTGGAGTTGGTCTGTTTAGCCAAGTTATTTCTGCTTTTTCCTCGAACGTAGATACAGTATGCTAATATCGATTGTACGAGGACACCCAGTTTTAGAATCCTGGCTACGCCACTACACATCACGTATGTATCATTTTGAGATGCAATGGTTAGAGTACGGGAATTTACTAAAGCGCATATTGCTGATTATTGAAACGAACTGGAGAAGTTGAAGTACACACAGAATAAATGCACTTAATCATGACGTCCACTCATCTGCGCCATTTTCCGTAATGAACATTACATTACATTCACATGCAGTTGAAATTGTACTTCCCTCTAGGGTCTTTCAGCGAACTTATCCCTGGTTATGGGTATGCCTTGTTGTACGTCGCTCTGGATAAGAGCGTCTGCCAAATGCCAATAATGTAATGTAATGTAATGAACGTCATTGGAAGATATATGCAATACCAACTTTTGCCAGTAGATGGCAGTCGCGTATTAGAAATGGGAGAGTCATTTGCGACTTGCGTTGAAGTTTTAAGACTGGATATAATGAGTCTCCAGCGAAAATAGTGAACTATTATTGCTTAATGGATGTGATGACACTCCAACAATGAACATATGTGAAAAGTTGTAGCCTCAAAATCAGGCAATGTAGAATTTAATACCTTTATGAAATTATTTAATACATAATTGTATTAAAACATGAACTGTTTGGACAGCATTTCAAGTTAATTTTAAGGCTGACCATAGCCAAACCATTCCAAGATATTAAAAATCAGTTCATAGTTGTGTGTCAGGGCTATAATATCATGCTGACCACATTTTGTGTGAATGTGATGAACCCCCTAAGAAGAGTATTTCAAAGTTTGGTACGTGAAAAAACACTTAAAAACACACAAAATCCAAAATAGCTCACTTCCTGTTGGGAAAAGTTAAGGGATGCAAATGAGAAATGTGTGTGTCTTGAGGAGACCCTTATGCGTACCAGACGTGGTGCATTTACGTGAAAGTATATGTCCACAATATTAGAAAAAAGCCATAGGGGGCGCTGTGTAGCCACGCCCAGATGAATGTGGATATGGATGTGATTGCACTCCAAAAGTGAATATATTTGTAAAATATCAGCCCGATCAGATGATGTAGAACGGAATTAAGCCCACTTCCTGTTTTTGGGCGTAACGTGTGTATTATACGCCTCGCCATTGCCAAACCGTTTGAGATATCAAAAATCCTTTCGTCATTTAGGGTCGGAACTATTCTAAGATCATGACGACTTCAAGACTTTTTACGCATGGCAAGGCCCTCAAAAAAGCCCATTTGCCTGAAGAAAAAGAATAATAATAATAAATATAGCTGCAAGCAGCAATGAACGGGCCCAAGCACCATGGGCGCCACCGCCTTGGTGGCATAGTTGTGCCAATGACATGTTTCACAATATGCACACACTTTGGAAATAATCAGCTTCCTGGACAACGTATAGTGTGCACAGGAATTGCCCTTTGCTCAATGAAGATGTTGCTGCTGCTATTGGAATGCATCAATGATATAAGCCTCACTTCCAATTGCCAGTTGGTGGCGCTATAATATTGAGCCGTGTATGGTTCATGGATTTGATTACACTCCAATAATTAACATATTTGTACATTTTCAGCCAAATTGGAAGATGTCGAGGAAATTTAAAGTCACTTCCTGTTGCCAGATGGTGGCGCTATAACATTGAGCCATTTTTGGTATATGGATTTAATTACACTCCAATAATTAACATATTTGTACATTTTCAGCCAAATTGGAAGATGTCAAGTAAAATTAAAGCCACTTCCTGTTGCCAGATGGTGGCGCTATGCCATTGAGCCTTTCTTGGTATATGGATGAGATTACACTCCAAAAATGAACATGTGTGAAGTTTCTGCCACATCAGACAATGTAGAATGAAACAAAAATAACTTCTTGCTTGCACATTGTGATAACATGCTCCAGTCCTGTATGGAGAGCAGAGATTAATTAATTTCCATAGATTTTACAGCGGGAGGCACAATTTATGCTTGAGAAGTCATTCGGTTATAAATATGCGCTCAAAATAAAACCATTGGCTTAAAGAAACTATTCAACTTTATTGTGGCCGCACCGGGGATGGAACCGCGGACCGTGCATGTCTTACTCCACTGCGTGAACCATTAAGCTATACTGCCCTCTTATACACGTACGCCGTCTATTGGCCAAAAGTTGTATGTTTCCTTTTATCTTGGTTAAATAATTTCTCTATGAAGTGTCTGATAATATTGCATTAAACGTCGCGTTAGCCTGCATCATTCTTTTCCATTTCACCGGTAATTATGCTGCCTGAAACGCATTTGTTCAGCCAAATCTAAAGGAGATGCCAAGTCTCTGCCCTCAATCCGGTATTTTCATATTAAGTCAAAAATTCCTAGCGAAATTGTATGTTCTCTTAATTCGTGTTTAATGACAAGCAAAATAAACTAACATAGCTGGCGATTTAACTGAAAGTTTTCTATTCCTGTAAACCAACGTAGCTGACCTGTTTTTTGACTCACACAGACAGTGGACAGGCTGGCTGCTGTTAGCCCATGCCTCTCATCTCGCAACGACCTGCATGAGATACCTTTGTTGAACATAACGGTCTCATGTTAACACAGAGTTCGACCAGAGCCACCTCAAACGCTCACGTTTCTTTTTGACTTCATGTCTTACTCTTTTAAATATATGATACTCACCTGCCAGTTAAAGACAGTCATTAAATGTCTTTAATATTTATTTCAGATATTCTATTCATATAATGAAAATAGATGCAAAGAAACGTCGGGCTGGGTGTTGTCAATACATTTTGTCACGTAGGCTGCAGCTGTAAATCATACATCGTTATGCCTACTGGCTCGCTAGAAAAAAAACAAAAACCTATCGTGGAAAAATCAGTTGAAGGAAGAAAAATATAAAAGTTCCACTTTCTGCCAATAAATGGAATCCCCGTATCAGAAATGGGGGGAAGTTACAGCGACGCAGTTAGTCTGTGAGTAGAATAGATTGTGTAGACAACTTCACTGTTTCCACAAAGGAACCAAAAATGTGCTTTTTAACAGGACTTGGTCAGTGTAATGATATAAATGCTAGCATTCGATTATGGTCAACGGTACCGAAAATGCCCGTTGCACCAGCCATCATAACAAATGTCCCAATATAGGATCAATTTAAACCTCTATATATTTTTATTTCACGTTGACAGTGTAGGCTATTATGTGTATTCCGACGCGAATTACATTTAATTGGGTTACGGCATTCACTTCAATCGAATGAAGTGAAATAGAAACGGCTCGAATTCCTTAATAAGGCTTCTTGGTTTTCAAGCTAACTTTCCGAACAGCTGTTTTGTATTGAGTCCTTAAAATGCTACAACACGGTTTTTTATAAACCAAATAACATTGAACGTCATTGCAAGATATGCATTATATGTGTTAATCTTTGAAATATATGATACTTTCCTGCCAGTAAAAGCCTGTCTTTTATTTTAGTTATTCAATCCATATAATTAAGGTGGATGAGAAAAAACGTTGCTGTGGGCTGGGTGTTGTCAGTACATTTTGTCACGTAGGCTGCCGCTGTTACTCATACATCGTTATGGTTACTGGCTCGCAAAAAGAAACAAAACTTGTATTTGAGAAATCACTTGAGAAACAATACCAAGTTTTGCCAGTAGATGGCAGTCGCGTATTAGAAATGGGAGAGTCATTTGCGACTTGCCTTGAAGTTTTAAGACTGGATATAATGAGTCTCCAGCGAAAATAGTGAACTATTATTGCTTAATGGATGTGATGACACTCCAACAATGAACATATATGAAAAGTTGTAGCCTCAAAATCAGGCAATGTAGAATTGAATACCTTTTTGAAATGATTTAATACATAATTGTATTAAAACATGAACTGTTTGGGCAGCATTACAAGTTAATTTTAAGGCTGACCATAGCCATACCATTCCAAGATATTAAAAATCAGTTCATAGTTGTGTGTCAGGGCTATAATATCATGCTGACCACATTTTGTGTGAATGTGATGAACCCCCTAGGAAGAGTATTTCAAAGTTTGGTACGTGAAAAAACACTTAAAAACACACAAAATCCAAAATAGCTCACTTCCTGTTGGGAAAAGTTAAGGGATGCAAATGAGAAATGTGTGTGTCTTGAAGAGACCCTTATGCCAACCAGACGTGGTGCATTTACGTGAAAGTATATGTCCACAATATTAGAAAAAAGCCATAGGGGGCGCTGTGTAGCCACGCCCAGATGAATGTGGATATGGATGTGATTGCACTCCAAAAGTGAATATATTTGTAAAATATCAGCCCGATCAGATGATGTAGAACGGAATTAAGCCCACTTCCTGTTTTTGGGCGTAACATGTGTATTATACGCCTCGCCATTGCCAAACCGTTTGAGATATCAAAAATCCTTTCGTCATTTAGGGTCAGGACTATTCTAAGATCATGATGACTACATTTGGTGTGAATGTGATGAATACCCTAGCAGGAACGCATACAAACATGATAAAAACCTCACTTCCGTTGCCAGATGGTGGCGCTATAACATTGATTTCTTCTTGGTATATGGATGTGATTACACTCTAACAGTGAACATATTTGTAAAATATCAGCCAGATCAGACAATGTAGACCATGAATTTATGGCTACTTCCTGTTGGCGCGGCGTGACATGAAAATTTTACGCCTCGCCATGACCATACCGTTTGAGATATCAAAAATATCCTTTGGAATTAGTATCATGACTATTCTGAGACCACTTTGACCACATTTCCTGTGAATGCAATGAACCCCCTAGGAGGAGTACTTAAAAGTGTAGTACGTGTAAAATGCACAAAATTCAAAATGGCTGACTTCCTTTTCACATATTTGAGTCGATGCGAATGAGAAATGTGTTTGTCCAGAGGAGGCCCACATGCATACCAAATTAGGTGAAGGTAGCTCAAAGTGCCTGTCCACAATAGAAGACAAAGCATTAGGGGGCGCTGTGGAGTCCCTCGGCCACGCCCAGGTCTGAGCATCTGATACATCCTGACAGCCAACACTTCTCATGTGTGTGCAAAATTCCGTGAGTTTTCATCCATGGCAAGCACCTCAAAAATGCAAAATACATTGAAAAAAAAGAGAATAATAATTATAGGGGGCGCTGTCTAGCCACGCCCCGATTGATATGTATATATTTCATATTGTACTCCAACAGTGAACATATTTGTAAAATATCAGCCAGATCGGACGATGTCAAAAAAAAAGTCATTTTTTTGCACGCAATATGTGTACTGTACGACTCGCCATTTCCATACCGTTTGAGATATCAAAAATCCCTTCACAGCTTATGGTCATGACTATCCTAAGATCATGCGGACCACATTTCGTGTGAATGTGATGAATGCCCTAGCAGGAAGGCATACAAATATGATAAAGACCTCACTTCCTGTTGCCAGATGGTGGCGCTATAACATTGACCCGTTCTTGGGATATGGATGTGATTATACTCCAACAATAAACGTATTTCTAAAATATCAGCCAGATCAGACAATGTAGACCATGAAATTACGGCCACTTCCTGTTGGCGCGGCGTGACATAAAAATTCTACGCCTCCCCAGGACCGTCCCGTTTGAGCTATCAAAAATATCCTGGCAATTTAGCATCATGAATAGCCTGAGACCATTCTGACCACAGGTGGTGTGAATGTGATGAACCCCCTAGGAGGAGTACTTAAAAGTGCAGTACATGTAAAACGCACAAAATCCAAAATTGCTGACTTCCTGTTTATATATTTGATTAGATGCAAATTATAAATGCTTTTGTTCCGAGGAGTGCTATATGCGTACTAAATTTTGTGAAGGTAGCTCAAAGTGCCTGCCCACAATAGATGACAATGCGATAGGGGGCGCTGTGGAGTCTCTCGGCCACGCCCAGCTTTGAGCATCTAATCAATCCTGAAGGTCCTCATTTCTGATGTGTGTGCAAAATTCCCAGACTTTTTATGCATGGCAAGCACCTCAAAAAGGCCCATTTGCATATAGAAAAAAGAATAATAATAATAATAATAATAATAATAATAATCTTTACAATAACAATAGGGTCCTTCGCACCCTACGGTGCTTGGGCCCTAATAATAATAATAATAATAATAATAATAATAATAATCCTTCCAATAACAATAGGGTCCTTCGCACCCTACGGTGCTTGGGCCCTAATAATAATCCTTCCAATAACAATAGGGTCCTTCGCACCCTACGGTGCTTGGGCCCTAAATATAGCTGCAAGCAGCAATGAACGGGCCCAAGCACCTGGGGCGCAACCGCCTTGGTGGCAGAGTTGTGCCAATGACATGTTTCACAATATGTACACACTTTGGAAATAATCACCTTCCTGGGCAACTTATACTGTGGACAGGAATTCCCCTTTGATCAATGAAGATATTGCTGCTGCTATTGGAATGCATCAATGATATAAGCCTCACTTCCTATTGCCAGATGGTGGCACTATAATATTGAGCCGTGTATGGTTTTTGAATTTGATTACACTCCAATAATAAACCTATTTCTTAATTTTCAGCCACATCGGAAGATGTTCAGCGAAATCAAGGTCAATTCCTGTTTCCAGATGGTGGCGCTATAACAATGAGCCATTTTTGAATATGGATTTAATTACACTCCAATAATAAAAATATTTGTACATTTTCAGCCACATCGGAAGATGTCGAGTGAAATTAAGGCCACTTCCTGTTGCCAGATGGTGGCGCTATGCCATTGAGCCTTTATTGGTATATGAATGAGATTACACTCAAATGACACTTACACTTAAATGAACATGTGTGAAGTTTCAGCCACATCAGACAATGTTGAATGAAACAAAAATAACTTCTTGCTTGCACATTGTAATAATATGCTCCAGTCCTGTACGGAGAGCAGAGATGAATTAATTTCAATAGATTTTACAGCGGGAGGCACAATTTACGCTTGAGAAGTCATTCGGTTATAAATATGCACTCAAAATAAAACCATTGGCGTAAAGAAACTATTCAACTTTATTGTGGCCGCACCGGGGATGGAACCGCGGACCTTGCATGTCTTAATCCACTGTCTGAACCATTAAGCTATACTGCCCTCTTATACACGTACGCCATCTATTGGCCAAAAGTTGTATGTTTCCTTTTATCCTGGTTAAATAATTTCTCTCCGAAGTGTCAGATAATATTGCATTAAACGTCGAGTTAGCCAGCATCATTCTTTTCCATTTCACCGGTAATTATGCTGCCTGAAACGCATTTGTTCAGCCAAATCTAAAGGAGATGCCAAGTCTCTGCCCTCAATCCGGTATTTTCATATTAAGTCAAAAATTCCTAGCGAAATTGTATGTTCTCTTAATTCGTGTTTAATGACAAGCAAAATAAACTAACATATCTGGCGATTTAACTGAAAGTTTTCTATTCATGTAAACAAACGTAGCTGACCTGTTTTTTGACTCACACAGACAGTGGACAGGCTGGCTGCTGTTAGCCAATGCGCGTCATCTCGCAACGACCTGCATGCCATACCTTTGTTGAACATAACAGTCTCATGTTAACACAGAGTTCGACCAGAGCCATCTCAAACGTTAACGTTTCTTTTTGAGTTTTGACTCTTTTAAATATATGCTAATCTCCTGCCAGTTAAAGACAGTCATTAAATGTCTTTAATAGCTACTCTCCTGCCAGTTAAAGACAGTCATTAAATGTCTTTAATATTTATTTCAGATATTCTATTCATATAATGAAAATAGATGCAAAGAAACGTCGGGCTGGGTGTTGTCAATACATTTTGTCACGTAGGCTGCAGCTGTAAATCATACATCGTTATGCCTACTGGCTCGCTAGAAAAAAAACAAAAACCTATCGTTGAAAAATCAGTTGAAGGAAGAAAAATATAAAAGTTCCACTTTCTGCCAATAAATGGAATCCCCGTATCAGAAATGGGGGGAAGTTACAACGACGCAGTTAGTCTGTGAGTAGAATAGATTGTGTAGACAACTTCACTGTTTCCACAAAGGAACCAAAAATGTGCTTTTTAACAGGACTTGGTCAGTGTAATGATATAAATGCTAGCATTCGATTATGGTCGACGGTACCGAAAATGCCCATTGCACCAGCCATCATAACAAATGTCCCAATATAGGATCGATTTAAACCTCTATATATTTTTATTTCACGTTGACAGTGTAGGCTATTATGTGTATTCCGACGCGAATTACATTTAATTGGGTTACGGCATTCACTTCAATCGAATGAAGTCAAATAGAAACGGCTCGAATTCCTGAATAGGGCTTCTTGGTTTTCAAGCTAACTTTCCGAACAGCTGTTTTGTATTGAGAACTTAAAATGCTACAATACATTTTTTTTAAAACCTAATAACATTCAACGTCAATGCAAGATATGCATTATATGTGTTAATCTTTTAAATATATGATACTTTCCTGCCAGTTAAAGCCTGTCTTTAAGTCTTTAAATGTCTTTAATATTTATTTTAGTTATTCAATTCATATAATGAAAATAGATGCAAAGAAACGTCGGGCTGGGTGTTGTCAATACATTTTGTCACGTAGGGTGCAGCTGTAAATCATACATCGGTCTGCCTATTGGTTCGCTAGAAAAAAACAAAAACCTATCGTTGAAAAATCACTTGAAGGAAGAAAAAAATCAAAGTACCACTTTTTGCAGATAAATGGAATCCCCGTATCAGAAATGGGGGGGAGTTACAGCGACGCAGTTAGTCTGTGAGTAGAATAGATTGTGTAGACAAATTCACTGTTTCCACAAATGAACCAAAAATGTGCTTTTTAACAGGAATTGGTCAGTGTAATGATATAAATGCTAGCATTCGATTATGGTCAACGGTACCGAAAATGCCCGTTGCCCCAGCCATCATAACAGATGTCCTAATATAGGATCGATTTAAACATCTATATATTTTTATTTCACGTTGACAGTGTAGGCTATTATGTGTATTCCGACGCGAATTACATTTAATTGGGTTACGGCATTCACTTCAATCGAATGAAGTCAAATAGAAACGGCTCGAATTCCTTTATAAGGGTTCTTGGTTTTCAAGCCAACTTTCCGAACAGCTGTTTTGTGTTGAGTCCTTAAAATGCTACACTACGTTTTTTTTTAAACCAAATAACATTGAACGTCAATGCAAGATATGCATTATATGTGTTAATCTTTTAAATATATAATTCTTTCCTGCCAGTAAAAGCCTGTCTTTTATTTTAGTTATTCAATCCATATAATTAAGGTAGATGAGAAAAAACGTTGCTGTGGGCTGGGTGATGTCAGTACATTTTGTCACGTAGGCTGCCGCTGTTACTCATACATCGTTATGGTTACTGGCTCGCAAAAAGAAACAATCACTTTATCCAAGAAAAAGAGAAACAATACCAACCTTTGGCAGTAGATGGCAGTCGCGTATTAGAAATGGGAGAGTCAGTTGCGACTTGCGTTGAAGTTTTAAGACTGGATATAATGGGTCTCCAGCGAAAATAGTGAACTATTATTACTTAATGCATGTGATGACACTCCAACAATGAACATATGTGAAAAGTTGTAGCCTCAAAATCAGGCAATGTAGAATTCAATACCTTTTTGAAATGATTTAATACATAATTTTCCTGTTTGGGCAGCATTACAAGTTAATTTTAAGGCTGACCATAGCCATACCATTCCAAGATATTAAAAATCAGTTCATAGTTGTGTGTCAGGGCTATAATATCATGCTGACCACATTTTGTGTGAATGTGATGAACCCCGTAGGAAGAGTATTTCAAACTTTGGTGTGTGAAAAAACACTTAAAAACACACAAAATCCAAAATAGCTCACTTCCTGTTGGGAAAAGTTAAGGGATGCAAATGAGAAATGTGTCTGTCTTGAGGAGACCCTTATGCCAACCAGACGTGGTGCATTTACGTGAAAGTATATGTCCACAATATTAGAAAAAAGCCATAGGGGGCGCTGTGTAGCCACGCCCAGATGAATGTGGATATGGATGTGATTGCACTCCAAAAGTGAATATATTTGTAAAATATCAGCCCGATCAGATGATGTAGAACGGAATTAAGCCCACTTCCTGTTTTTGGGTGTAACGTGTGTATTATACGCCTCGCCATTGCCAAACCGTTTGAGATATCAAAAATCCTTTCGTCATTTAGGGTCAGGACTATTCTCAGATCGTGATGACTACATTTGGTGTGAATGTGATGAATACTCTAGCAGGAACGCATACAAACATGATAAAAACCTCACTTCCGTTGCCAGATGGTGGCGCTATAACATTGATTTGTTCTTGGTATATGGATGTGATTACACTCTAACAGTGAACATATTTGTAAAATATCAGCCAGATCAGACAATGTAGACCATGAATTTATGGCTACTTCCTGTTGGCGCGGCGTGACATGAAAATTGTACGCCTCGCCATGACCATACCGTTTGAGATATCAAAAATATCCTTCGGAATTAGTATCATGACTATCCTGAGACCAATTTGACCACATTTCGTGTGAATGCAATGAACCCCCTAGGAGGAGTACTTAAAAGTGTAGTACGTGTAAAATGCACAAAATTCAAAATGGCTGACTTCCTGTTCACATATTTGATTCGATGCAAATGAGAAATGTGTTTGTCCAGAGGAGGCCCACATGCATACCAAATTAGGTGAAGGTAGCTCAAAGTGCCTGTCCACAATAGAAGACAAAGCATTAGGGGGCGCTGTGGAGTCCCTCGGCCACGCCCAGGTCTGAGCATCTGAAACATCCTGACAGCCAACAGTTCTCATGTGTGTGCAAAATTCTGTGAGTTTTCATCCATGGCAAGCACCTCAAAAATGCAAAATACATTGAAAAAAAAGAGAATAATAATTATAGGGGGCGCTGTCTAGCCACGCCCCGATTGATATGTATATATCTGATATTGTATTGCTACAGTGAACATATTTGTAAAATATCAGCCAGATCGGACGATGTCGAAAAAAAAGTCATTTTTTTGCACGCAATATGTGTACTGTACGACTCGCCATTTCCATACCGTTTGAGATATCAAAAATCCCTTCACAACTTAGCGTAAGGACTATCGTAAGATCATGCTGACCACATTTGGTGTGAATGTGCTGAATGCCCTAGCAGGAATGCATACAAATATGTTAAAGACCTCACTTCCTATTGCCAGATGGTGGCGCTATAACATTGACCCGTTCTTGGGATATGGATGTGATTACACTCCAACAATAAACGTATTTCTAAAATATCAGCCAGATCAGACAATGTAGACCATGAAATTATGGCCACTTCCTGTTGGCGCGGCGTGACATAAAAATTGTACTCCTCCCCATGACCGGCCCGTTTGAGCTATCAAAAATATCCTGGCAATTTAGCATCAAGACTACCCTGAGACTATTCTGACCACAGGTGGTGTGAATGTGATGAACCCCCTAGGAGGAGTACTTAAAAGTGCAGTACGTGTAAAACGCACAAAATTCAAAATAGCTGACTTCCTGCTTGTATATTTGATTAGATCCAAATGAGAAATGTGTTTGGACCGAGGAGCGCTATACGGCCACCAAATTAGGTGCAGGTAGCTCAAAGTGCCTGCCCACAATAGAAGACAATGCGATAGGGGGCGCTGTGGAGTCCCTCGGCCACGCCCAGGTCTGAGCATCTGAGAGCTCCTGACAGCAACCACTTCTGATGTGTGTGCAAAATGTCAAGACTTTTTACGCATGGCAAGGCCCTCAAAAAAGCCCATTTGCCTGAAGAAAAAGAATAATAATAATAAATATAGCTGCAAGCAGCAATGAACGGGCCCAAGCACCATGGGCGCAACCGCCTTGGTGGCATAGTTGTGCCAATGACATGTTTCACAATATGTACACACTTTGGAAATAATCACCTTCCTTGGCAACGTATAGTGTGCACAGGAATTCCCCTTTGATCAATGAAGATGTTGGTGTTGCTATTGGAATGCATCAATGATATAAGACTCACTTCCTGTTGCCAGATGGTGGCGCTATAGTATTGAGCCGTGTATGGTTTTTGAATTTGATTACACTCCAATAATAAACCTATTTCAAAATTTTCAGCCACATTGGAAGATGTTGAGTGAAATGAAGGTCAATTCAATGTTCTAGTTTCCAGATGGTGGCGCTATAACATTGAGTCATTTTTAGAATATGGATTTAATTACACTCCAACAATATACATATTTCTAAATTTTCGGCCACATCGGAAGATGTCGAGTAAAATTAAGGCCACTTCCTGTTGCCAGATGGTGGCGCTATAACATTGAGTCATTTTTGGGATATGGATGTGATTACACTCCCACAACGAACATATCTGTGTAATATCAACCAGATCAGACCATCTAGAATGAAATTACGACCACTTCCTGTTGCCGCGGCGAGACCTCAAATTGTACGCCTTGCCATAGCCGTACCATTTGACATATCAGAAATATCCTTTCAATTTAGCATCAGGATTATCCTGAGACCATTCTCACCACATTTGGTGTGAATGTGATGAACCCCCTAGGAGGAGTATTTCAGAGTTTGGTACGTGTAAAAACACTTAAAAACACACAAAATCCAGAATAGCTCACTTCCTGTTTGGAAAAGTTAAGGGATGCAAATGAGAAATGTGTGTGTCTTGAGGAGACCCATATGCATACCATATTCGGTGAATTTACGTGAAAGTATATGTCCACAATATTAGAAAAGAACCATAGGGGGCGCTGCGTAGCCACACCCAGATTTATGTGGATATGGATGTGATTGCACTCCAACAGTGAATATATCTGTAAAATATCAGCCCAATCAGACGATGTAGAACGGAATTAAGCCCACTTCCTTTTTTCGCTCGTAACGTGTGTATTGTACGCCTCGCCATTGCCAAACTGTTTGAGATATCAAAAATCCGTTTTGCTTTTAGGGTCAGGACTATTCTAAGATCATGCTGACTACATTTGGTGTGAATGTGATGAATACCCTAGCAGGAACACATACAAATATGATAAAAACCTCACTTCCTGTTGCCAGATGATGGCGCTATAACATTGACTTCTTCTTGGGACATGGATGTGAGTATACACACACAATGAACATATTTGTAAAATATCAGCCAGATCAGACGATGTAAACCACAAAATTATGGCCACTTCCTTTTGGCGCGGCGTGACATAAAAATTGTACGCCTCGCCATGACCATACCGTTCCAGATATCAAAAATATCCTGGCAATTTAGAATCATGACTATCTTGAGACCATTCTTACCCCATTTGGTGTGAATGCGATGAACCGCCTAGGAGGAGTACTTAAAAGTGTAGTACATGTGAAAACGCACAAAATTCGAAATGGCTGACTTCCTGTTCGCATATTTGCATGAATGCGAATGAGAAATGTGTTTCAATTGAGGAGCCACACATGCATACCAAATTAGGTTCATGTAGCTCAAAGTGCCTGCCCACAATAGACAACAATGCAGGGGGGGGGGGGGGGCAGTGCAATAGGGGGCGCTGTGGAGTCCCTCGGCCACACCCAGGTCTGAGCATCTGATAGATCCTGACGGCCACCACTTCTGATGTGTCTGCAAAATTTCAAGACTTTTTAGCCATGGCAAGGCCCTCAAAAATGCCCATTTGACGGAAGAGAAAGAATAATAATAATAATAATAATAATAATAATAATAATAATAATAATCTTTACAATAACAATAGGGTCCTTCGCACCCTACGGTGCTTGGGCCCTAATAATAATAATCCTTCCAATAACAATAGGGTCCTTCGCACCCTACGGTGCTTGGGCCCTAATAATAATAATAATCCTTCCAATAACAATAGGGTCCTTCGCACCCTACGGTGCTTGGGCCCTAAATATAGCTGCAAGCAGCAATGAACGGGCCCAAGCCCCATGGGGGCAACCGCCTTGGTGGCATAGTTCTGCCAATGACATGTTTCACAACATGTACACACTTTGGAAATAATCACCTTCCTGGACAACGTATAGTGTGCACAGGATTTTCCCTTTGATCAATGAAGATGTTGGCGCTGCTATTGGAATGCATCAATGATATAAGCCTCACTTCCTGTTGCCAGATGGTGGCGCTATATTATTGATCCGTGTATGTTTTTTGAATTTGATTACACTCCAGAAATAAACATATTTGTACATTTTCAGCCACATCGGAAGATGTTCAGCGAAATTAAGGTCAATTCCTGTTTCCAGATGATGCTGCTATAACATTGAGTCGTTTTTGGAATATGGATTTGATTACACTCCAACACTGAGCATCTGTGTAAAGTTGCAGTCACATCAGACATTGGAGAATTTAAGTATGACCACTTCCTGTTTGTCTGGCATGATGTGTTTTTTATGTGCCTGACCATAGCTATATCATCCCAGTAAATCAAAAATCTGTTTTGTCAGGACCATCCTAGCATCATGCTGACCACATTTACCGTGAATGTCATGAACCCATTGAAAAATAATGCTTAAGAATGCAATATAAGGCTCACTTCCTGTTGCCAGCGGGTGGCGCTTTGCCATTTAGCCTTTATTAGAAAATGGATGAGATTACACTCCAAAAATGAACGTGTGAAGTTTCAGCCACATCAGACAATGTAGAATGAAATAAAAATAACGTCTTGCTTGCACATTGTGATAACATGCTACAGTCCTGTATGGAGAGCAGAGATTAATTAATTTCCATAGTTTTTACACGGGGAGGCACAATTTATGCTTGAAAAGTCATTAGGCCATAAACATGCACTCAAAATGAAAACAATTGGCTTCAAGAAACTATTCAAATTCATTGTGGCTGCAGCGGGGATGGAACGGCTGAATTTGCGTGCCTTAATCCACCGCCCTAACCATTACGCTACACTGCCCGCTTATACACGGGTGCCATCTATTGGCCAAATGTCTCCTTTTATCTTGGTTTAATAATTTCTCTACGAAGTGTCGGATAATATTGCACGAAACGTCTAGTTAACCTGCATCATTCTTTTGCATTTCACTGGTAATTATGCTGCCTGAAACGCATTTGTTCAGCCAAATCTAAAAGAGATGCCAACTCTCTGCCCTCAATACAGTATTTTCATATTAATTTACCATTCCTAGCGAAATTGTATGTTCTCTTAATTCGTGTTTAATGACAAGCCTAATAAACTAACATAGCTGGCGATTTAACTGAAAGTTTTCTATTCATGTAAACCAACGTAGCTGACCTGTTTTTTGACTCACACAGACAGTGGACTGGCTGGCTGCTGTTAGCCCGTGCGTGTCATCTCGCAACGACCTGCATGTGATACCTTTGTTGAACAAAACGGTCTCATGTTAACACAGCGTTCGAGCAGAGCCACCTCAGACGCTAAAGTTTCTTTTTGACTTCATGTGTTAATCTTTTAAAAATATGATACTCTCCTGCCAGTTAAAGCCTGTCTTTAAGTCTTTAAATGTCTTTAATATTTATTTTAGTTATTCAATTCATGTAATGAAAATAGATGCAAAGAAACGTCGGGCTGGGTGTTGTCAATACATTTTGTCACGTAGGCTGCAGCTGTAAATCATACATCGTTATGCCTACTGGCTCGCTAGAAAAAAACAAAAACCTATCGTTGAAAAATCACTTGAAGGAAGAAAAAAATGAAAGTACCACTTTCTGCCAATAAATTGAATCGCCGTATCAGAAATGGGGGGAAGTTACAGCGACGCAGTTAGTCTGTGAGTAGAACAGATTGTGTAGACAACTTCACTGTTTCCACAAAGGAACCAAAAATGTGCTTTTTAACAGAACTTGGTCAGTGTAATGATATAAATGCTAGCATTCGATTATGGTCAACGGTACCGAAAATGCCCGTTGCACCAGCCATCATAACAAATGTCCCAATACAGGATCGATTTAAACCTCTATATATTTTTATTTCACGTTGACAGTGTAGGCTATTATGTGTATTCCGACGCGAATTACATTTAATTGGCTTACGGCATTCACTTCAATCGAATGAAGTCAAATAGAAACGGCTCGAATTCCTTAATAAGGCTTCTTGGTTTTCAAGCCAACTTTCCGAACAGCTGTTTTGTATTGAGTCCTTAAAATGCTACAATACGGTTTTTTTAAAATCCAAATAACATTGAACGTCAAAGCAATATATGCATTATATGTGTTAATCTTTTAAATATATGATACTTTCCTGCCAGTAAAAGCCTGTTTTTTATTTTAGTTATTCAATCGATTTAATTAAGATAGATGAGAAAAAACGTTGCTGTGGGCTGGGTGTTTTCAGTACATTTTGTCATGTAGGCTGCCGCTGTTACTCATACATCGTTATGGTTACTGGCTCGCAAAAAGAAACAAAACTTGTCGTTGAGAAATCACTTTATCCAAGAAAAAGAGAAACCATACCGAAAATTAGAAAGAATACTAACCTTTGCCACTAGATGGCAGTCGCGTATTAGAAATGGGAGAGTCAGTTGCGACTTGAGTTGAAGTTTTAAGACTGGAGATAATGAGTCTCCAGCGAAAATAGTAAACTATTATTGCTTAATGGATGTGATGACACTCCAACAATGAACATATGTGAAAAGATGTAGCCTCAAAATCAGGCAATGTAGAATTTAATACCTTTTTGAAATTATTTAATATATAATTTTCCTATTTGGGCAGCATTACAAGTTAATTTTAAGGCTGACCATAGCCATACCATTCCAAGATATTAAAAATCAGTTCATAGTTGTGTGTCAGGGCTATAATATCATGCTGACCACATTTTGTGTGAATGTGATGAACCCCCTAGGAAGAGTATTTCCAAGTTTGGTACGTGAAAAAACACTTAAAAACACACAAAATCCAAAATAGCTCACTTCCTGTTGGGAAAAGTTAAGGGATGCAAATGAGAAATGTGTGTGTCTTGAGGAGACCCTTATGCCTACCAGACGTGGTGCATTTACGTGAAAGTATATGTCCACAATATTAGAAAAAAGCCATAGGGGGCGCTGTGTAGCCACGCCCAGATGAATGTGGATATGGATGTGATTGCACTCCAAAAGTGAATATATTTGTAAAATATCAGCCCGATCAGATGATGTAGAACGGAATTAAGCCCACTTCCTGTTTTTGGGCGTAACGTGTGTATTATACGCCTCGCCATTGCCAAACCGTTTGAGATATCAAAAATCCTTTCGTCATTTAGGGTCAGGACTATTCTAAGATCATGATGACTACATTTGGTGTGAATGTGATGAATACCTTAGCAGGAACGCATACAAACATGATAAAAACCTCACTTCCGTTGCCAGATGGTGGCGCTATAACATTGATTTCTTCTTGGTATTTGGATGTGATTAGACTCTAACATTGAACATATTTGTAAAATATCAGCCAGATCAGACAATGTAGACCATGAATTTATGGCTACTTCCTGTTGGCGTGGCGTGACATGAAAATTGTACGCCTCGCCATGACCATACCGTTTGAGATATCAAAAATATCCTTCGGAATTAGTATCATGACTATCCTGAGACCACTTTGACCACATTTAGTGTGAATGCAATGAACCCCCTAGGAGGAGTACTTAAAAGTGTAGTACGTGTAAAACGCACAAAATTCAAAATGGCTGACTTCCTGTTCACATATTTGATTCGATGCGAATGAGAAATGTGTTTGGGCAGAGGAGCCCCACAACCGTACAAAATTAGGTGAAGGTAGCTCAAAGTGCCTGTCCACAATAGAAGACAAAGCAATAGGGGGCGCTGTGGAGTCCCTTGGCCACGCCCAGGTCTGAGCATCTGACAGTTCTTGAGAGACACCACTTCTCAAGTGTGTGCAAAATTCCGTGAGTTTTCATCCATGGCAAGCACCTCAAAAATGCACAAAACATAGAAAAAAAAGATTATAATAATTATAGGGGGCGCTGTCTAGCCACGCCCTGATTGATATGTATATATTTGATATTGTATTCAAACAGTGAACATATTTCTAAAATATCAGCCAGATCGGACGATATCGAAAAAAAAGTCATTTTTTTGCACGCACTATGTCTACTCTACGACTCGCCATTTCCATACCGTTTGAGATATCAAAAATCCCTTCGCAATTTAGTGTAAGGACTATCTTAAGATAATGCTGACCACATGTGGTGTGAATGTGATGAATGGCCTAGCAGGAAGGCATACAAATATGATGAAGACCACACTTCCTGTTGCCAGATGGTGGCGCTATAACATTGACCCGTTCTTGGGATATGCTTGTGTTTATACTCCAACAATAAACGTATTTCTAAAATATCAGCCAGATCAGACGATGACGACCATGAAATTACGGCCACTTCCTGTTGGCGTGGCGTGACATAAAAATTGTAATCCTCCCCGTGACTGTCCCGTTTGAGCTATCAAAAATATCCTGCCAATTTAGTATCATGACTATCCTGAGACCATTCTGACCACAGTTGGTGTGAATGCGATCAACCCCCTAGGAGGAGTACTTAAAAGTGTAGAACGTGTAAAACGCACAAAATCCAAAATGGCTGACTTCCTGTTTGCATATTTGATTAGATGCAAATTTGAAATGTGTTTGGCCTGAGGAGTGCTATATGCATACTAAATATGGTGCAGGTAGCTCAAAGTGCCTGCCCACAATAGAAAACAATGCGATAGGGGGCGCTGTGGAGTCCCTCAGCGACGCCCAGGTCTGAGCATCTGAGAGATCCTGACAGCCACCACTTCTGATGTGTGTGCAAAATTCTGTGAGTTTTCATTCATGGCAAGCACCTCAAAAATGCACAAAACATTGAAAAAAAAAGAATAATAATAATAATAATAATAATAATCCTTCCAATAACAATAGGGTCCTTCGCACCCTACGGTGCTTGGGCCCTAAATATAGCTGCAAGCAGCAATGAACGGGCCCAAGCACCATGGGCGCAACCGCCTTGGTGGCATAGTTGTGCCAATGACATGTTTCACAATATGTACACACTTTGGAAATAATCACCTTCCTGGACAACGTATAGTGTGCACAGGAATTCCCCTTTGATCAATGAAGATGTTTCTGCTGCTATTGGAATGCATCAATGATATAAGCCTCACTTCCTATTGCCAGATGGTGGCGCTATAATATTGAGCCGTGTATGGTTTATGGATTTGATTTCACTCCAATAATTAACATATTTGTACATTTTCAGCCAAATTGGAAGATGTCACGTAAAATTTAAGCCACTTCCTGTTGCCAGATGGTGGCGGTATAATATTGAGCCGTGTATGGTTCATGGATTTGATTACACTCCAATAATTAACATATTTGTACATTTTCAGCCAAATTGGAAGATGTCAAGTAAAATTAAAGCCACTTCCTGTTGCCAGATGGTGGCGCTATGCCATTGAGCCTTTCTTGGTATATGGATGAGATTACACTCCAAAAATGAACATGTGTGAAGTTTCTGCCACATCAGACAATGTAGAATGAAACAAAAATTACTTCTTGCTTGCACAGTGTAATAATATGCTCCAGTCCTGTATGGAGAGCAGAGATTAATTCATTTCAATAGATTTTACAGCGGGAGGCACAATTTACGCTTGAGAAGTCATTCGGTTATAAATATGCACTCAAAATAGAACCATTGGCGTAAAGAAACTATTCATCTTTATTGTGGCCGCACCGGGGATGGAACCGCGGACCTTGCATGTCTTAATCCACTGTCTGAACCATTAAGCTATACTGCCCTCTTATACACGTACGTTATCTATTGGCCAAAAGTTGTATGTTTCCTTTAATCCTGGTTAAATAATTTCTCTCCGAAGTGTCGGATAATATTGCATTAAACGTCGAGTTACCCAGCATCATTCTTTTCCATTTCACCGGTAATTATGCTGCCTGAAACGCATTTGTTCAGCCAAATCTAAAGGAGATGCCAAGTCTCTGCCCTCAATCCGGTATTTTCATATTAAGTCAAAAATTCCTAGCGAAATTGTATGTTCTCTTAATTCGTGTTTAATGACAAGCAAAATAAACTAACATATCTGGCGATTTAACTGAAAGTTTTCTATTCATGTAAACAAACATAGCTGACCTGTTTTTTTGACTCACACAGACAGTGGACAGGCTGGCTGCTGTTAGCCAATGCGCGTCATCTCGCAACGACCTGCATGCCATACCTTTGTTGAACATAACGGTCTCATGTTAACACAGAGTTCGACCACAGCCATCTCAAACGTTAACGTTTCTTTTTGACTTTTGACTCTTTTAAATATATGCTACTCTCCTGCCAGTTAAAGACAGTCATTAAATGTCTTTAATATTTATTTCAGATATTCTATTCAAAAATGAAAATAGATGCAAAGAAACGTCGGGCTGGGTGTTGTCAATACATTTTGTCACGTAGGCTGCAGCTGTAAATCATACATCGTTATGCCTACTGGCTCGCTAGAAAAAAAACAAAAACCTATCGTTGAAAAATCACTTGAAGGTAGAAAAATATAAAAGTTCCACTTTCTGCCAATAAATGGAATCCCCGTATCAGAAATGGGGGGAAGTTACAGCGACGCAGTTAGTCTGTGAGTAGAATAGATTGTGTAGACAACTTCACTGTTTCCACAAAGGTGATGTGCTTTTTAACAGGACTTGGTCAGTGTAATGATATAAATGCTAGCATTCGATTCTGGTCAACGGTACCGAAAATGCCCGTTGCACCAGCCATCATAAAAAATGTCCCAATATAGGATCGATTTAAACCTCTATATATTTTTATTTCACGTTGACAGTGTAGGCTATTATGTGTATTCCGACGCGAATTACATTTAATTGGGTTACGGCATTCACTTCAACCGAATGAAGTCAAATAGAAACGGCTCGAATTCCTTAATAAGGCTTCTTGATTTTCAAGCTAACTTTCCGAACAGCTGTTTTGTATTGAGTCCTTAAAATGCTACAACACGGTTTTTTTTAAACCAAATAACATTGAACGTCATTGCAAGATATATGCAATACCAACTTTTGCCAGTAGATGGCAGTCGCGTATTAGAAATGGGAGAGTCATTTGCGACTTGCGTTGAAGTTTTAAGACTGGATATAATGAGTCTCCAGCGAAAATAGTGAACTATTATTGCTTAATGGATGTGATGACACTCCAACAATGAACATATGTGAAAAGTTGTAGCCTCAAAATCAGGCAATGTAGAATTTAATACCTTTATGAAATTATTTAATACATAATTGTATTAAAACATGAACTGTTTGGGCAGCATTTCAAGTTAATTTTAAGGCTGACCATAGCCATACCATTCCAAGATATTAAAAATCAGTTCATAGTTGTGTGTCAGGGCTATAATATCATGCTGACCACATTTTGTGTGAATGTGATGAACCCCCTAGGAAGAGTATTTCAAAGTTTGGTACGTGAAAAAACACTTAAAAACACACAAAATCCAAAATAGCTCACTTCCTGTTGGGAAAACTTAAGGGATGCAAATGAGAAATGTGTGTGTCTTGAGGAGACCCTTATGCCTACCAGACGTGGTGCATTTACGTGAAAGTATATGTCCACAATATTAGAAAAAAGCCATAGGGGGCGCTGTGTAGCCACGCCCAGATGAATGTGGATATGGATGTGATTGCACTCCAAAAGTGAATATATTTGTAAAATATCAGCCCGATCAGATGATGTAGAACGGAATTAAGCCCACTTCCTGTTTTTGGGCGTAACGTGTGTATTATACGCCTCGCCATTGCCAAACCGTTTGAGATATCAAAAATCCTTTCGTCATTTAGCGTCGGAACTATTCTAAGATCATGATGACTACATTTGGTGTGAATGTGATGAATACCTTAGCAGGAACGCATACAAACATGATAAAAACCTCACGTCCGTTGCCAGATGGTGGCGCTATAACATTGATTTCTTCTTGGTATTTGGATGTGATTACACTCTAACAGTGAACATATTTGTAAAATATCAGCCAGATCAGACAATGTAGACCATGAATTTATGGCAACTTCCTGTTGGCACGGCGTGACATGAAAATTGTACGCCTCGCCATGACCATACTGTTTGAGATATCAAAAATATCCTTTGGAATTAGTATCATGACTATCCTGAGACCACTTTGACCACATTTCGTGTGAATGCAATGAACCCCCTAGGAGGAGTACTTAAAAGTGTAGTACGTTTAAAATGCACAAAATTCAAAATGGCTGACTTCCTGTTTACATATTTGATTCGATGCGAATGAGAAATGTGTTTGTCCAGAGGAGCCCCACATGGGTACCAAATTAGGTGAAGGTAGCTCAAAGTGCCTGTCCACAATAGAAGACAAAGCATTAGGGGGCGCTGTGGAGTCCCTCGGCCACGCCCAGGTCTGAGCATCTGATACATCCTGACAGCCAACAGTTCTCATGTGTGTGCAAAATTCTGTGAGTTTCCATCCATGGCAAGCACCTGAAAAATGCAAAATACATTGAAAAAAAAGAGAATAATAATTATAGGGGGCGCTGTCTAGCCACGCCCCGATTGATATGTATATATCTGATATTGTAGTGCTACAGTGAACATATTTGTAAAATATCAGCCAGATCGGACGATGTCGAAAAAAAAGTCATTTTTTTGCACGCAGTATGTGTACTGTACGACTCGCCATTTCCATACCGTTTCAGATATCAAAAATCCCTTCACAAATTAGCTTAAGGACTATCTTAAGATCATGCTGACCGCATTTGGTGTGAATGTGCTGAATGCCCTAGCAGGAATGCATACAAATATGTTAAGGACCTCACTTCCTGTTGCCAGATGGTGGCGCTATAACATTGACCTGTTCTTGGGATATGGATGTGATTGTAGTCCAACAATAAACAAAGTTCTAAAATATCAGCCAGATCAGACAATGTAGACCATGAAATTATGGCCACTTCCTGTTGGCGCGGCGTGACATAAAAATTGTACTCCTCCCCATGACCGTCCCGTTTGAGCTATCAAAAATATCCTGGCAATTTAGCATCATGACTATCCTGAGACCATTCTGACCACAGGTGGTGTGAATGCGATGAACCCCCTAGGAGGAGTACTTAAAAGTGTAGTACGTGTAAAACTCAGAAAATCCAAAATGGTTGACTTCCTGTTTGGATATTTGATTAGATCCGAATGAGAAATGTGTTTGGACCGAGGAGCGCTATATGGCCACCAAATTAGGTGCAGGTAGCTCAAAGTGCCTGCCCACAATAGAAGACAATGCGATAGGGGGCGCTGTGGAGTCCCTCGGCCACGCCCAGGTCTGAGCATCTGAGAGCTCCTGACAGCAACCACTTCTGATGTGTGTGCAAAATGTCAAGACTTTTTACGCATGGCAAGGCCCTCAAAAAAGCCCATTTGCCTGAAGAAAAAGAATAATAATAATAATAATAATAATAATAATAATAATAATAATAATAATCCTTCCAATAACAATAGGGTCCTTCGCACCCTACGGTGCTTGGGCCCTAATAATAATAATAATAATAATAATAATAATAATAATAATAATCTTTACAATAACAATAGGGTCCTTCGCACCCTACGGTGCTTGGGCCCTAATAATAATAATAATAATAATAATCCTTCCAATAACAATAGGGTCCTTCGCACCCTACGGTGCTTGGGCCCTAATAATAATGAATATAGCTGCAAGCAGCAATAAGCGGGCCCAAGCACCATGGGCGCAACCGCCTTGGTGGCATAGTTGTGCCAATGACATGTTTCACAATATGTACACACTTTGGAAATAATCACCTTCCTTTGCAACGTATAGTGTGCACAGGAATTCCCCTTTGATCAATGAAGATGTTGGTGTTGCTACTGGAATGCATCAATGATATAACACTCACTTCCTGTTGCCAGATGGTGGCGCTATAGTATTGAGCCGTGTATGGTTTTTGAATTTGATTACACTCCAACAATATACATATTTCTAAATTTTCGGCCACATCGGAAGATGTCGAGTAAAATGAAGGCCACTTCCTGTTGCCAGATGGTGGCGCTATAACATTGAGTCATTTTTGGGATATGGATGTGATTACACTCCCACAACGAACATATCTGTGTAATATCTACCAGATCAGACCATCTAGAATGAAATTACGACCACTTCCTGTTGCCGCGGCGAGACCTCAAATTGTACGCCTCGCCATAGCCGTACCGTTTGACATATCAGAAATATCCTTTCAATTTAGCATCAGGATTATCCTGAGACCATTCTCACCACATTTGGTGTGAATGTGATGAACCCCCTAGGAGGAGTATTTCAGAGTTTGGTACGTGTAAAAACACTTAAAAACACACAAAATCCAGAATAGCTCACTTCCTGTTTGGAAAAGTTAAGGGATGCAAATGAGAAATGTGTGTGTCTTGAGGAGACCCATATGCATACCATATTCGGTGAATTTACGTGAAAGTATATGTCCACAATATTAGAAAAGAACCATAGGGGGCGCTGCGTAGCCACGCCCAGATGTATGTGGATATGGATGTGATTGCACTCCAACAGTGAATGTATCTGTAAAATATCAGCCCAATCAGACGATGTAGAACGGAATTAAGCCCACTTCCTGTTTTCGCTCATAACGTGTGTATTGTACGCCTCGCCATTGCCAAACCGTTTGAGATATCAAAAATCCGTTTGGCTTTTAGTTTTAGGACTATCCTAAGATCATGCTCACTACATTTGGTGTGAATGTGATGAATACCCTAGCAGGAACACATACAAATATGATAAAAACCTCACTTCCTGTTGCCAGATGGTGGCGCTATAACATTGACTTCTTCTTGGGACATGGATGTGAGTATAGTCACACAATGAACATATTTATAAAATATCAGCCAGATTAGACCATGTAAACCACAAAATTATGGCCACTTCCTTTTTGCGCGGCGTGACATAAAAATTGTACGCCTCGCCATGACCATACCGTTTGAGATATCAAAAATATCCTGGCAATTTAGAATCATGACTATCTTGAGACCATTTTTACCACATTTGGTGTGAATGCGATAAACCGCCTAGGAGGAGTACTTAAAAGTGTAGTACATGTGAAAACGCAAAAAATTCAAAATGACTTCCTGTTCGCATATTTGCATCAATGCGAATGAGAAATGTGTTTCAATTGAGGAGCCACACATGCACACCAAATTAGGTTCATGTAGCTCAAAGTGCCTGCCCACAATAGACAACAATGCAGGGTGGGGGGGGGGCAGCGCAATAGGGGGCGCTGTGGAGTCCCTCGGCCACACCCAGGTTTGAGTATCTGATAGATCCTGACGGCCACCACTTCTGATGTGTCTGCAAAATTTCAAGACTTTTTAGCCATGGCAAGGCCCTCAAAAATGCCCATTTGACGGAAGAGAAAGAATAATAATAATAAATATAGCTGCAAGCAGCAATGAACGGGCCCAAGCACCATGGGCGCAACCGCCTTGGTGGCATAGTTGTGCCAATGACATGTTTAACAATATGTACGCACTTTGGAAATAATCAACTTCCTTGGCAACGTATAGTGTGCACAGGAATTCCCCTTTGATCAATGAAGATGTTGGTGTTGCTATTGGAATGCATCAATGATATAACACTCACTTCCTGTTTCCAGATGGTGGCGCTATAATATTGAGCCATGTATGGTTTTTGAATTTGATTACACTCCAATAATAAACCTATTTCAAAATTTTCAGCCACATCGGAAGATGTTGAGTGATATTAAGTTCATTCAATGTTCTAGTTTCCAGATGGTGGCGCTATAACATTGAGTCGTTTTTGGAATATGGATTTAATTACACTCCAACAATATACATATTTCTAAATTTTCGGCCACATCGGAAGATGTCGAGTAAAATTAAGGCCACTTCCTGTTGCCAGATGGTGGCACGATAACATTGAGTCATTTTTGGGATATGGATGTGATTACACTCCCACAACGAACATATCTGTGTAATATCAACCAGATCAGACCATCTAGAATGAAATTACGACCACTTCCTGTTGCCGCAGCGAGACCTCAAATTGTACGCCTCGCCATAGCCGTACCGTTTGACCTATCAGAAATATCCTTTCAATTTAGCATCAGGATTATCCTGAGACCATTCTCACCACATTTGGTGTGAATGTGATGAACCCCCTAGGAGAAGTATTTCAGAGTTTGGTACGTGTAAAAACACTTAAAAACACACAAAATCCAGAATAGCTCACTTCCTGTTTGGAAAAGTTAAGGGATGCAAATGAGAAATGTGTGTGTCTTGAGGAGACCCATATGCATACCATATTCGGTGAATTTACGTGAAAGTATATGTCCACAATATTAGAAAAGAACCATAGCGGGCGCTGCGTAGCCACGCCCAGATGTATGTGGATAAGGATGTGATTGCACTCCAACAGTGAATATATCTGTAAAATATCAGCCCAATCAGACGATGTAGAACGGAATTAAGCCCACTTCCTGTTTTCGCTCGTAACGTGTGTATTGTACGCCTCGCCATTGCCAAACCGTTTGAGATATCAATAATCCGTTTGGCTTTTAGGGTCAGGACTATCCTAAGATCATGCTGACTACATTTGGTGTGAATGTGATGAATACCCTAGCAGGAACACATACAAATATGATAAAAACCTCACTTCCTGTTGCCAGATGGTGGCGCTATAACATTGACTTCTTCCTGGGACATGGATGTGAGTATACTCACACAATGAACATATTTGTAAAATATCAGCCAGATCAGACGATGTAAACCACAAAATTATGGCCACTTCCTTTTGGCGCGGCGTGACATAAAAATTGTACGCCTCGCCATGACCATACCGTTTGAGATATCAAAAATATCCTGGCAATTTAGAATCATGACTATCTTGAGACCATTCTTACCACATTTGGTGTGAATGCGATGAACCGCCTAGGAGGAGTACTTAAAAGTGTAGTACATGTGAAAACGCACAAAATTCAAAATGGCTGACTTCCTGTTCGCATATTTGCGTCAATGCGAATGAGAAATGTGTTTCAATTGAGGACTCACACATGCATTCCAAATTAGGTTCATGTAGCTCAAAGTGCCTGCCCACAATAGACAACAATGCGGGGGGGGGGGGGGGGCAGCGCAATAGGGGGCGCTGTGGAGTCCCTCGGCCACACCCAGGTCTGAGCATCTGATAGATCCTGACGGCCACCACTTCTGATGTGTCTGCAAAATTTCAAGACTTTTTAGCTAGGGCAAGGCCCTCAAAAATGCCCATTTGACGGAAGAGAAAGAATAATAATAATAATAATAATAATAAATATAGCTGCAAGCAGCAATGAACGGGCCCAAGCACCATGGGCGCAACCGCCTTGGTGGCATAGTTGTGCCAATGACATGTTTAACAATATGTACACACTTTGGAAATAATCACCTTCCTTGGCAATGTATAGTATGCACAGGAATTCCCCTTTGATCAATGAAGATGGTGGTGTTGCTATTGGAATGCATCAATGATATGAGACTCACTTCCTGTTGTCAGATGGTGGCGCTATGATATTGAGCCGTGTATGGTTTTTGAATTTGATTACACTCCAATAATAAACCTATTTCAAAATTTTCAGCCACATCAGAAGATGTTGAGTGAAATTAAGGTCAATTCAATGTTCTAGTTTCCAGATGGTGGCGCTATAACATTGAGTCGTTTTTGGAATATGGATTTAATTACACTCCAACAATATACATATTTCTAAATTTCAGTCACATCGGAAGATGTCAAGTAAAATTAAAGCCACTTCCTGTTGCCAGATGGTGGCGCTAAAACATTGAGTCATTTTTGGGATATGGATGTGATTACACTCCCACAACGAACATATCTGTGTAATATCAACCAGATCAGACCATCTAGAATGAAATTACGACCACTTCCTGTTGCCGCGGCGAGACCTCAAATTGTACGCCTCGCCATAGCCGTACCGTTTCACACATCAGAAATATCCTGTCAATTTAGCATCAGGATTATCCTGAGACCATTCTCACCACATTTGGTGTGAATGTGATGAACTCCCTAGGAGGAGTATTTCAGAGTTTGGTACGTGTAAAAACACTTAAAAACACACAAAATCCAGAATAGCTCACTTCCTGTTTGGAAAAGTTAAGGGATGCAAATGAGAAATGTGTGTGTCTTGAGGAGACCCATATGCATACCATATTCGGTGAATTTACGTGAAAGTATATGTCCACAATATTAGAAAAGAACCATAGGGGGCGCTGTGTAGCCACGCCCAGATGTATGTGGATATGGATGTGATTGCACTCCAACAGTGAATATATCTGTAAAATTTCAGCCCAATCAGACGATGTAGAACGGAATTAAGCCCACTTCCTGTTTTCGCTCATAACGTGTGTATTGTACGCCTCGCCATTGCCAAACCATTTGAGATATTAAAAATCCGTTTGGCTTTTAGGGTCAGGACTATCCTAAGATCATGCTGACTTCATTTGGTGTGAATGTGATGAATACCCTAGCAGGAACACATACAAATATGATAAAAACCTCACTTCCTGTTGCCAGATGGTGGCGCTATAACATTGACTTCTTCTTGGGACATGGATGTGAGTATACTCACACAATGAACATATTTGTAAAATATCAGCCAGATCAGACGATGTAAACCACAAAATTATGGCCACTTCCTTTTGGCGCGGCGTGACATAAAAATTGTACGCCTCGCCATGACCATACCGTTTCAGATATCAAAAATATCCTGGCAATTTAGAATCATGACTATCTTGAGACCATTCTTACCACATTTGGTGTGAATGCGATGAACCGCCTAGGAGGAGTATTTAAAAGTGTAGTACATATGAAAACGCACAAAATTCAAAATGGCTGACTTCCTGTTCGCATATTTGCATCAATGCGAATGAGAAATGTGTTTCAATTGAGGAGCCACACATGCCTACCAAATGATGTTCATGTAGCTCAAAGTGCCTGCCCACAATAGACAACAATGCGGGGGGGGGGGGGGACAGCGCAATAGGGGGCGCTGTGGAGTCCCTCGGCCACACCCAGGTCTGAGCATCTGATAGATCCTGACGGCCACCACTTCTGATGTGTCTGCAAAATTCCAAGACTTTTTAGCCAGGGCAAGGCCCTCAAAAATGCCCATTTGACGGAAGAGAAAGAATAATAATAATAATAATAATAATAATAATAATAATAATAATAATAATCTTTACAATAACAATAGGGTCCTTCGCACCCTACGGTGCTTGGGCCCTAATAATAATAATCTTTACAATAACAATAGGGTCCTTCGCACCCTACGGTGCTTGGGCCCTAATAATAATAATAATAATAATAATAATAATAATAATCCTTCCAATAACAATAGGGTCCTTCGCACCCTACGGTGCTTGGGCCCTAATAATAATAATCCTTCCAATAACAATAGGGTCCTTCGCACCCTACGGTGCTTGGGCCCTAATAATAATAATAATAATAATAATAATAATAAAAATAATAATAATAATAATCCTTCCAATAACAATAGGGTCCTTCGCACCCTACGGTGCTTGGGCCCTAATAATCCTTCCAATAACAATAGGGTCCTTCGCACCCTACGGTGCTTGGGCCCTAAATATTGCTGCAAGCAGCAATGAACGGGCCCAAGCACCAGGGGCGCAACCGCCTTGGTGGCATAGTTGTGCCAAAGACATGTTTCACAATATGTACACACTTTGGAAATAATCACCTTCCTGGACAACGTATAGTGTGCACAGGAATTCTCCTTTGATCAATGAAGATGTTGCTGCTGCTATTGGAATGCATCAATGATATAAGCCTCACTTCCTGTTGCCAGATGGTGTCGCTATAACATTGAGCCATTTTTGGTATATGGATTTAATTACACTCCAATAATAAAAATATTTCTACATTTTCAGCCACATCGGAAGATGTCGAGTGAAATTAAGGCCACTTCCTTTTGCCAGATGGTGGCGCTATGCCATTGAGCCTTTATTGGTATATGGATGAGATTACACTCCAAAAATGAACATGTGTGAAGTTTCAGCCACATCAGACAATGTAGAATGAAACAAAAACAACAAACACATTGTGATAACGTGCTACAGTCCTGTATGGAGAGCAGAGATGAATTAATTTCCATAGATTTTACAGCGAGAGGCACATTTTATGCTTGAAAAGTCATTCGGTTATAAATATGCACTCAAAATAAAACCATTGGCTTAAACAAACTATTCAACTTCATTGTGACCGCACTGGGGATAGAACCGCCGACCTTGCATGTCTTAATCCACTGCCTAAACCATTAAGGTATACTGCGCTCTTATACACGGGCGCCATCTATTGGCCAAATGTTGTATGTTTCTTTTCATCTTGGTTAAATAATTTCTCGCCGAAGTGTCGGATAATATTGCATTAAAAGTCTAGTTAGCCAGCATCATTCTTTTCCATTTCACCGGTAATTATGCTGCCTGAAACGCATTTGTTCAGCCAAATCTAAAGGAGATGCCAAGTCTCTGCCCTCAATCCGGTATTTTCATATTAAGTCAAAAATTCCTAGCGAAATTGTATGTTCTCTTAATTCGTGTTTAATGACAAGCAAAATAAACGAACATAGCTGGCGATTTAACTGAAAGTTTTCTATTCATGTAAACCAACGTAGCTGACCTGTTTTTTGACTCACACAGACAGTGGAAAGGCTACGCAACGACGTGCATGCGATACCTTTGTTGAACATAACGGTCTCTTGTTAACACAGCGTTCGAGCAGAGCCACCTCAAACGCTACCGTTTCTTTTTGACTTCATGTGTTACTCTTTTAAATATATGACACTCTCCTGCCAGTTAAAGACAGTCATTAAATGTCTTTAATATTTATTTTAGATATTCAATTAAAATAATGAAAATAGATGCAAAGAAACGTCGGGCTGGGTGTTGTCAATACATTTTGTCACGTAGGCTGCAGCTGTAAATCATACATCGTTATGCCTCCTGGCTCGATATAAAAAACGAAAACCTATCGTTGAAAAATCACTAGAAGGAAGAAAAAAATCAAAGTACCACTTTTTGCCAATAAATGGAATCCCCGTTTCAGAAATGGGAGGAAGTTACAGCGACGCAGTTAGTCTGTGAGTAGAATATATTGTGTAGACAACTTCACTGTTTCCACAAAGGAGTCTAAAATGTGCTTTTTAACAGGACTTGGTCAGTTTAATGATATAAATGCTAGCATTCGATTATGGTCAATGGTACCGAAAATGCCCGTTGCACCAGCCATGATAACAAAAGTCCCAATATAGGATCGATTTAAACCTCTATATATTTTTATTTCACGTTGACAATGTAGGCTATTATGTGTATTCCGACGCGAATTCCATTTAATTGGGTTACGGCATTCACTTCAATCGAATGAAGTCAAATAGAAACGGCGCGAATTCCTAAATAAGGCTTCTTGGTTTTCAAGCTAACTTTCCGAACAGCAGTTTTGTATTGAGTCCTGAAAATGCTACAATACGTTTTTTTTTAACAAAATACCATTTAACGTCAATGCAAGATATGCATTATATGTGTAAATCTTTTAAATATATGATACTCTCCTGCCAGTTAAAGCCTGTCTTTAAGTCTTTAAATGTCTTTAATATTTATTTTAGATATTCAATTCATATAATGAAAATAGATGCAAAGAAACGTCGGGCTGGGTGTTGTCAATACATTTTGTCACGTAGGCTGCAGCTGTAAATCATACATCGTTATGCCTACTGGCTCGCTAGAAAAAAACAAAAACCTATCGTTGAAAAATCACTTGAAGGAAGAAAAAAATAAAAGTACCAATTTCTGCCAATAAATGGAATCCCCGTATCAGAAATGGGGGGAAGTTACAGCGACGCAGTTAGTCTGTGAGTAGAATAGATTATGTAGACAACTTCACTGTTTCCACAAAGGAACCAAAAATGTGCTTTTTAACAGGACTTGGTCAGTGTAATGATATAATTGCTAGCATTCGCTTATGGTCAACGGTACCGAAAATGCCCGTTGCACCAGCCATCATAACAAATGTCCCAATATAGGATCGATTTAAACCTCTATATATTTTTATTTCACGTTGACAGTGTAGGCGATTGTGTGTATTGCGACGCGAATTACATTTAATTGGGTTACGGCATTCACTTCAATCGAATGAAGTCAAATAGAAACGGCTCGAATTCCTTAATAAGGCTTCTTGGTTTTCAACCCAACTTTCCGAACAGCTGTTTTGTGTTGAGTCCTTAAAATGCTACACTACGTTTTTTTTTAAACCAAATAACATTGAACTTCAATGCAAGATCTGCATTATATGTGTTAATCTTTTAAATATATGATACTTTCCTGCCAGTAAAAGCCTGTCTTTTATTTTAGTTATTCAATCCATATAATTAAGGTAGATGAAAAAAACGTTGCTATGGGCTGGGTGTTGTCAGTACATTTTCTCACGTAGGCTGCCGCTGTTACTCATACATCGTTATGGTTACTGGCTCGCAAAAAGAAACAAAACTTGTCATTGAGAAATCACTTTATCCAAGAAAATTAGAAAGAATACTAACCTTTGCCACTAGATGGCAGTCGCGTATTAGAAATTGGAGAGTCAGTTGCGACTTGCGTTGAAGTTTTAAGACTGGATATAATGAGTCTCCAGCGAAAATAGTGAACTATTATTGCTTAATGGATGTGATGACACTCCAACAATGAACATATGTGAAAAGTTGTAGCCTCAAAATCAGGCAATGTAGAATTTAATACCTTTTTGAAATGATTTAATACATAATTTTCCTGTTTGGGCAGCATTACAAGTTAATTTTAAGGCTGACCATAGCCATTCCATTCCAAGTTATTAAAAATCAGTTCACAGTTGTGTGTCAGGGCTATAATATCATGCTGACCACATTTTGTGTGAATGTGATGAACCCCCTAGGAAGAGTATTTCAAAGTTTGGTACGTGAAAAAACACTTAAAAACACACAAAATCCAAAATAGCTCACTTCCTGTTGGGAAAAGTTAAGGGATGCAAATGAGAAATGTGTGTGTCTTGAGGAGACCCTTATGCCTACCAGACGTGGTGCATTTACGTGAAAGTATATGTCCACAATATTAGAAAAGAGCCATAGGGGGCGCTGTGTAGCCACGCCCAGATGAATGTGGATATGGATGTGATTGCACTCCAAAAGTGAATATATTTGTAAAATATCAGCCCGATCAGATGATGTAGAACGGAATTAAGCCCACTTCCTGTTTTTGGGCGTAACGTGTGTATTATACGCCTCGCCATTGCCAAACCGTTTGAGATATCAAAAATCCTTTTGTCATTTAGGGTCAGGACTATTCTCAGATCATGATGACTCCATTTGGTGTGAATGTGATGAATACCCTAGCAGGAAGGCATACAAATATGATAAAAAAAAACCTCACTTCCTGTTGCCAGATGGTGGCGCTATAACATTGACTTCTTCTTGGTATATGGATGTGATTACACTCTAACAGTGAACATATTTGTAAAATATCAGCCAGATCAGACAATGTAGACCATGAATTTATGGCTACTTCCTGTTGGCGTGGCGTGACATGAAAATTGTACTCCTCGCCATGACCATACCGTTTGAGATATCAAAAATATCCTTTGGAATTAGTATCATAACTATCCTCAGACCACTTTGACTACATGTGGTGTGAATGCGATGAACCCCCTAGGAGGAGTACTTAAAAGTGTAGTACGTGTAAAACGCACAAAATTCAAAATAGCTGACTTCCTGTTCACATATTTGATTCGATGCGAATGAGAATTGTGTTTGGGCAGAGGAGCCCCACAACCCTACAAAATTAGGTGAAGGTAGCTATAAGTTCCTGTCCACAATAGAAGAAAAAACAATAGGGGGCACTGTGGAGTCCCTTGGCCACGCCCAGGTCTGAGCATCTGACAGTTCCTGAGAGACACCACTTCTCATGTGTGTGCAAAATTCCGTGAGTTTTCATCCATGGCAAGCACCTCAAAAATGCAAAATACATTGAAAAAAAAGATTATAATAATTATAGGGGGCGCTGTCTAACCACGCCCCGATTGATATGTATATATTTGATATTGTATTCCAAGAGTGAACATATTTCTAAAATATCAGCCTGATCGGACGATATCGAAAAAAAAGTCATTTTTTTGCACGCACTATGTCTACTCTACGACTCGCCATTTCCATACCGTTTGAGATATCAAAAATCCCTACGCAATTTAGTGTAAGGACTATCTTACGATCATGCTGACCACATTTGGTTTGAATGTGATCAATGCCCTAGCAGGAAGGCATACAAATATGATGAAGACCACACTTCCTGTTGCCAGATGGTGGCGCTATAACATTGACCCGTTCTTGGGATATGGATGTTTTTAGACTCCAACAATAAACGTATTTCTAAAATATCAGCCAGATCAGACGATGTCGACCATGAAATTACGGCCACTTCCTGTTGGCGTGGCGTGACATAAAAATTGTAATCCTCCCCGTGACTGTCCCGTTTGAGCTATCAAAAGTATCCTGGCAATTTAGTATCATGACTATCCTGAGACCATTCTGACCACAGTTGGTGTGAATGCGATGAACCCCCAGATGGTGGCGCTATAACATTGAGTCATGGAATATGGATTTAATTACACTCCAACAATATACATATTTCTAAATTTTCGGCCACATCGGAAGATGTCGAGTAAAATGAAGGCCACTTCCTGTTGCCAGATGGTGGCGCTATAACATTGAGTCGTTTTTGGGATATGGATGTGATTACACTCCCACAACGAACATATCTGTGTAATATCAACCAGATCAGACCATCTAGAATGAAATTACGACCACTTCCTGTTGCCGCGGCGAGACCTCAAATTGTACGCCTCGCCATAGCCGTACCGTTTGACATATCAGAAATATCCTTTCAATTTAGCATCAGGATTATCCTGAGACCATTCTCACCACATTTGGTGTGAATGTGATGAACCCCCTAGGAGGAGTATTTCAGAGTTTGGTACGTGTAAAAACACTTAAAAACACAAAAAATCCAGAATAGCTCACTTCCTGTTTGGAAAAGTTAAGGGATGCAAATGAGAAATGTGTGTGTCTTGAGGAGACCCATATGCATACCATATTCGGTGAATTTACGTGAAAGTATATGTCCACAATATTAGAAAAGAACCATAGGGGGCGCTGCGTAGCCACGCCCAGATGTATGTGGATATGGATGTGATTGCACTCCAACAGTGAATATATCTGTAAAATATCAGCCCAATCAGACGATGTAGAACGGAATTAAGCCCACTTCCTGTTTTCGCTCGTAACGTGTGTATTGTACGCCTCGCCATTGCCAAACCGTTTGAGATATCAAAAATCCGTTTGGCTTTTAGTGTCAGGACTATCCTAAGATCATGCTGACTACATTTGGTGTGAATGTGATGAATACCCTAGCAGGAACGCATACAAATATGATAAAAACCTCACTTCCTGTTGCCAGATGGTGGCGCTATAACTTTGACTTCTTCTTGGGAGGTAGATGTGAGTATACTCACACAATGAACATATTTGTAAAATATCAGCCAGATCAGACGATGTAAACTACAAAATTATGACCACTTCCTTTTGGCGCGGCGTGACATAAAAATTGTACGCCTCGCCATGACCATACCGTTTGAGATATCAAAAATATCCTGGCAATTTAGAATCATGACTATCTTGAGACCATTCGTACCACATTTGGTGTGAATGCGATGAACCGCCTAGGAGGAGTACTTAAAAGTGTAGTACATGTGAAAACGCACAAAATTCAAAATGGCTGACTTCCTGTTCGCATATTTGCATCAATGCGAATGAGAAATGTGTTTCAATTGAGGAGCCACACATGCATACCAAATTAGGTTCATGTAGCTCAAAGTGCCTGCCCACAATAGACAACAATGCGGGGGGGGGGGGGTCAGCGCAATAGGGGGCGCTGTGGAGTCCCTCGGCCACACCCAGGTCTGAGCATCTGATACATCCTGACGGCCACCACTTCTGATGTGTCTGCAAAATTTCAAGACTTTTTAGCTAGGGCAAGGCCCTCAAAAATGCCCATTTGACGGAAGAGAAAGAATAATAATAATAATAATAATAATAATAATAATAAATATAGCTGCAAGCAGCAATGAACGGGCCCAAGCCCCATGGGGGCAACCGCCTTGGTGGCATAGTTCTGCCAATGACATGTTTCACAACATGTACACACTTTGGAAATAATCACCTTCCTGGACAACATATAGTGTGCACAGGAATTTCCCTTTGATCAATGAAGATGTTGGCGCTGCTATTGGAATGCATCAATGATATAAGCCTCACTTCCTGTTGCCAGATGGTGGCGCTATATTATTGATCCGTGTATGTTTTTTGAATTTGATTACACTCCAGAAATAAACATATTTGTACATTTTCAGCCACATCGGAAGATGTTCAGCGAAATTAAGGTCAATTCCTGTTTCCAGATGATGCTGCTATAACATTGAGTCGTTTTTGGAATATGGATTTGATTACACTCCAACACTGAGCATCTGTGTAAAGTTGCAGTCACATCAGACATTGGAGAATTTAAGTATGACCACTTCCTGTTTGTCTGGCATGATGTGTTTTTTATGTGCCTGACCATAGCTATATCTTCCCAGTAAATCAAAAATCTGTTTTGTCAGGACCATCCTAGCATCATGCTGACCACATTTACCGTGAATGTCATGAACCCATTGAAAAATAATGCTTAAGAATGCAATATAAGGCTCACTTCCTGTTGCCAGCGGGTGGCGCTTTGCCATTTAGCCTTTATTGGAAAATGGATGAGATTACACTCCAAAAATGAACGTGTGAAGTTTCAGCCACATCAGACAATGTAGAATGAAATAAAAATAACGTCTTGCTTGCACATTGTGATAACATGCTACAGTCCTGTATGGAGAGCAGAGATTAATTAATTTCCATAGTTTTTACACGGGGAGGCACAATTTATGCTTGAAAAGTCATTAGGCCATAAATATGCACTCAAAATGAAAACAATTGGCTTCAAGAAACTATTCAAATTCATTGTGGCTGCA